>NC_139353.1:78270535-78445535 GCF_055883805.1 Amblyomma maculatum
ACAGAATGGATTTTTGTTTCCTCTGTGTCGTCTTCGTACTCCCCCAAAGCAGTGCTTTTCTAGAACATCTCGATTCGCACTCGTGCTACGCTGTGTTCGTTTCGCTCGTCTTTATTCTTCACTTTCTCCGGTCTCTGTTTACCTTGTTTCTCCGTCCTTACATGTTCGCCTGGCTTCTGTTTGCTCGCAAGAGCGCTTCTAAGCGAAAATGTGGGCAGCCGTTTTCAGGGTCAAATAGCCCCTCTGAAGGAGGTCTGCAGAGAAACACACACATTGCTGCTTCATTGCACATGCGACCACTCAGACTGTTCGAGGCCCTATTCGCTGGCTCTGTATTTCCTCTACCTGATGGCGCAGCACAGGGTTGGACCGCGGTTCGTCGACCGGAAGCGAAAAGTCTGCATGAATTATGCATTCCTGTGGTTCTTGATGCAACAGCCAGCTGCACTTTGCTATTTGGAGAAGAATGGCGGCCCGCATTTGGGCTGTGGGTTCTCCGAGGTTGGTTATGCCAGGAAGCGTGCCGTCTTCTTGCTTTTTTTTCTTCAGCGGTTGTCAGCTCCTTGCGGGACGGGAAAGACACTTTAATGCACGCCCTTCCACCCCTAGCTTTATCGAATCCACTGTTACAACTCTTTTTTTGATGCACGTTTCGTGGCCGTGTTCTTTATGACTCCATAGATGCTTCGTTTGCGCCAAGTATGACTTTTTGCAAATCTTATCTTCCTGTGGTAAAGTTCGGCGTCCGGTATGCTTGCAGCACTGCATAATAAAAAAAAATCATTTACGCTGTGACGTTTCCCATATGTGCACCAGTTAGCGTAGCAGTCTAGTAAACCATTGACACCTTGTTCTGAGAGTGCCGAAGGAAAAAACTGCCCTCGGCCACAGTCTAGACACGCTTAATAATATTCACACATAATGAGAACAAGGCTTGATATGAAAACCAACCTTCTTGCTTGAGGCTATGCCCCTGATAAAGAGATGGAAGCGAGAAGCCGGGAAAGGCCATCGAACCTGAGCAGTAATTTGGCTTTTCTTTCTTGACTTTTGAATTGATCCACTGTGTAGTGCAGCCCCCGCCTAGCGTCTGAGCTGCGTTTTGAAATTAGGGATACATCCTTAAAAACACTTATATAGTTCCATCTGCAAACAGTACTTCAATTGAAGTCTATGTTGGCATAAATGCATGAAATTTAACTGCAGGTATTTACGCCAGCATTCACCGGCTACGTTTTCCACTGTTACAAACGAATGCTAAATCAGTAGACACAATCGGAGTCTTCATCCACCATTTGTGATTCTTTCCGTATTGCTCAAATACATAAGAAAAATGGTCGCGGTTGAAGCATGACTTGAACATTGTTCTACCAACGAAAGCTCTGTTAAGGATGGTTTTCAATGGTTAAGCAAGACGACTGCAGTCAAGGGGCTCACAAGCTTCGCCTTGAAATTAGATGCGATAGCGTATTTCACACTTTTTTCATATCTCAGATTTTTGTATATTTCTTGTTTAAGTTTAGGTTTGGCTTAAGGATGGTTGGCTTAAGGCTCGTGGCTTGGCTCGTGGATGAGGCTTGGCTTAAGGCTCGTCAGGCTTGGCTTAAGGATGGTTGAACATCCACCATTTGTCATTGATGCCTTTACAAGTCACATAAAGAAGCAAAGAATTTGCGTGGAGCTTGTTTCCCCCCTTTATAATCAGAAGGGGTAGTTTACATAGCATGTAATTATGATTCTATATTATTTTATCGGTCCCCATATGAAAGGAGAGCAGGGTAAAAAGTTATATACTGCTACGTGCACATGAAAATTGAAGTTAAAAATAGCTGAACTAACTCATCTTACTACCATCATAACAGGGTTTTCTGAAAGCCTGTTACCCCAATTGTCGGCTAAGCGCTGAGGGTATTTGATAGAGGGCACTAGTACTCTGGTCGATCAAGACCGCGGTCAACGAGTTGCCCTGTTGGCCGAACACACAGCTCGCAAGTGCACTTACAATAAACATACACTTACGTGAGCCCATATTGTACGTAAGTACACCAGCCCTGGACTATGCCTTTCCTACAAGCGGATATCACTTAGGAACGTAGAAACACTTATACCATGCCACGACATTAAAGCCTAAATTCTCCTGCATCATTCAGGCTCCTTTCTTTCTGACAATTAGCGAAGTGTGCTTGCGAAAGGAACTCCTGCATCAAGGCGTAGATATCAGTAATAAAAATAAGTAATATAACAGTCAATCTCGAAAGTATTTTTTACTTTTGTTTCGTGCGTTTCGTGGCATACGCAAAATGCCTAATGTGAAGGTGCATCACTTGTACTCTGCCCTCACGTATAAAGAAAACGCAGTGTTTTGGTATACATTATATGTTAATAATCAAAGTTGCGCCAGCAAGAAGAGCAACAACAGTTGCCGACGACCTTATTATTTGCGTCATTCCACAACAAGTAATCCAGATTGTGTTCTGGACCATGCTCGGTTTCTTCTTTAAAAATTGTAGTCGCTTGTGCTAGCATTATGAACTCATCATAGTTCATATTTATCCATAGCAAAACCTGCTTAAACGAATATCTGTTAAAAGAGAGAGAGAGGCAAAGAATAGAATAGATAGGCAGGCAGGTTACCTACGTGATGCCAAGTAGGCTACCCTACACGTGGGAAATGGAACAAACAGAGAAAAAAGAAAGAAAGAGGAAAGGGGTACAGAGCGTAGGCTTAAAGTCTTGAACTCAACCCCGAGCTCTTCAAAAACTTAAGGAGCGTCTTCACTGCTTTCCTTCCTGATGAAGAGGTCGTCCAGGGGCCCACGACCTTACCTCCCCCCCCCCCCCCTGCATACTGCAACACAAAAACAAGGACGAGAAGGGTACTCAACCGCATCTCTCATAGCCTGAGTAGCTTTGGGACGTTAAACCTCACACAGAAACCACCAAAAGTACACCAACAAGCGCAGACTGGAAACTGAAAATTATATGGAAGGAAACAAATCTTCTAAGCCTTCAGGCGTCATATCTAGACCCATGCGCAGTTCAGAAATAGTCTTCCTTTTTATAAAGGTTGACTGAATGGTCACTTGCACAATCATCCCCACGCTTACCGATGAAAAACTCCTCGGCAAGTTGACGTGCAACCTGGTCTCTGCTTGTGTTTAAAAGTTTTTTTCTTTAGAAAAGGTAGACATGACTTGTCGCGTGTAGCTTCCGGACAAGCGCCCCAGTGCAAGGCTAAATTCGACCCTGTCTTAGTCCTCATAGGAAGCTGGTGTTCCCTAAGCGGTCATTCAAAGCATCTGCCCGTCTGACCAATAATACGCCCTTCCACAGGTCAGGGGAACCTTGTAAATAACGTCCTTCCGACAAGTAACAATATGGGTGGGCATGACGCTTCACGCAGTCTTGCGCACTTTGCTCTTCAGACATGATAAGCGGGCATAACGAGGCCAATTTGCGCGGTGTAGAAAGCACCACCGGCACGTCGTATCTCTTCGCCACATTCTTAAAGTTGTGGGAACCCCTGTGGAGGTAGGGCAGCACCGCAGGCCTTCTTTTCTCTAACCGGGCACCCTCCTGGTACCTTCTGGCTTTCAGCTTCCGTAGGAGCTTAATTCTCTGCCACAGTGGCAATGACAGAAATCGGGAACCCAGCTTTCACCAACCTAATGGCCTGATTACTGCGACTCGCATCTAAAAGGTGCACGCAAGACTTATCCAAGGCGCCTTGCGTACAATAATATGCGATGACCCGTTTCGTAGTCTTGCGTGCACCTGGTAGATCCATGTCGAATGCCCATCAGCAATGTCTTTGAGTCACCTGTGTGCTCATTCACTTCAGGAAATTTGAATACTTCATATTACCTGATGCCGAAATTGTTCGTTTATTTAGTTGAATATCTACCAGCAATCCTTTTTAGTCACCTGGGCGCTCATTCACTCCCAAGAAAGTTTCATGCTTCAGATTACCAGATGCTGAAATTGCCCGTTTTGTTTGTGGAATGTCGATTAGCAATCTTTTTTAGTCACCTGGGTGCTCACTCACTCCCAAGTAAGTGTCATACTTCAGATCACCTTTCTGCTAACCAGGATTGGTGTTCGATACTACTGCGTCTAAGTAGAGTCCTGGCACAGAAATAACCTCGTAAACGTGTGACCAAAGAAACGGACCGGTACACGAATTGTCCGCTCGGACCACCACCATGTAAGGGAAACGTCACCGTTCTGATAGTGAGTGCTTAGGGCTTAGCGGAGTAACGATAGCGGGCCATTCGCAACGTTGTCTGCTGCTCTTGGCTCAAGATACTTAACAACAGTGCAAACAATCTACATTCATTTTACAGCAGCACACAAAGTGATTTCCATTGTACCGCCCTCCACTGCATTTCATTACTGACCGTTTAAATATATATAAACACTACTGACCATAGTAAAGCTCCATACTCTTTATGAACGCTGCTTTCATACACATGTTCTAGATGGCGACAAGACCGGTGATGACATCCGCCGTATATACAAAAAGATGACTGTGCACCGTTACGTTTGCTTTAACGCTAATACATTGAGTAATTGAGTAAAAAGAGTTGCAGTCACTGACCAAGTCAACATGACTTGGTCAGTGACTGCAACTCTTTTTACTCAACTACCTTGCCTGACAAGACGAACCTTCGTCGAACCCTTGACTACTTATACATTGAGTGACAGTGCATAGACGAGTGATGTCCATTCCAGCCCATGGGTTTCTGCAGGCACGTGAACTAATCCCATAGAGCGGAGCCCTAAATAATGCGTCTGCCTCTTGCCGTTAGGTTATTACTCTTCATCATCTTTTTGCTGTCGCGTTGCTGTCAAGGGACGATAGGACTACTGCAACACTTCGCAACATTGCATCGCTCTACTTGTCGTGAGTTATCGCCATAGTGCTTAAACCTTCAACGACAGTCACAGCGAAGCCATTCTTTCGATCTTTTCTCCAATATTCAACTGCTGCTATTTGCCGTTTTGCTGGGCGCGCGGAAGATTGACTCGCAAACGATAGTCTCGTGAACGGATTACGCATGATCATAAAATGTGCGTGGAACGTGTTTTTGAGCGGTAAATTTATAACCGCGATGGTAAAATAGAGTTTTGAGAAAGACGCCCCCCCTCCCCCCTTTCCGAACCGGGCCCTGTTCGTTCCGTATGTCATCAGGGGCGCAGTTTTTGGTACTGCATACCTACCGAACAGCACAAGGAACGAGAAGATGCACAGAAAGGATGAACATAGTACGGATACTGCACAAGTTCCTCCTTCGGGGACATCTGATTGTGAGGAAATAGGGAAATCTCCGAAGTACTGTTATGCATAAATTGAAGGGAAGTGACTACGCTTTCCATGGATGAGAACATTTGCCTGGAAAGTTTATCTAGTGCTTACACTGACAAGCTGAGCCACCTGAAAAACAATGGTGGTGCATTTAAACAGATAATTTTGAGGGAAGTGTGGAGCACTGCCAGACGTACTAAACTGTTTTTACTAAAATTAGGACAACATTACCATCTGTAGCGAAACTTAGCTCCTGAAGTTTGTCCAGTGCTGATGTTGAGTTATAGGCCGGTATATAAAACCAGAGAGTCATCCTTTAAAGTAAAAAAAAAAAATCCCACCTATAGAAGCATGCCAAGAGTAGATTGGTGAAAAGATGACTGTAATTCACAGTTAAAAAATTTCTGAAGAAAGCACGTTTTAAAACACTTCCGCATATTTTTTCCAGCTTTTCTAGGACGCCATGCAAAGCACTTCCATGCATTGCACCCCGATGTCACTCAGACAAGAATATTTAGACAAGCGCTTTTAAATTATGGAGGTTTAAAAAGAGTTCTGAAATAAATGCTTATTTATTTCATTACACATGACAATACAATACGCCCGATTCGTAATCGCGAAGCATTTTATTGTTTATATCTAGAAGTGCGCAGGAACAAAATGGTGGTAATATGCGTATATTGTGTGGGAGGCTATATTGTCAGGTATTATCAAAAATATTTCCTTTCAATTCCCCTGGGTAAGCAATTTTTGACCGGCAGATGGCACCAGTTCGCTACGTGCAGGCAAAAGAACGTAATGAGAGAATGCATGGTATAGTGCCTACGTCTCAGCGTATATGCGCGGGGTGCCGATTTGGCACTGTGCGATCTATATTACCTATGTAGGCACACAGAGGAATGCTGAAAGGATACCGTAAGTGTGCAGCATCTTCCACCCTAAAAGCGTGAATGCAATCAGTGCGCCGGGATTGCTGTGCGCAGGTGTGCAAACGCAGGCAAATTATTCCGAACGACACTCTGCGCAAATTGCTTTCGACGGTAAGGAAAATGCATGTTGCCTGATACCGCCCCACATACCCCTCCTCCCGTTCCGGAGCAACACAAGCATTTATGATGTGCTGTAGATTTGGGATGAAACAATGCTATTTGTTCTAACTACACGTCTTTCAGAAACATTTTGCGTTAAAAAAATATAATAATAGGGTTGAAACAAAGTTTTGAAGCACAGGAGTTCTTCACGACAGAAGGAAACGTTCTCATGAACAAAAAAAAAAAAAACGCGAATAGGTAACTAGCGGTTCTTCCTTCGAAACATAAAACGAAGGTACCGCCCCTGCAAGACCAGGGTTCAAATCAGCATGCTGTGTGCTTATTTATTTGTTTTTATTTGACAATGCTAAAAGTAGATCGGCTGTGTATGCCGGAACAAAACATTGGAAATTAAAAATTGGACAAATAAACCAAGGTCACTGATAGAGAAGACCTGTTTGCACGTCTAGAAGCCGCTGATGAAAACTGCGCCTGCAAATTGTTTGTAAAATAAATGCAGCATGGAGGCCCACTAATTACCGCACCTGCAAAAAATTAGAGGCGGCAAAAATATGCACCGTAACTGATGTATTTTCTAATAACGCCTGAAAAATTTATATCAGATAATTTCTTTTTTTCTCATTTTCCAACGATCTGTATTTTGCCAAGTATATTTTCGTATAGTGAACAGACTTTAGTCCAAATTTCCGGCGTAATAATTGGTTTTTGTTATATTTTCTGCGCCAGCCACGGTACCCATAGATCAATATTGGGGCAAAATATTACCCGGGTTTTAGGCAGAAACCATATTAAATATAATAAGCACACTACACTAGGTAAATGCTAATGCAACACTTCATACTTGGAAATGAATGAATAATATTCGTCAATTATGTGGGCATTCCGCGTCGTTATCTTTAGACATCCTTTTCCTTATCGCACTTTGAGTACGTTTGACATTCACCACAGCGATGTGAGCTGTAAGGAAAACTCTAACATTTGTAACAGCGAAAATCGCGTATATGAAATATAAATGCTTATATACCATTTATATGCTGTCAGGCAGAGTGCTGGAATTTAATGTGAGCGTAACTGGTGGTTCAGACACTTTTCAGATAGTCTTGGGCGTTTTCATCCGGCGAAAGTTTATTTCATGCTGGTGACCAAGTGATTAAAATTGGTATTTTTCTTTGAGGAGAAAAACGTCAGCTTCAGATATTACTACACGCATTGTGCATAAGGATCTCGTAGCTTTAGTACATAGCAGGGTTTACCCCATCGATGAATCATTGAAAGCTTTGCAAGGCTGGATATTGTGTCAGAGTTCTAAATGTATATCTCCGCTTACTATTTGCATCACCTTATAAACAAAACGCAAGGAACTTATTTAGCTCATTATTGTAAACATAGACGACTTCGGTTGGATTTTCTTCGATCTGAATAAGATCTACTCGGAAGTTTGGTAGAACTGCAGTATTCAGCTCCCAACTCTATTCGCCTTATGTTTGTTAGGGAGAGCAGTTGGTGGAAGGGGAGGCGCCACCAAAACTTTTATTTAGGCCATAGGGAGAAGGCCCTATGGCCTAAAGAAAGTTTTCCTTTGGCACATCCTTCCTTGCTTCTGGCGGGCCTTCCGGCCCATCGTGTGTACAGAACAAGTAACGGACTGGAGGAAGGTCCTTCGCTCACCACCTGTACGCCTAAACTATATTCAACTCTGGCGTTGTGCATTGGGGTTACCAGATAACAGAAATCCTTCATCGCCAGAATAAAAAAACGCATATGAGTGTAGAATAAAAATCACAAAAGTAAGAAGAAAATAGAACTTGGTTTGTGGGGTTTGGGGTCCCAAAGCGGCTCAGGCTATGAGAGACGCCGTAGTGGATGGCTCCGGAAATATCGACAACCTGGGGTTCTTTAACTTGTGTTCTTTAAGAGGATAAGAAAGATTTAAGATAGGGGCAAGATGGTAATACGCAGCTACCAGTTTTACCCAGTCGGATCAGCCTAACGTTTCGTCTACATAAATTGGGGCAAAGCGGACAATTGCCTCCATCGCGGGTCGTTCAACATCAAACCACTTGGCATGGTCTGAACAACCCTTATCTCTTTTCTTTCATACGCGGCAATATCCCTCACGGCTAAACGTGAGGCCTTGGGGTCCGATGGGTCGCAAAATATAAGCTATAAGTTTTAGCAGACGTTCTCAGCGGAGAGTGAGAGTAAACGGCGCCTTCAGTCTTAAATGCTTGAAACATCATACATGCTCCAATAACAAGGTCGTCAAACTTTTGTCGCAAATGAAATGGCTGCTACCTGGTCCCGAAATAATATCATGGATAATGGCCAAGCACTATTCTCCATCGTGCTCTCATCTACAATTTCCTTATAATTTATCGCGCTAAGTCGCCGACACAAAAGAGCTGTCGGCAATAAAGATATGGGAGCGGCTTTTTCCTTAATATGAACATTCTGGTGCACGCGAGCACTGCTCTAGCATGTTCGAATAAAATACAGTGAAATAGAACGTAGCAATGAAGAATTACGGTTTTAAAGAACGTTTTGAAGAAACTGCGCACTAACGAGTGGTCGAAGGATGAAGGCTTAGGCCTCAAAGGAGAGGGAGGGGCGGCGGGGTTTTAGCATGGCAGGGTAAAAGAAGTGATGAAGCAGGCCAAGAGGAGTAGAGATAAGGTGGCGCGAAAGTGGGCTCCAGAGATAATGGGGTTGCTGAAAGAGGGAACCTTTCATCAACCATTAGGCCTCTCCTTCTTCGACCTACAAGTTCTACGAACGCCCTTTCACTTCCAGCTATTCCTGCTTGCACTGCAGCCAAAACTTAATGCGTGTCCCAAGGAGGCCATTAGTCTTCATAATGAGGAGCTGGCTTTTCCCATGTGGGGAATCTGGCGCGGTATACTGCATAGCGCCATCGTATGGTGACCGATCCCTAGCGAAAACATGGCATGAGTCACAATAACCTCATACAGATTTCTCATAAAACTCATACAAAGCTCATGCAAGGTCGTATATTTCTCATACGTTGAATGATATTTGTATGAGCCTATATGTGATTTATACGAGCTTAGTATGAGTTTAGTGTGAGAAATTTGTAAGAGGTTATTGTGACTCATAGGGTTTTTTCGCTAGGGATACGAGGTCATTATCTGTTTCCCTTCGTTGACTTAAGCTAGAACTTTGACGACAAGAGCTACGGATGAATTGACGCACAGCTCTGACAAAGAAACGGCAAATCCCAGCGGGCGAAAAGATGTAGTAGATGGAATAAAGAGGGTTTGTGAACAAATGGCTATACAGTAAGACGCCTTAAGGCGATGGACAAAGGCAAAGCAGTGCAATAAAATTTGTGACGGTTAGTTGTGGAGTCTACACCAAAGTAAACATGCGATTAAGATGTTGACAGTCTCATGTTTTCGGCCCAGCAAGAGATGCCGAAACTGCATTCAACTGACATTAATCAAAGACGTTGTTTACAAAGAGCACAGGCGGACATTGCAAGTAAATGCCGGGAAAGGAAACGTTCGGAGGATTAGTTGATGCATAGGCATGGCCTGAGCGGTGAATGAATCCTGGTAAAAAACCACAAATTTATCCACGTACGCACATACTTTCCAACGACAATGCTAATGTTTTCCCTTCCATAGCAAAGTTTATATTCACCTGCTTGTGTGCAGGTGTAAATATCGTCATTTTGCATTATTAAAAGTAATAGATGCATTGCTTACCCGGGATGAAACAACAAAATTATGAAAATGTACAACACGGATAAACCTATATAGACGAAGTGAAACCACGCGATTCCTCTATGCATGTCTGCCAACGTCAAGGATACACCTGCAAGGTAAAAACAAGATGACAATGTCGAGGCCATATTGTAGGGGGAGGTCCAATCACGTGAGCAGATGGGCATATATGGCGGTGGAGGGAAAGCGTAGGCAAGGTACTGTAAGACAATGTGGGATTGAGTCCGGCAATCTATATTTGTGGAGCTATGTACCTGCAGGATACACTTTGGCAGGTGTGTGAGAAAAAGAAGCAGATGTGCGATGCAGAAAAAAAAGCGAGCGGCGCCTGCTCAGCGCGCCACACGGACGAAGAAGCAAAAGCAGGTGGCGCGGGGACCGCGTTCCGAAAGACACTTTAAAAGCAATACAAATCACGCCGACAAGTCTGCGGAAAGGCATAGGAAAGCTTTCGCTTCAAAACAAGCATACTTCACCTTTTTACATTCTCTATTCTCGCCCGCAAAAAATATCCTACTCGTAGCCATATGCTTTTGAAAGGTTCATTAGTAGCGTTTAAGGGCATACAAACAAATAAAACCCTTTCTCAAGATATAAGAGGTTCATTGCTTCCCAAAGTATTGACGAACGCAATTAGCCACATACTAATTATGAAACTTGATTTGTGGGTTATGTTCATAGAAATCTTGCTAACGCGCGCCTAATTAGAGGTCCGTTGAAGAGCCTTTCGGGATAAACTGTTCTGTACAGTTTATTCTTCAGATAACAAGGCAGTCTTATCTGCGGTGGCTGTTTCAGCAACTCCTCGCATCGACGTCAGATTGCGGCACGGTTAACTCAGGATGTAAAGCATAAACGTTTGAGCGAAATCGGATGCTGTTTTAAAAGTCGCTCTCAGAAAGCGCCGATAGATGCTGCCGTGAAGGTACATGTTTTTTTTCTTACGCATTGAGCTACAAGCGACGTTCTTCATGTTAGAAAAATACAACGTAGAAGAGATATAAGGACTTTGAAGTTTATTCAACCTCGTGAACATTCCAGAATTTATATCAGCAATGCAATATGGGTGGCGCGAGATGAACTGATGATGCAGTTTCCCGGTAGTGCTTAGTTCTACAGTGAAAGAATTCCAAAGGCCATGAAACTGCATCGCGCCAGTGTACACTACTAATACCTGCCCATTTTCTTCGGTCAATCATTACAAATACTTAGGCGTCCATATCTCTCGTGATCTGACTTGGACTCTCCATGTCACCACAATAACTCTGCAAACAGTGTTCTTGGGTATCTTCGGCGCAACCTTGCTTTAGCACCAAGTTCTCTCAAATCACTCGCTTACAAGACTTTCGTCATACCACTTGAGTATGCTAATTCTGTCTGGGATCCCGATCAGATTAGCCTAATTAATACCACTGAGTCAGTTCAGAATCGTGCCGCCAGGTTCATCTCGTCTGACTACTCCTATCATACCAGCATCTCAGGTCTGAAATCACGATTGCAGTTGTCTACGCTAGTCAGCCGTCGCAACGCAGCACATATCTGCTTATTTCACAAGTTCTTTCACAACTTTCCAGAAGCCAACCGATTAATTCCACGTGTGCATCGCATTTCCAGCCATAAACACCGGAACGCTGTTTATCCCGAACGTACACATACCACCGCATTGCCGCAATCGTTTTGCTTAAAAACTGCCCGTGACTGGAGTGACCTCTCCGCTGAAGTGGCCACCATCATGAATCATTGACTTTTCAAGACCACTATTGAGGAAGCCTATTCATCAACGTGATTTTGGTTCATTTTTCATTAATGTATAATTTTTTTTTGCCGTGATATCCCCACCCCCCATGGAATGTCCCGAGCGGGACCTTTGAGGAATAATAAATAAAAAAAATAAAAATAAAAAAGTGCTGCGGTAGACATTTCTATTACGGTATGTGTCTAGAAGGAGGAGAAGTAGCAATATGAGGAGGAAAGGCAGGGAGAACCCGTAAATGAAACCGTTTTGCTACCCTGCACTGGGGAAAAATAGATCTAAAAGTTGTAAGAGAGGAATGCGTGAAATTAGTACAGCGACATCACAGACATGTCACATCACATAACGCCACAGTCATACCACGTAGCGTAAAAGCAAAATCATAGCCTTTTGATTATGCCGGTGCTTTCCATGAAGCGGAGCAGTGCTCGGGAGGCCTTCACCGCAGACGATCGCCCTGACCAAGGACCTAAAATCTTAATTTCAGTCAATGCGCGTCCATCTAGATGCCCAAAGCGCACGGCATAGGGAATGCCTTTTCTCACTGTATATGGCGCCCTCGCGAAGAATGTGGCCTATAGTCTCGTCGCACCAACAGTTGGTACATGCAGGGCTGTTTGCTATACCTATCATAAAAGAATAAGAGTTTGTGAGTGCTGCATCAATCCACAGGCGGTTCTTCACGTCGGGGTAGGCCAGGTAGAAGCCGGAGCTTCAGGTTAGGGTCCACGGATTTTAAGCGGCAGTTCGCAAACTAGCCAGAATTCCACAAGGAGAGCGTTAATGTCATTGCCTATCTCATTGCCTCATTTGAGGTGTGCTTCTTATAGTAAAGCTGGCCAGCAATAATATTTACACAGGGCCGTGGTCTCTTCTTGGAACTTTATACTACTACCCCAAGAGAAACGTTCAGTCACTTGTCGGTTGGGCTTATATATCCTGCAAGAACTGTTCCAGCGTTGCTTGTTCTCATTGATTTGTTGGCATTATGTGCTCTATTTTCTACTCTGGTCCTGAGTATATGTGCGATTTTTAAATTAGCATCGGATCTCTAGCTGCTGCCACTCCACTCCGTGTTGATTTCGATAGCAGGACTGTATTTTCTATCGCATTAATAGTCTGCGTTTAAAACTGCGTTGTTAATATAAAATGAGTATTTTTATGCAACAATTGATTTTTCTCGTGCCATGCCCTCAGATGACCACAGCTGAATAAATAGTTTCTCCTCATTGAAGGTACATAAAGTCAAGATAAAAAAGCGTGCGGGGTTGCCTTTACGTTATAACAGCCGAGGATAACAGCTTCTGATGGTTGGAGCAGACTTTCAGCACGAAACTCTGCACATTCCATAACCCTCACATAACATTATTAATATCTAAAATGTATGACGAACATATATGGTGCAGCAGTAGCATTGTTCTTCACTCATAGCGTTTTGACATAAATTACGAGTGTTTGTAGAATGAATTTAAACAATTATGACAGGCCATTTTTTATCCGTTGTGTGTTTCTGAAGCAATTTTGTAGGCTTTCCAGCTGGGACAAATTCATTAAAACAAATGGGTATTTTCAGCGCCAAATCTGACGCTCGTGGCTGTACGTCCTAAATATAGAGGTAAATAAATTACGAAGAAATGAACTCTTTTATGCAGAACGATAATCGGCGCAGTCGTAAAGAAAGCGTGCCTTAAACTGCGAGAACTTTAAGGCACCTGGAGGTGTGTTTCCGACCCAACGTATACTGCTGCAAGCAAAGTAAGACCAAATAGTTAACTTCAGAGAACCTGAATAGGAAAGGGGATGGGGGGGGAGTTTCCTACACAGGATAAAAAACTGACCTACTTGCCTTTCGTATTGAGTTTGAGTGCACAGCTGGGGCACGAAGAAAGGAGGCATTGTTGAAGCTGTAGAGCACATCCTTCAGAGTAGACGAGTCCAAGGCTTCCTGCACTGCAGTTTACGTTTAGTTTATAAAAGGGGAGGTAACACCCCCCCCCCCCTTTAACGTATGCAGAGCTATAGGGATAGTACGGTTATATATATTTATGAAACTGGGCCACTAGAAATCTACCCGTAAACGTCTTTATAAAGAAACGGAATACTGGGTAAAGGGCAAAAGAGCTTTACACACTGCAAAGTTTTAGAAAACAAGCTGCATGAACACAAAATATTGACAAAACCTTACTCGAGACTTGTCTCTAGGGTAGTACGCTTATATGTTAGCCGTTGCTCTCCACCAGTTGATGGTATTCTTAGTTGCTGGTAGTCTTTGTCCTGAGCTCGCTTTTTGTTTCATTCCTTCAGGGTACCTCGTGAGAATACGTCAAGTAAGTCGTTGATCAGACACAAGGATACACATCGTTATCAGCGAGAACTGCTCTTTTCGCACGCCATGTCGCAATATTGAGCTCCTCGACACCGACACTGTGTCTCTTCGGAGCCAATATGATTGTAAGATTTACAGCATGGCTCACTGATTGCGGGCAGTTCAAAGTCCAACGCGCCGACGAATTGTATTACAGAGTGATTGTGCAATCCCACTGACAACCAACTTGCGCTTAACCACTTTGCCTCCCGGCCGTCTCTCTTGAGCGAGCCGACTTCTGCCTTCATCCAACACTCCTCCGCTGCGCTTCCACTCCTCCCCCCTTCTTCTTTACCGACCACCAGAGATAAGGGCCCATCTATTTCGGGGACCATCACTCCTGCAGACGCATTTTAGCATCATGGGGCTAGTAATGCTTTGCTTGAAAAGTTCAATTACCTTACAAATTCCGTTACGAATACTCCACGTAGTATACCCTTCCGCCAGCGCAAAAACAAATAAAACCGGTGGTCACCTTTCAGTAGTTGAGCACTTAAAGGTAACACACTGATTTAAGAAAAGCGATGGGCATATGGGGAGAAAATTTCTCATTGCGACTACTGTGAAAAGGGCCAATTCTAATGTTTCAGAAGCTGCTCTACCCACGGTAAGTGTTTGACAAGACTTGACACTTGCCTATAAAATGCGCTAACATGGAGCACGGAAGTGCTAAAGCAGTGCCTAAGAATAAGGCGGGCACGACTTATATGGCACTGTGCAAAACAGGGATACAAGAAAGGGCATCTTCAAGAAATATTAAACGCTTTCGAATCGTACACCAACATCCTGCTAAAAAAGATATGAGTACATGTCCAGCAGTCTACCATTGCGTACATGTCGAGCTGCCCAGAGGGGCTTAACGTTTTTAGCCCATAGTGACCTGAAATGCATTTATTGCTGATGTATTTTATGATATTGTTTACAGGGAAGAGCAAGCCTCGATGCTCTTATCGCAGAGAATTCTGTGATCATTAGTTGCTGATGTATATTATCTGGTATCTTTACAGGGAAAGACCACGATGTGCAGTAGGGAAGCATCAAATGGAACAGGAGCTCTGCAAATACAATAAAAACGTTCTGCAGTCATTCCTCACGCAAACAGCAAGCATACGTATTCCGCTGTCCAATGAAATGGTGTTGTTTTCGGCTGCTTCCTTTCTCATGTCTTCACCTTATACTTGTCTATCTATTGCAGTTCTTCGTTGCGCCCGCTTGTCATATTTCTCCTCTGTATGTTCTGTGCACTTGAGTTTCTTTACGTTCGTTTTTTTTTCTTTTTATGTGACACGTTGGGTCGATTGTAACGCTGCTAAGCTCGAGCTTAATATGCAATACAGAACATATTGCTTCAAATATTCGGCGTCTGACTGGAAACATCGATTTGTCAAGTACCACAGCAGTAATTGAATGCCACTTCTTACGTCTCTGCCACTGCTGGTGCCAACTCATAAATGTTTAGTTAGTTGACGTCAATAGCAACATTCGACAAACTTAAGCTAGATAACCTTGAAATTTTAAATAGAATTCCATTACTCATATATAGTAATCTTCAAAGTTTATAAGGATCTGGGACTTATAAAGAATTTGGGCATCACGCAAAGGAGTCTTATGACTACCTTTTCATCAGGGAAAAAAAGCAAGTAAGACTGAAGAAACCGCAGTCGGTGAAATTATTTCCCGCGATCCGTCATTATTCCCCATTGTGCAAGCCCGAGATACATCAGTACAGCCTGTATCTCGTCCAAAATGTTTACTTAGGGAAAAGAGCGGTCTTGGAGCTGACAACCAACTTGTTTATTAAAGTAACCGTCTTGTCAGGCGCTTACAAACCCTATCTTAAGACGCTCCGGTTAGAGCGCATGCTAATAACTAAGACTCCTTTTCAGATAAATGCACGTTTTTGGGTCAGAACAACCCCTTCATCGCACAGAATAAGACACTCATGACAAGCAAGCATTAGTCTAATAAATGAACCCACCGCGTGTGTGTATCGGAAGGCAGACCTATGTAGGTTTGACCTCACGACCCAAAGTTCACTGAAAAAGTTACGGTAGCAGTTTCAGCCAACGTAGTCCGGACTGTTAATCCGGCAAATTCAACTCGCGCACTATTGTTTCTTTACCGCAAATATATGCCAGAAAGTTTCGGCATTTTTGTAACAAAAGCCTAATAAATAACAACTATGCCATGTAAGCGTGGGATGGTTATGTTCGCTACATTTTTCTCACCTGATTAAGGACAGCCAGCCTTGCTCCCTGCGTATATTATTTCCCTAGTTTTATTAAAGTATTGGCCATTAGCGTTTTAATGAGTGGCGATACATCTCTCGTTCTACAGAAAGCCCAGTTCTGGTGAAAAGAGCGTATTAATCGCGCAGAATGGCCGGCGGGTTGTATCACATTACGAAACCATGTTAAATGAACGCGTAGACCGCAGCTGTGCATGGAAGGCTTATTCCTAGATAACGCCTGCATGTTTGAACGGCTTAGTTAAATCGGCGCTTTATCTATGGCATGTGGGACCATTAATAACCCAAATTAAGGTAACGGTGACAAAGTGACATGGAAATGGCGCAATCCATATTCGCGAACAGGAATAGGGAAGTGGATCTCGCTTCACAACATTGAAGGCGTAGCTAATGGGTACCTCAGTTTTTCACCCCAGTGTTCAGCATTTCGATTCTCCAGCACGTTACACAATAACAGAAAGAATTCTTGATAGAGCAATACGGTTGATGTTAGGAGTAAACTGTTCCATTCGTGACATAAGAGACAATCTTGTTTGCCTCGAGCATGCTTCGCAATGCTCAACACTACAGCTGCAGCGTGTCGCACATGATCATATGTATGAAATAGAAGTGGACAAAAGAAGAAGGGGAGCCTGAGTTCGCATATCCAGCCAAAGGAACTCGGCTTGGTCTGCCCCTTATCACAGCTTTGTATGGGCTTAAGAACTGAGGCTCCCTCTCAACGCTTGTTAAGTTCGCTTTCATCACGTATATGCTTCTTCTGGTTCTGCACTGCATGATTATGGTTATATAAAAACATATTTGTTTACTAGATGCTTGCTCAATGACCTGCATGTATATTATAAAGAGAATTACTTTCACTTGTCTTTTGTTGGTTTTTAACAACATAAGGTTTTATTATGAAACGCAGCTGAATAGATGACAAAAATGTGAAGAGGCACACACACGGGCACGTAAAAAGACGAGGATGATGCAGCATCTGGCTTGTCTATTTATGTGTGCGTTTCATTATGTCTGACCAACTAGCTGAACATTTTACTATATTACTACTCTTTCATGTTTCAAATTTAAAGTGATATGAAGGAGCACTGAACAAGGATAAATGGGGTATGCCTCAGTTCGCAGGTCGAGCCAACGTTTCGACAAGTGGACTTGTCTTCGCCTGGTCAAAGCGATCAAATACGCTTTTGCTTCCGAAGAAGAAAAGTTGGGGAGGGGAACGTGGTTGTGAAGAACATAGGTGTGAAGGAGTGGGGAAGGGAGGATGGGTGAGAAGAAAGTAGGTCATATAGTGAACAAAACAATAGTATTCAGTATGTATTTCTCGACCTCGAACAAGGGTTCCTGTGGCCTGCAAAAGAAGTAAAAGCGGCATGTACCAGAAAAAACTACAATACCGGATATCCTAATTAGAGAGTGATAGAAAAAATATTTTCGCTGATTATACGTTGCTACCCAGGCTTTCATTCTTCCTAACTCTGCAAGCTCTTAAGCTACCTTTGAATAGTAGTCCTGCTTTCCTGGTAAATTGCAGCTCAGCATTATCAAGTCGAGTCCAGTTTTTTTTTTTTTTTTTCAAAATCTGGCAGTTAGGAAGTAATTTAACGGATTATGCTGTCTGAACAACCTGTGATTTGGGGGATGTGTTACTCTAAGTAGCTTTGGCAGTATTTAACGCAATTAGGCAGGTAGATACAGACAGGCTTAGCGGTGCGAAGACTCAGCACCTAAAAAATTAGGGGCTTTTCATGAAGTACAATATTGTTTATTATTAGATCTTCTGCTTAAATTTTGCATTGCCAATTTTTTTCGTACTGTCTTTTATTCCGTTTATCACATCAAAGAACACGCTTGTGCTATGCAAGATGGCGTAGTCTCACACTGGACACACCCCATATCCTGCTAAACAAAATATATTATACAATTAGGCCTCTGAGCGCACATCTCTGTGCAGATGTATTGATTAAAGACAGCAGTCTGCGACGCCCTAATAAGGCGCTATTTTTAGGAGACTAAAAACCTGTGTTTTCAAAGCTGAAGGGATATACGCTTTTTTTGCAGGCGAAGGAGGGCTTTTCGGTGCGGTGGGAATTATGTACGTGGCCAAACTTCATTAGTAGATGTGTATTTGAGAAAATTAAATTTGTGAATTTATATTCCTTAAATTAAGAGGCAATAAGAATCTTTGAAGTTTGGAGCAGTCAGCTTCAAAGTTGAGCCGCGTTTCTGAATATTCGGAATCCGCTGTGCGGTTAAACATTTATTATGTAAAAATTTCCGTTTGGTACCGAGCCGCTTTGGCTGCCTTGCTTTTGTTAAAATACAAAGACACCCGCAATATTGCTAATGACTCCAAACTACGCATTTTATTCCCAATTATTATATATACAAGCAGCGTCTGCATTTCAAGCGCAGAAATTGAGCTGGTGCCTTTTATTTTGAAAGTGAAAGTGAACGTTTATTAGATTGAACATATTTGCAAAGTCCATAAAGATACAGACGAGGGTCCCGTAGTCCTAAAACTGCACCGGGACCTTCGATAGATCCCTACAACAAAATAAATAATGACAGCAAAGTTAGCGAAAGGTTATAATATACAAATTATGGCAAATCGGTATTTTTACACAAGAGCAAAAGCACTAACACAGGAATTAGGCAAATCAGTATTTTTACACAAAAACAAAGGCACTAAAGCAGGTATCAGACATAAAAAATGTAAAACATCAGCAATTCAACAAATATTTCTTCAATTCTTCAAGTTATTCTTAAATGTGGACAAGGACATATAAGTATATGGATATAAAATGAAATGAAAGAATGTGAAATGCCAGGAACCTAACTCAAAGAGCCGTGAAATGCGTACTGTCGTTTTGTATTTCAAACTACGCGGTCTATTAAGAAACTCTAAAGCAGCGCGGGCTCTCCTTTCGAATCAGCAGCGCTTAGTCTCGAAACGCATTTTAGAATAAAATAAAAACAAAAGGTTGGCGACGAATAAATGTACTACCTCATGATTTACTCGTGCAGCTCCTTGAAGTAAACGATATTCACCTTGCCTAAAACCCCGCCAGTAGAGGCCGGAATGCGTATCAGATTTAGTTGTTAAAATAAAATTTTCTCAGCAGTTTAAATATAAAGGCAGGCAGTAGAGTTAATGAAATATTGCACTCCAATCAAAGCTGGTACTTCAAGTACTTCAAGTTTTTCACACGCTGCTTTTGGCTATTTGGAAGCAGTTGTTCCTGAGAACCATGCAAAAGATACGAAAGCCCAACGAAATAGAAGACGACAAAGGCACTGCCTAACAACTGCAAAGGTTTTGAGAAGTCACAAGAAATATACAAGGTGAAACACGCAAGAAAAAAACACAAATAAATGCCAAAAAACACCAAGAATGGCAAAGAAAATGCACGTGTTGGAGAATCCTGTCTCATTTCTCTTTTCAGCAAAGGATGGTCTTGCTACACTCGTGTTCGATGTCTTACCAATGCAGAATGCCTCAAAATGTCGCTACATATCTGGTTGCTGCGTGATGTTGAATGACCGTATTATGCACGTCTGGCAAGTAGCGGGTGAATTTGATGCCTGTTTTTCATGCCGGCAGTGCTGAAAAAGGTCAGACGGGAATTTGTTCATATCAAGAAAAGTTTCGTGCTTTTTCAGCGTGACGTTGATGCAACAACTCATTTGGTCATAATATATGTTCGCGTATGACAAAGAAACCCCATATACTTACCCTTCTTTGAGCTTTATAAACTTGTCTTCGTGCGGCGCCGTGCATTGTCGGCGCCGTATTGACTGGAGCGCACAATTTTCCAACTATATGTTCGGCACTCAACCCACCTCTACATTGTGGCGGGCATACCATGCTTCTCAGGCGATGCAAGAGATCGTGTGGATACAGGATGCTCACGACCTTCTTTCGTGTTCCATGCTCCTGCCCTGAGGTGATGGTGCTGCTTTTCTCTTAAGCTTCCACCCTGTAGGGGTTTTCCCTCGTATGCGTGCTTCGCGTAGTCTGGCACCTTGTCCTTGGAAACCAAATTCAATCCCGTGAAGAGGTGACATTGTGAGAGCTGTCGGCAGGCATGAGACCTCTATACCGTCTCTGAACAGTCCCGAACGTTGCGAACTGAACGAGAATAGACTTTAAGGCCCTAGATGAAAAAACAAAATTTGTCGAACGCATTTAGATTTTTATTAGATGTAGTAAGGCGAAAATTGTTTACCCTACCGGCTGTAATCACTGTACCGTTTAAAGGTGCCGAGCCAGTCATTCATGTCTTCGGTGCGTCGATCAGCCAACAGCGCGGGTCGCGTTGTGGTGTAGGCGCGGTCGAGAAGGGGGGGGGGGGGGGGGGGGGGTAAGCTGTGCCGCTGAGGTAGAAGGTCCGACCGGTTAGGGGCTGCTCCTCGTTGACATGGCAATTGCACAGGTGCCAAACGGCGACTGGACCGCGACTGCAGAGGGAGGCAGGGCACAAGGCATCGTGGGGATCGAGTTTCCCTCACCACTTATGAAAGCAGGCCAGACTGAAAGGGCATGGACTAATATGCCATTTTTGGCATTTATTCTGATGCCGAACAGAAGCTGTTGCCACAGGCGGCGCCGCGGAATGGAATGGGTCTCGGGTTGGAATGAGCCGACAGAATCTGGGATCCTTTCACTAATTCTGACATTGTTAAGACAGAGTTCTAAAGAAAGTAGTGTAGTTTATCTACAACTTAATCAGCCGCAAATCTATCATTGCGCTTTTTAATCAAAGTGGTTTGCTTTCAAGCACTTACAGGCAACGAATCTGTTGTGCGAATTTTTTTAATTAGTCAAATGTCAGAAAAAAGTTGACATATATATATATTGTTGTACTCTAGGTATATGAGAATACAGAGGCATGATTCTATTGACATAACTGCACACATGAATTAGTGAACATAAGTAATTCTTTTTCCCCAGAAAAATTACAGACTGGCAAAATCTTACCAATAATGCAGGAGAAAACACTACACTAAAAATGTTTAAAAACAACCGATATTTTTCTTACATTCTATTAGCGCTACGTTCCTGTGTATCGTTTGTACTTTCGCAAATGTGTTATTCCCATTTACTGTCACTGTTTTGTTGTTTCCAGCATTCATGCGCTCTATATTATGTACTCTCCCTGCTAGAGCCTCGTGAAAGATCACAATACCAATAAACACATAATTAGATCACGCACACTGTGCACAGCAGCTCGTAATTACGCGATACTTCGATGCCAACTTCTCTGCCCTCTACGAAGTACCGTACGTAGTATTTAGCGACTTTAAAACGCCGACCAAGAGCTAGAAAAAGCGGCCGTAGGTGTTCTTTTGGGAGCATCTTGCGCGGATTCTGGTGCGGGCTCATAAACTGTGGTTGAATGTGTTGCATAAAAGATTGTGGACGGTATAACTGCTAACAAGAGAATGCGGTTGACGGCATGCTTGGTAAAGCAGCCATGCGCACGATTGTGAGGCCTAAATCTTTGCCGCGATCACACTGTTACGGACTCTTCCCCCCTGTTGTAATTCATTACTGCTAATCAATTACCTGAGTACCATAACTGAATTGCGCGAAATCATCCTCTTTCAAAATGTAACCAATTAAATTATAAAGTACACAAAATTGAGGTTATTACAAGTTGTAAATTACGTACAACTCTTGATAGGGGTACGTGGTTCTCAACTCACGTTTTTTGGGCCGTTACTGCAAAAAGCCTCGCACCCTGTCTCGTAGGCGAAGCACCAATATCTGGCTCCAAACTGAAGAAAAACATGCATATTTTGACCTTATCCTTCCAACGCTGCCCCACAAACATGTCTCTGTGACGTCAAGTAGGCGCATCGATGTCGAGCCGCCCAAGTGCGAAATAAAGCAAAATAACAACTTCTCTGCAATGCTAAAGTCTTACTATTATAATAAGTTGCGACTCTTCTACTCCTTTGAAATTTTGCCAAATATCAGTGCTGTCTACTAAACAATTTTTTTGAACATTATGTGCATGGATCCCAACTAGCCTGCAAGCTAGGAATCGAGATGTTTGTTGCAATGTTACTTGTATTGATTCTGTTGTGATTGAAATAAAAAATATGGATTGATTGAGGTTCAAGTAAAGCAGAAATCTGGGCAAGTTAGGGAACGTTCATTATGTAAGAAATAGCGCGAAGAACACAGGGACAGAAAGGACAACGCAGACAAGCGCTATTCTGTCTGTGTCGCTTGTCTGCGTCGTCCTTTTTGTTCGTGTGTTCTTCCCGCTATTTTTTTAAATCATGATTGAAGTTCCATGTCACGTAGCATTGAATTCATGCTTTATGCTAGAGCGACAGCTATAAAATTCATGTTATGCGGTTCTGCATCCTGCGCTCTCGAACAAATGTAGCTGTTCGACGACGATCGTGGTCACGTACGACGGTCATATGAATAGTAGCTAGTCAATCATAATATCATGTGATTCTGCGTCCAAAGTGGGAACTGTGAATGGGCGACTCACTCAATTGACAAAGAAGGCGAACAAATATAGAACAACTTTTCATTATGCTCACTTCAATAAAAATAAAATAGCAGTGTCCACAAAATCTAACCTGTGAAGGAACTGGTGGAAAATCTCGGACAATCAGCAAATTAGCTTTTTGCTACTATCTCCGAATTTTTAGAACGCACGCTATGCTTGTCACTTTGAAAGTCGGGAAGGCTATTTCAGTACTGTCATCTGCACTTAGCTCGCATATTCCTTTGAAGACACTGTTTTTGTGTACGTGCCTCAGCCATAATTTTATACCAGCGAACAGTCACATTTGAGAAACATCTACTCCAGTATGTGCAATATGAATGTCTACTAGAAAAGCAGAATTTATTACGGAAAAGTAAATAGTGCATTAATAAAATTTCTTTTTGTATTTTTGTACCACACACGCACACAAATATGAAATAACCCCGGGAGAGCCGATGGGATCCATACTTATGAGAATACTTTCTGCGCGAAAATCCGCAAATGCCTCTGTGGTAGTTTCCTGTACTGAACAATTGATGGAAAGTATTTCAGAGCGTTAGTCAAGGCCATGCGGTTGAAGACAGAATATTTTTTATTTTACTTACACTCACAATCAGCTGCCGCCGTATAGGCAGAAAAATGCCTCTTATTTGAGCACAGAAGGTGGGCAAAACCACTTGGCGATTGGATTGCATTAATTATCTCGAGAAAGGACTTCCTATCACACTATCTTCAACTCTTCTCTGTCTGGTCGTAGAATTTTGGGCGAGAGAGCGCGAGGGAAACGAAAGGAAGCTCAGTACATCATCATCATCAGCCTGACTATACCCACTGCAGGGCGAAGGCCTCTCGCATATTTCTCCAAATAACCCGGTTCTGTGCTAGCTGCATCCACTTGACCACTGCGAACTTCTTCATCTCATCCACCCACCTAACTTTCTGCCGCCCCCTGCTACGCTTTCCTTCCCTTGGAATCCAGTTTGTTACCCTCAGCGACCATCGGTTATCCTCTCTTCGCACTACATGTCCTGCCCATGTTCATTTCTTCTTCCTAATTTCCACTAGAATGTCGGTAACTTGAGTCATTTCTCTGACCCACTCCGCACGCTTTCTATCTCTTAATGTTACCCCTACCATTTTTCGTTCCATAGCCCTCTGAGTTGTCCTCAACTTAAGTAGAACTCTCGTGATTAGCCTCCACGTTTCAGCCCCATAGGTGAGTACAGGCAAGATGCAACTGTTGTATACTTTCCTCTTGAGCGACACCGGTAAGATGCTAGTCATAATCTGCGAGTGCTTGCCAAATGCGCTCCATCCCCATCTTATTCTTCTTGTTATTTCCTTTTCTCGGTCCGGATCTGCGGTTACTACCTGTCCTAAGTAGACATATTTCCCTACTACTTCCAGTATTTCCTACCTAATGTAAACTGCTGTTCCTTCCCGAGGCTGTTGAACATTACCTTAGTCTTCTGCATATTGATTTTCAAGTCTTGTTATGCTTGAGATATTACAGTTTGAAAGCAAACATATCGGGCAGGGAAAGGATCCGCTACTCAAAATACTACCCATATGTCTTTATTCTCTCAGTATTATTTTATTTTTCCTTTCAACCATCTTCCCTTACCTCAAATCACGGCTGTGGTTCCTACCGTGAATTGTGGCTATTCCATGCGGGCTCGGCTGCTCTATGAGCAGGGATAGCGCCTTCTGTCATCCTCCGTAGTAATATTTAATGAAGATGTAACAGTTGTTGCTAAATATATGTATCCACCAGCTTGGCACTAACTAGCCCAACCTAATGCGTACAATAATCTGCGTTATGACATGCAACTGACTGAAATGTAAATAATTACAATCAAAACGCAACAGATACAATCACCAGGTGGGAGAGATGTTGACTAGTATTAATGGGAATATACATTCATTGGTATCGAATGCTTTACGTTTGCTGAGAAATATGTTCAAATTTGAAGAGAGAGAGAGAGAGAACAACTTTTATTTAAAATGCCTGCAGAATCGGTTAGGCTCCCTCCAAGCAGGGAGGACAAGCTTTTACCGCGACGCGGCCACTACGTCAGTCTCGTGCGTTGTGCTCCTTGTGGTCTTGTTACGTCCCTCGCTACTTCCGCGGGTTCGAGAGGGCCGCCGCCCCCTTCTTGGGGGTGCTGCCCCCCCTCTCCTCGCAGCATTCAAATTTGAATGCTGCGCTTAAAAGCGTGGTCCCTTGTATTCTGATGCTTAAGATAATACTTAAAAGAAATGCTTGAATAAAACCTGCGTACCTTCAAGATATTGGATATAAAAAGCTGATTATGAAAACGGATTAGATTAATGAAAGGGAAACGTGTCCTATGACACCATGCTAGTGTTTTAAGTGTATTCAGATTCAAGATACAATAATAATGATTAGTTCACAGGAAAGGGAAGACGCAGTATCTCTCACACTTGCTCTGCGGACACCTGACCACGCAATGACGGAAGGGAAGTAAAGAGTGAAGGTGCAAAGAAATGAAGAGGAGCTTTAGTGGAGGGCTGCGGTGAAATTTCGACCAGCTGGGGAGCTTTAATGTGCACTAATATGCGAAGAGGACAATGCGTTTTCCGAGCACTTTTTGCCAGCGCATCATTATTGGGATTTAAAATGTGAACACCCCAAAGGTTTCTCAGAACAATATTTATGAGAGGAATTAAAACTGCGCACTTGCCTTGATGTCTCTCTGTATAAATCCTAAAACATTGAAATCAAGCAAATCTACATTTCAGGAGATATGCTTAGAAAAATGGAACACATACTCAAAGTACGCAATCATGCATGTGGACATGTTATCTTTGCATATTCACATTGACAACTGCGACGTACTCTTTTGATGCACGTAGTGTTTGCTATTCACAAATTCGCTTGTTTTGTCGGTACAGCTCGAACCAACAATTATGTATTGAAGGACCCCTCTTTTCAGTCTTATCTGTGGGATGGTATCTGCAAAGAAAATGTTGCATCCACAGTAAGTAGGCGTAGGCTTGAACAAACGGCTTTATTCACAGTGCTGCATACTGGCAGCTCGAAATAAACTCCCCCCAGTACAGCACATGACAAACGCATATATACACACACAGCAGCCTGACACATGCGCAGAACAGACATGATGGTGATACCATTCTATCTTATCACACAACAGTAAACGCACGTGTCGCACCCCAGATACCGACACAACAGAAAACATATGCATAGTCGACAGTGGGCTCTGGTATCGAATATTACTGGTAATTAGGAGTCGAAGCAAATGGAAAAAATTACGATCACTGATTTCAGGAATCATTTTGTGCAGACCAAACAGCATTCGGTTCTGAGTCACAGAACAAACTACTGTGACGGCAAGTAGTACAAAGAAGGTTTCGAATCTTTAATAATGATATTTACTGATACTGTTGGAAAATATTGAAAACATCAGTGAGGAAAAAGCCTCAAGAATAGAACATGCATGTAGCGTACTTCTATGAACAAACAAGCCAGTCACCTGATAGCAATGTGAAAGGCTTTTAAAAGGCTGACTCCTTAAAGATCTAAAATGTATACTTGCAACGACATAGTAAAACTGCATAATAACTTCACGAATGAGAATATATATTTTTGGTAGCTGAAGCATATTTGCCCTTCAGCTAGGTAGTTTTCTATCGTACATTGAAATCATTTGGTAAATAGCAAAATATCGGCAGTCAACGCAAAATTAACGACAGAATACGGCCCCATGCACATAAGCAAAAATGTCTATTTCTCTTTTTGAGTCGTCTATAATCTGGTACCAATAATATGTTTTAGCCTGCATCCTCTCCATGCTCGAAGTAACGCTTTACCCAGACTTCACTAGGGCTGGCAAAGGTCAACCGTGTGGCGGAGGCATGCTTCTAATGTTCTCTCCGTGCTGAGCAGTGCCGTCAGTCCTGTATGTGTGTATTCTAGGAGTGTTTTCACCTTGTTATACTGAGAAAGGTCAAGATAACTCCACACAAAAAAAGCTACCGGTGGCAATAGCAGTTTCCTCTGTCCCATTCACAAAGACGTAACCCGGAGACCCGGCAGATTGAGTCACGGCGCGACACTGCTGCCATACTAGTCTGCAACCAAGCCGCCAAAATCAGAAGTGCAACGGCTCGTGTACGCGTGAGTAGTGGTATCACCGCTACGTATTTTCTCGTAAGCACTGCTCTCCGCCCTTTGATTCTTTTGGTTGAGTCGCTGTTGCGAAAAGTCACGCTTGTGCTGTTATCTCGACGCCAGGTTTTCGTATTGCCGCACTGGAACATAAAAGACATCTGAAGAAACGAAGACGTAGATCGGGCACACCAAGCGCGATCACTACAAGGAGTCCTTTCTTCTTTCGTTACTTATTCAGTGCCGTCTATGGAAGTTCGGTCTAAGCAGTTTCTTCTGTTCGCACTGTGGGATAGCATAACGCTGCTCCTCTTGATAGGTATTTTGTTTCTTGTAACGTCCCCAACGTTGTCCCTAGGTCGTGTTTCACAATTTGTGACCTTTCTCCACTGCGCAAATAACAACGAACCTCCTCTCTGTCAGTGCACCGTGCTTGTTGAAGCGGCACGTGGGCCAATGTTGACCACCATGATAGACGCTGAAGACGCATCCCATAATTTTTTTCTTTGCGAAGAGTATGTTTTACTCAGTGCTTCATTATAGCTGGAATCCCTATAACAAAAAGTGTCATATATCCCTCGAGAAACAACCGAAACACTAAAGCAGGCTTTGATAATTGCTTGATTAAGTATGTTTTTAAAATATGAACGAAAGTGTTTGTAAACTTCGCGCGTGCTAAAGTAAGCTGATGATCTGATAACAGTTCTGAGCGAAAACTTCCAAGCGCTTCACGTTAATTGAAGTAACATAAAAGCAGTGATAAATTACAAACGGTGCTCGAGGAAATATACTCAGCAAGTGTCATACGCAGATGAAGATTATAGTAGAGCGTACTGAACTTCTGGAGTATCAGCTATGGCCCCAGCTTCATTACAGATAACGGTGTGTTCTAGAATGCGCTAAAATGATTAAGCTTTTTGTTTCACGTTTTGATACATCACCAGCGCCTTGTCTTTCTTTAACCCAAATTTATAGCCCAAGATGAAACAAACACTGTGCATTTTCATGTACTGACAAAAGCAATAAGTGCACTTCTTTAAAGCTGTCCTTCTGAGGAATTGTTTAAGAAGAAGCTCTTTAGCAATAAGTTTTCTATTTATATCCGGATATAATACGTTAAAGGGCTGTAATAATTTATCTGTAATGAAGCTGGGGCCGTAGCTGATGCTCCAGAAGTTCAGTACGCTCTACTATAATCTTCCTCTGCGTACATCACTTGCTGAGTATATTTCCTCGAGCACCGTTAAATTTATTACTGCTTTCATGTTACTTCAATTAACGCGAAGCGCTTGGAAGTTTTCAAAATAATTTGTCCAAAACCCCTTATAGCGGAAATTATTGCGTGAATCATGTTTAAGGACGTACCATTTCCAACCACTATGAATTTAATACGTGAAGAAAAACTCACTTCAAATAGAAGGTGCCTTTAGGAGACGTCCCTGTCTAACAAAAACGTGTTCGTATGTGCTATGCAATCGAATCAAAGTAAAACACAAGCAATGACAGGATACAAAATTGTCAAGAGTAAAACGAAGTCCATCCGGTCGTTTTGGTATTGCTTCCTATGAACATTTGCGACATTGCTTCATTGCTCAAAATACGTTTCAGTGAAAGAGAGAATGGCTAATGAATTATCTCGATCATTCATTATTTTCTACACATACTTTGAACTCGGCATGTGCCACTTATGTCTAAAGCTCTTTTTTTTTTAAATAAGTCACAAAAAAGACTAAAAGATCTTAGCCTTTTCAGCAAGGTTTTAAGGTGGGCAATGTGTAACAGCCAATTAACAGAGGGGGTAAGATCCCATTGGCGATGTATGGACTACCTAAACCGGATTTCATTTTATTTGCTCGAGAAATTATTTTTATCTGGGGGGATGCCTTAATACTGTGCCACATCATGCTTAGTCATGACGCTGTTATAATAAGATTGGAGATTGCTATTACGAATAATTTGATTATCTGACGAACATTTTTTCAGTGCGAATAGGGAGCACCCATGCTGTGACTTGTATTCTTATGGTAAATAATGTAAAAGCAAAATACCTGTTTAAATAGTTACCAATCTATGCTTCTTACCTAGCATTTCTGGTCATGGTACTGCGACAGGGCAACAAAGATTCTGATAGAATTCTGGTCGAAATTACTAGCGCGTCGCAATAGGTGTTCGCTGATTTTTTGCAGTATGGTTCATCTACACCTCAGATTGTAATAGTCAATCAAACAAGCTTGTTCCGCTGTCGCGAACAGTCACAAACCTTACCTGCTCAAACTTCATTTTCTTTAAGGCAGGCTTGTGCCGTCAGGCTATAAAAAAACGCTTGTCGTGTCCTTTTCTAGTTACCGCATGCCTGAAATTGTCAGAAATGATATGCTTGGAAAACAAACGTGTTTTGCTATACATTTTACATGGACAAGGTGAGATTTTATATTTGCTCTGCGCTGATCTCAATCGCCTGGCGCCTCGAGTCAAATAAATTGGTTTTGCTTTGTGGTTCTCTGTTCGTTTGCTTCAGGCCTTTCTCTCGTAACAATATGTTACGACTCTGACCAGGAAGATAAAATATGAGAAACTGAAATGAACATTTTTGTGTTTGTTTAGCAGATTCAATGCTCTTCTTTATAATTACAGTAGATAAGCATCTATCGATCATACTTCAAATTTTGTTGTGTTATATTTACAGAAAGACCACATTGACGACAGTCATTGGGTTTAAGCATTAATTTATTACCATGGGGTCTCACAAAATTAGCTCCTTCGCATCATTCTGTTGCATTGGTTTCAAATCGTTGCAAAGTTTTCCCATTTCATAAGGTCACAACTGCCACAAACTGTACAGAAATGTTCAGACATAAGATCAAACGTCCAATATTTATTTCAGCTCCTCTGACACCGAGTAACAATTTCTCACGCAGCAGTGTCCACGGTCAATAAATGATGGCATCGACCAATTATCCCTTCAGCACGATACTTCTTATTTCTTTTAATTCTCGAGTGCGGTCACTCTGATTCTGCATTAACCAACATTTGGTTGACTCTCTCACGCTTAAGGAAGAGCAGTTCTTCCAACAGGTCCATTTATTCACCCCCTGCATTTTGTTTTAACATTTATCTGCTCCATGTTTGAAATGAAATAAAAGACAAAATATATACGCATAAAGGTCAGTTTGGTCAAGTGTCCTAATTAACATACGGAAAAACAATTAACTTGTTTCGCTCTGCCTGTTCGCTATTTCTGTATTTCTTTCTTCCTGCGTCAAGTGTTTGCACATTGGGTCGGCTTAACGGGCTTCAGCTTGAGCTTAAGCTTGCTGCTGGGAACACGGCCATGTTTCTACCCGAGTCTCGGTGGCAGAAAATAAAGCTGATCTATTCCTCCTTGCGTTTTTGCGACAGCACTGTTGATACATGTATAGCTTGCCTTTATTTTGACAATGACTTTCTATTTTTAAATATAAAGCCTGCCTAGGTTCCGAGAAGTGATGCTATGAAGTTTATATATGTCGGTGTTAAAGCCATGCATTCACCAAACAACGTGCCCTGTGCTGCTTTCTGCACTGCCTCAACCGTCACCATTTCACTGGTGACGGTCGCGTTTTTCACACTGCCGCCACAGAAATCCAAAACTTTCGTTTTCTATAAAGTGAGGTTTCATTATATAAAGATTTCAAGCGCCCGCAACATAAATATTTGAACGTCTTGCTCCTTTTCTCCTGATGCGCTGCATGTCCTATATTCGTTTTACATCAGTGCAGTGTAAACAACCGAAACAATTTTTTTGTCATCTTCCTTCCTTTCTATTCCTTCATCGATATTTTCATCTATGACCTCGACGGTTTGTTAGTTTGTAGCGACAAAAGAAGTATAAATATTTTTATACTTCCTGGAAGCATATGTTATCCAACGATTACGTCTAGGTGAGGGAAATGTTCTGGTGCTCTTTTCTTCACGGATGAAATAAAAACAGAGGCGGTATATGATTCTTCGAAACGAGAAAGTTATATTCTTGTGGTTGACAACAAAGCAAGAACAGAAAACTTTCCAAAGCTTTATACTAACTGTAGATTTTAGGAGAACGGAGATACGGATTCACAGAACAGCTGACGGGTAGGAGACGTATTTCACAGGGCAAGTTTATTTTTACTCTTTTAACTGTTTAGAACTCTTCCAAACGAGCGGCATCACCTATGTTGTGATTACGTATCCATGGGTTTCTGTTTGGACCACCGCAGTTTCATGCTTATTGAAATGTGTAGCTTTCACTGGAATGCAAAAAAGAAAACCAACATAGCGCTCGATATAACAAAAAAAAATGTTGAGTCACATGACCAGACGAGAATAATTTCATTCCGGTTTCCTTTCACAGCCACTCTTAGGTTGTGTGCGAGCGGGGTGAACACGTATTGTGCTGTCAATCACATCGAATTCGAGGAGAGCCCCAGGGACACGCGGGAGAACGCCAGTGGGAAGACATCGGACTCGGACAGATTGACAGAATACTAAACACTGTCGTTGAAATAAAGGTATTGCAAAAAAAAACCCTTCCCTGCAAATCCAGAAAGCCTTATTCATGTCGCTTACTTCAATGCATATATAGCCACTGTGCCCTTGTGTATGTTAAAGTGCCATCTAGGTAATTGCGATTGCGACGTGTTGTAGTGGTTGCGGTTCGCGGTTACTTACGTTTGCTCCGCCCTACCCATGCCATTAAAAATATTGTTTATATTTTCATGAGTGATTGCATGTTCATTATTTATACCGTAAACTTCCAGAGGATATATTCTGATAGTTTCATATTCATTGAGTTTCGGTTTGCGATTTTACTTGGTAAGAAAACGTAAAAAAAAATTGGTCGTCTGTTTCCTAAAATTAATTTGAGGTGAGTGTGTGACTTAGCACGACGCGTTTGAAGTGGTTCTGCTAATGTAGACGACGAACCAGCATTTGTATTTCTATGTTTATGTTGCATATTTTTTGCTTATTTTTCAGCCAGTCATGAGGAAGAGCTCTTAAATGAGGACAGGAGTTGACCGCCGTGCGTGTATGAAAAAATGTTGAATAATTTCAGACTTCAGCTTAGGCAAGGCATGGTATACTTTTGACGTATATGATTTATGTTTAAGTTTTTATACCTCAGAATTTCTATAAAGATGTTTTTTCGAATGAAGGTTCTTGGTTGACGTAAACTTCACATTGATAAAACGAACTCACTACGAACAAGTGCAGAAAAATTATTTGGACACTCAGTAGCTAACTTTACCACATTAAGGCGACATTTTTGGGTATTCAAGGACCAGAAGTTCCCGTGAACATTTTAGCTCCGCCGTGATGGCTAGCTGGATAGGGTGCGCGACTGCTGTAGCAAACGATGCGCGATCGAATGCCAGTCGCGGTGGCTGCCTTCCTTACAGGCGCAAAGCAACGCGCCCATGTCCTGTGCAATATCAGTTCATGTTAAAGAACCCTAGTTGGTGCGAATTCCCTTACCCCACCACTACGGCTCCTCCCATAGCAGGGTTCGCTTTAGGACGTCAACCCTATAAACTATAAACCAATTTAGACATATTATCTAAAGAGTCTCAAGCAAGCATACTGCTAAAAAAAAAGGACTTGCTCGTGCTGTTTGCTGTAAAGGCTCTATTAGGAACGTAGAGCAATAATAAAACTGGCCGAGCTTATTTCCGCAACAGCCATTAAACTGCGAAAGAGCCAGAAGCTGCACGTTCAGCTGTTTGTGCGTCTCTATCTTGGAGTCGTCATCTAAATTCACGGAAGTTTAGCCCTGCTTGAAGCTGGTTAAGGCGAGCCGAAGTACCCGCCGCGAAGGCTAAGTGGTCAAGGAACCTCGGCTACTGCATCCGTTATGTAACCTGCTCAAAACAGGAAAAGACTACAAACAAGGGCTGACCAACGTCAGTGTCTCACCTCTGGATGTACTACCGAACTGCTTGTACTGCTGCTGCGTATGTTTGAATGAATGGAGGCAACGATGGTTGAAAAGACAACTTGTTTAGCAAAAAAAAAAACATACTGGCATGCTCGTTATATTCTATGAGTACGTCCTGCATAACGTGTTTTATCAGCTGTCTTGAGTATTCATTTAATTCATAAGCCGACGAATATTTCTTAGCAGCTTTACAGCTGCGAAGAAATATTATTTTATAGCCAATATGATACACTAAGCCATATCTATAGCTATATCTCTTATAGCCCACTACTAGCAAAGCTCTCTTGGAATGGTCAATGACCGCAATGGGTCGTTTTTTTACATGGGAGCATCAGAGGTGGAAAACAAAGTTGCTTAAGTTTTTAAAGTGTGACGCAATATATTCTTAACATTTTAGTCGCTAAGGGGCTACCGGGCTGCTGTACGTTGAACTCCCTGATCTTACAGCTCCTCCAAGATTAATCAAGCAATCCTTGAATTAGCAGGCTGAAGAGAGTAATTTCGAGAATGTGCGGCTGACAGTTGCCATGGCGTTATGAACTGCTGGGCATCTAAAGTGGGACCGAAGGACGGTATAAACCTGGCGTAGCGGGTATATGAAATATATAGAGTTCACTATTTCGTAGACGACGAATGGATGAGGTAGAGAATTCGGAGTTTAATAATAGAACTGTCTATTGACAATTTTTATTTAGAGGTTGTGTCTGATTTGCTTCCGACGTTTCAGAACACCCCCATCGGTTGATCGTTATGCACAGGGAATCACAGGGGCTCGGTGTAACGTTTAGTGGTTTGGTCTATATGTCCAATCAATGCATATGATCCCGTCATTACCAGAAGCCAATCTAATGCAAATAGGATAGTGGAGCAGACATCAGACGCTATGTCCGTCAGTGTTTCACGAAGATCAAAAGCAAAGCCGTCCTTTTAATGGTTCTGATAGCTGCCTGCTAGTATAAGTACCCTTTGTGTCCACGTAGATTAGCGGTGTGCACGGCTTCCTGCAAGTATACTACTGTGGAGCTGAACTGACACACCAGTCATTGGGTCTCCACAAATATATTTTGGCGGGACTCGGGAGCAATGGGGCGCCAGGTTTCCTGGAGCAGACAATGCGGCACACGAATTTCTGTGTTCCCTTAGCGACCCATTGCTCCCGGTGTAAAACGGATGACAATCAACAGGACTTGAGGGGCACCATTGTGTACCAAGGTTCACCGAAACCAAAGTGCTGGCAGGCGCAAAAGGCAATTTTAAAAGAGAGATAATTGAAGCCTTCAAGATGATTTCGGGGAAGAATGGGAATGCGTGAGTGTTCCGTCGGTGGCGCTTAAGAGCAAGGAGGTGATAACTCTCCATTTTGACATGTGACAAGACGTTTGGACAATGTGACAAGAAGTTAGACCTAATTTGTCATTGTTTTAGTTTTATTTTTATTTATTTTTTTTTTCATTCTGAATTTCTTCGCACTTTTTTCTGAATCTTTTGTTTACTTCATCTTCATAGTGTAACCCCACGTTTTGTGTGAAGCTTTCTTCTTTTTCGTACCACAAAAACTGGCAGTTGGTAGCAAGCGCATCATCTGTTTTAACGTCCTGGTTTAATTCTCTTGTGTGTGTGTGTGTGTTGTGTTTGTGTATAACCATGCAGCGACGGAGGTCGTCGGAGTCGTATAGCCAACTAGCCCGCTCGCAAGTACTACTGAGCATCTTGGATCGAATCATGTCTTTTCACAATTGTGCCGATTGTGCAGGTTATCACTTGATAGGTACGAATGCTTGTAATTACAGTCTATTCGTCGGATACTTCGCGAAAATGAAGATAAAATGCCCCACATAAATTTACACGAGATATGTTGTTCCCTGTCATCCGTAGATATATATCAACAACGAAACATCCAATGCTGTTATTCTGTGCAGCTTGGGTTCAATATGTTTCGAAAGAAGTAATGCTTAGAAATATTTCTAATTCTCGATGTACATTTCACCCGCGCCACCACGGAAGAAAAAAATGAAGTAGTGAAAGAAAGAAGCAGGAAAGAAGAGTTTTGTTTAAATTCATATGAATTATTTCAACTAATTATTGTTCTTTAGACGAGCTGTGGTCGCTCAGGCCGTGAGCCTCTCTTAAATTCTCCTCCAATACTAGACGTCCACACGACCAGGGTTGAGCCCATATCATAGAGCTTGATAGTATAAAGTTCTAACTGCTGAAGAAGCAATATCGCTCAAAGAAATCGGTCACAAACAAGTCGTTCTACCGGATAGCACGTGAAAAAATGAAAGGGCTAATTTATATCTAGACTTCATCGAGATTAATTTGATTATGCGTGTGCTTATTTCAAAAATTTAACATAGCTCTCCTTGAGCACGTTTTGTTTTTTGAATTAGAATATGAACGCACTGAACGCAATAGCGTGTTTGGTTGCTCTAGGTGGTCTACACGCCGCCGTTACTCTCAATGGTTTTTAAATATAATATTTTTACTGGCTTGACCTGATTTGCTGTCCAAACGGCTCTAATGTTACCCATGTTTTCTCTATGCTCACTAGCTCTTCTTGGGTAAGAAGTAAGGAAAGGTTTAACACGGCTAAGTCTATGAAGACAAAACGAAAGTACGCAACTCCTGAAGGGATGTCTGCCGACTTCAAGGCCCCACACCGGGTCTAGACAACAAAAATGAGTCGAGGAAATTTTGAAAGGAGAGGTACCAGGACGCGGGCGAGATGGGCAGCAGTGGCGGTGGAGGGAACTGGTAGGCAAAGGACTGGAAGGCTGTAGGGCATTGTGTCAGGCAATGTGATATATTTGTGGAAATATGCATCGGTACAATTGACTGATTCACGGATTGACAAATAAAAAGATTATTAACACCGGTATTGGAGATTTGCTGCCCACTCAGGTAAGCAAGCCCGACTAGGGGGCTCGGGACTCCGAAACTGGGAGGTGCAAGAACACACTGATTCTTCTTCTGCCCCAGTCGCCAGATGAATGGCTTCTGTTTGGGTGTCAAGGTTTTCGATTTGTAGGAGGAATTCTCAAGCTTCCGTGCCTTGAATGTTGGCCTGTACTTCAGGCGAAAAGGGGTACTGTAAGATTACGTGGTCTAGTGCACCTCGCTCTCCGCAATGCTTCCAGTTTTCGTCTTCTCTCTCCTCTGCTTTTAAATCGTGCAGCCAAAGTTGGTTGGGGTGGTTGACGGCATGTAGTCGGCGAAGACGCATCGATTCTTCGTTTTTTCGATCTTTATGTAGCGTGGAGAATCTTTTTATGTTCCGTTTGTAGTAATCACAGATCTCGGAGAAGGTGTTGAGCCTCCCGCCAGGTTTCTGCTTGTCTACCCACTCGGCATTCGTCCGGTAGTAGATATCTGGAGTTAACTCGTGAACACCTTTGTTTCGAAACGCCGATTTATGGCCTGAGATCCATTTTACTGTGATCATCAGTGAGATATTCCTGAATTTAAGAAATTCTTTCGCCAAGGTTAAGACTCATCCTCTTGTCAATTTTCAGGCGGCTGTTTAGACGGCGCTATCACCTAGTTTACATTAGGTAGCGAAGTACTGGAAGTAGTAGGCGAATATGTCTACTTAGGACAGGTAGTAACCGCAGATCCAGACCATGAAAAGGAACTAACAAGAAGAATAAGATTGGGATGGAGCGCATTTGGCAAGCACTCGCAGATTATGACTAGCAGCTTACCGGTATCGCTCAAGAGGAAAGTATACAACAGTTGCATCATGCCTGTACTCACCCATGGGGCTGAAACGTGGAGGCTAACCAAGAGAGTTCTACTTAAGTTGAGGACAACCCAGAGGGCTATGGAACGAAAAATGGTAGGGGTAACATTAAGAGATAGAAAGCGTGCAGAGTGGGTCAGAGAAATAACTCAAGTTACCGACATTCTAGTGGAAATTAAGAAAAAGAAATGGACGTGGGCAGGACACGTAGTACGAAGAGAGGATAACCGATAGTCGCTGAGGGTAACAAACTGGATTCCGAGGAAAGGAAAGCGTAGCAGGGGGCGGCAGAAAGTTAGGTGGGCGGATGAGATTAAGAAGTTCGCAGGGGTCAAGTGGATGCAGCTAGCACAGAACCGGGTTAAGTGGAGAAATATGGGAGAGGCCTTCGCCCTGAAGTGGGTATGATCAGGCTGATGAGGATGATGATGAAATTAGGTTAGGTTAGGTTAGGGTTAGGGTTAGGTTTGTGGACAAGCTTACTTCTCCATGGTGAGGCAAACAATGTCAATTAAAAGTCAAGCATTATGAAGGTGCACATGTGTTTCATCATCTGGAGGTTCTCCGTGAGATGTCATTGACATGCTGCAATGGACAAGAGAAAAGAGGACACACAACTGCGCTGACTAACAACCTATATTCCGGAAACAAGCCGAACCGCGCCTTATGTACAGTCAGAAGAACGAGGGATTGATGCGCATGCACGCATCTAAAAACAGTAGTCGCGGCATCCGCCCAACAAAATCCGCAACCAGGTTATCAACAGTGAGGCACCTGCGACGCCACAACACAAATAGAACTACAGCGAACACAAGCTGTTCAAAAGGGTTGCGCCGGCACCTGACGCCGGGGTTCATGCGTACATTAAAGCCACATGTTCGCAACTTCTGCTGAAACCACTATTTTGTTGTTGTTGTGGCTGTAGGAAGAAGGAACAAAAATGCACGGGCCTGCTACTGGCTCTGTAGCTGAGCCACCTCCGCTGCCTCGTGCAGACAGAAGAGAAAATAGAGAAGAAAGAAAAGGAAGAAGGAGAGAAAGACGCACGCCGCATGCAGCGACTGCAGCTCCCGACTTCTCGGTGGTTGCATGTACGCCACAGAGTTCTGTTCTAGCTTTCTCATCTGCTTTTTGATGGCTTTGACTCTGTCTTCTCTCTTTATAGTGAATAGGGCTCATGTTTTTTTGCATGGCTGGGATGTATAGGTTGGAGCTGCACATTTAGCTCAGGTTGGTTTGAGGGTCCGCACATCTGTTTTGCTGAAGCCCGACCCATTCTATGATTTGTTTTCTTGTCCCGGATTGGCTGAGCCTCATCATTTGTGCTATTCTTGTGGCTTCCATTATTTCCTTCCATGTATTGTGCACCCCATTCCCACAAATTGTTCGTGGAGGTGCCGTTGGGGAAGCTGAGTGAGCTAACACGGTGCCTCTTTATTCCTTCATCCTTGCTGTCAGGTCAGATAGGAAGTCACATATCGTACCCTGCTCATTGTATAGGCCTGTGCTTGCCTTAGCAGGCTCTTTTCTTTTAGTCCCTATTTCTTAAAGATAATCGCCTGCTGAGACCCGTTAGGGTACGGCGGCTTTCTTCCGGGCAGCATGGCTAATCTTGCCTGGCTTGTTGTGCAGGTTGTTACCCCGCACCCAGCCACCGCTTGATCCGACAGGGCCTGGTCTGATAGCACAAGCATAGCTTCACAATGCGCAGCTTCACCATAAACTAGTAGTTTTGAGTTGTTCCCTCCGTCGCGCCGCTTAGAGGATTACTTCTAAGTTTGTAAAATTAAAAAAAATGTTGCCTTAGCGGATCATCTAAGTATTGCTTCCTATTTAGAAGACTCGCTACAATCATTTGACACCGGGGATTCTACCACACTTTTGACAAAGTTGTTTCTCTATGCCACTATTGTCTTCACAACTTCATTTCAGACAAGAAAAAGAGGGTAGACAGGTTGAACCCGTGGATAACAAGGGACATAATCCACATCAAACGTAAACCTTAACGTTGAAGAAAAAAAGCAGCCCACCACTTCTATCATTAGCAGCCTAAAAGCTATACTTTGAAGAAAAATACGTGCGTCTCGAGAGCGCTACATTAACTAGACACCCGTTATGTTACCGAAAATGTTACAGTAAATTATGGTAGTTACTCTCGAACAAAGCAGATGGAAAACTTGACAAAGTAGTAGTAAATGACTCCCCTGTTACAGACAAAAAGCAGATCGCAGATGCTTGAAATACCTAGTTCAAAAGCGTATTTACTAAACCTATTGAGGCGTTCGGCAACCGATGCCCCACTGACTCTCAAGACTATAACTATTAGCAGGGAAGGAATTCTAGAACTGCTATTGCAATTACAGCCTAAGAAATTAGCTGATCCCGATAACATTCCGACTGCTTTTCTCAAACTGTACGCTCAAATAATAGCGCAGTTCTTGGTAATAAAATTTAACAAGTCTCGTGAATCTGGTATTGTGCCAGTGGAAGGGAAAATATCCCGCGTGGTTCTGAATTTGGAAGTCAGTAATTGCCGCCCTATTTGATTAATTTATTCTTGCTGCAAATTACTCGAACGCGATCTTACGACATACTTGAACAACGTTTTAGAGAAATCAGGGATTCATACCAATGGTAAACATGTCTTCCGACGAGGATTTTCAACTACAACCTAAGTGGTGGTCACTGTAGATGAACTTGCTAAAGTGCTTGATAGTGGTGGTCAGGTGGATATGATTTTTTAGCTATTCTAAGGCCTTCTATAGAGTTCCCTAAAATATTCTGATAACTAAAATGAAAACAATAGGCGTCCCGCCCCAAATAATTAACTTGATTACATCATACGTATCAAATCAGAAGCAATTAGTCGACATCGATGGAGCAATTCTCGCTTCTTAGAGGTCTACTCAGGTGTGCCTCAGGGATTGGTCTTGGGTCCAGTACTATTTAATATTTATATAAATGATCTCGTTAAAGCTCTAGAACCATCTGTGTGCGTTAAGTTGTTTGCTGATGAGTGTATTCTTTTTAAATCAATCAAAACTGTTGATGCTCAATGCGTTTTGAACTCTAACTTACAGCCGCTAGCAAACTGGTGCGACAAATTGGAAATGGTTATCAACTTCAATAAAATTCTTGCTATCCATGTGAGTAAAAAAATTAACCACTTAAAGTTTCAATACCATATCAATGATAATGCAATCAAAGAGGTAAATGAGTATAAGTATCTAGGTGTCCCAATATCCTCCTGCATGAAATAGACAAATCACATAGACAATATATGTTCCTGCGCCCGTAGGAAGCTTTGTTTTCTCACGTTTTGTTGTACTAGTGCATTAAGGTTGAAAGCATATAAATCCATATTAAAGCCGAGCCCCGAATATGCTTGCATCGCATGGGACCCCTATACAACAGACGATATCCACAATGTTCAAGCATTGTTAAGCTTAAGAAAAACCGACGTAAAGAACGATACAACCCTCTATAGATGTCCGAAAACTCGAAAAATACAACGCCTTGTGACTCGCTTTATCTTCAATCGGTACAGGCGCCTAGACTCTCTATCCGCTACGTTGCATCTTGCAGAATTGGAATCACGTCTCCGATTCTTGCAGTCACTATATTTCTCTCGACTAGGTATCCGACCCGAAACCTGTATCGCCAAATATTCCATGTGACCCTCACACCATAAGTACAGCTTCGGTCTAGCATTCATTTTTGAGCGCACTGACACATAAATACTCTTTTTTTTTTTTCCACGAACAGTGCTTGAGTGGAAAACTCTACTCCCCAGTTCCCAATTTTTTTCATCCTCCTTGATAGATGTACTGCATCTGTGTAGTGCTGTGCATTTTGTCTCATTGCGCCATATACTTGCTGTATTATTCGACATTATTGCATAGATTGTATAACTCATTGCTCTTGCATGCCTTTTAGCGCTTGCTGATGTCTGATATGTAGCCTCTCTCTCCTGCTTGGATATGCGACATGTCCGCAGTATTTGATAAATACATAAATAAATAAAATACACGTGCGGAGTAGTTCTGTAGTTTGGCTACTATTCTTTTATGCTGTCTGCCTCGACATGAGTCCGAGGATTCTAATCTGATATGTTGCGACTTTTTGACTACCCACTGGGATTTCAAAGCTGCGCTTCTTCTTGTTCGTGTAGATTAGTATCTGTCAATTTCGCGGTTAATACTTCAGTCCCATATATATATATATATATATATATATATATATATATATATATATATATACATACATACCTCACGTGCAAACAAGAAACAGGTTTGCTGTGTAGAAGAGGAACAGCAGCAGAAGAAGGATGCGAAAAAGAGGAAGCCGGCGACAATCAGGCGTGCTCCTCCAGTCGCGGGGCTGGCGGTCAAACTGCATCGTAACCGAAACGCGCCGCTGCTAGCCCAGTGAAGCATTTGCTTAAAAACAATTCTTTTGACTGATACGTGCTATCCGCTAAACTGATATCCGTTATCCGACTGATATCCATTATCGCCAAAATCATGATGTATTGCGCATCATTTCTGGACTTCGCTTTCGTTAACCTACAACCTGAGAACCTCGGTGGCAAAAATAGCAGTGAAGCTTAAATACGGTTTGCTCGCTTGGTTTAAAAAATAAAAATAAATTCATTTTTATGATTTCACTTTAACGCAAGATGGCTTAGTAATATTGTAATACAAAATACATCTAGAAACGATTAGAGTACCAATTAAACTCAGGTAAATTTCAAATATAGTTAATATGAAAGGCAGTGCTTTCCTCCAAACATTTGTTGGGTAAGCAACCCGTTCGTTTGATTTACGATTTGAGATTTCTAGCTTGCATGCCTCTGCAGTCCGGAAAGCACACCTCCTTGCCACCTGCTATCTTCCTAAACACTGTTTCCTCAATATGATCGCACCCTGATAGCAGTTAGAAAAGTCGCTACTTTGAATGCATGAAAAATGTACAAATTATATTACTTCCATTATCACATTCGCGCATCGCTTGACGCTTATATCTGGCATATGGGATAGCTTTGGAGCGAACACTTCACGATGCTAGATAGAGCATCACATCGCCTGCCTGTTAACTTGGCCTTTACACAAGAGGAGTTCCTGCTTGACTGCAAGTCTAACCACAGCAAAGTTCTTCAGCCTAACCTTGGGGACCACCTTGATGTCGCACCACAAGAACATGTCGTTGACCCTTTGACGTTTGGTCGACCTTTGACCTTGGATCGCCTTCGAATTGCCATGGACTTCTGACCTGGGATCTTTGAGTGATCTTAAAATATTGATCATAACTATACCATCAACCAAGTTATGGAAAAATGTTCGGAATATAACCAGCTCTTATACGTAGCATTCATTGATTACTAAACATCATTTGACTCAGTAGAAACCTCGGCGGGGATGCGGACTTTGCGAAATGAGGGGTTAGACAAGCCTTACGTGAAAGTGCTGGAAGATATATATAGTGGTTACACAGCAACCGTAATTCTGCATAAAGAAAGTAACAAAATTTCCAGAAAGAAAGGTGTTAGGCAAGGAGACACGACCTCCTCAGTGCTATTCACAGTTTGCTTAGAGGAAGTATTCAGAGACTTGGAATGGGAGCAGTTAGACATAAGGGTAGATGGAGAATACCTGAGTAATCTGCGACTTGCTGATGACATTGCTTTGCTAAGTAACTCAGGACATGATCTGCAAAGAATGATTGATGACCTAGACAGGAAAAGTAGAAAGGTAGGCTTGAAAATCAATATGCGGAAAACTAAGGTGATGTTCAATAGCCTCGGGAACGAACAGAAGTTTGCGTTAGGTAGCGAAGCGCTGGACGTAGTAGGCGAATATGTCTACTTAGGACAGGTAGTAACCGCAGATCCGGACCATGGAAAGGATATAACAAGAAGGATAAGATTGGAATGGACCGAATTTGGCAACCACTTGCCGATTATGACTAGGAACTTACTGGTATCGCTCAAGAGGAATGTATACGACAGTTACACCTTATATGTACTCACCTAGGGGGCTGAAACGGGGAGGCTAACCAAGAGGGCTCTACTTAAGTTGAGGACAACTCAGAGGGCTATGGAATGAAAAATGGTGGGGGTAACAATAAGAGACAGGAAGCGTGCACAGTGGGTCAGAGAAATAACTCCAGTTACTGATATTATAGTGGAAATAAAAAAGTAGAAATGGGCATGGGCAGGACATGTCGTGCGAAGAGGGGATAACCGATGGTCGCTTAGGGTAACAAACTGGATTCCAAGGGAAGGAAATCGTAGCAGGCGGTGGCAGAAAGTTAGGTGGGCGGATGAGGTTAAGGAGTTCGGTGCGGTAAAGTGGGTGCAGCTAGCACCGAACTGGGTTAATTGAGTGAATATGGGAGATGCTTTCAGCCTGCAGTGGGTATATTCAGGCTGATGATGATGATTTACCCAAAATATACTGGTTAATTTCTAAGGGGCTTCCTCTTACAGCCAATGTTTCAAGCTGTTTAAAAACAATATCAGTAGCCATGCCATTGTAAAGGTCCTAGTACGCATTCGGGTGATCCATATAAGAGGCGCTCTCCTTCTATCTCACTTCTGCGGCAACCTTCGATCTGCAGAAGGGCGCAATTTCCAAGGCATAGCAGAAAATGCGGACACCCTTAAGCATTCAGTTTTCTGTAAAGAATGGGCCTGGTCTCACTGCAAAGTATGATAGATCACTCCAACCGAGGCGCTCCATTGAAAGTGGCATACTCGCATCGGTGACAGGTTGATGGAGGAACGCGGAGATGAGGTCGATCGATTTCTGGCCCATTGTCTGTGGGCCTCGTGCGAACGTCCGTCCTTTCCGGCCCGTGATATATCCCCTTCTCCCCGCAGCTTGCGGCTTCCACCAAACACTGAGGAACAGTTCGCCCGGAATATGGGCGGTCTGATGCAGTCTGACGAAACCCAGGCGAACTCATTTATCGGGTAAAGCGAGGCCGACTTTCGCGCGCTCGAGCGTTAGCCTTGAATTAGTGAGGCATCCATGGGCATACCAAGAGATAGTGTTGATGGTCTGATTCGGGCAAAAATCCAAGGGAATATGCAGAGGTAGCAGAATGGATTTCAAAAATTGGCCCGATAAAACGTTTTTATTTGCACTTACAGCTCAATACTTTCTGAAATTGTGTGTTGAGCTACTACCATGAACAAAACTTAGTACTAACCATTTATGTGTTCTGTTAAATATTGCCGATTATTTTTAAAAGCTTTTGGCTGTGGCCAAAAACAAGTTTCTTTGACTGCCACTAGGGTACTATTATGTCGCATAAATGACGGTATGAAATTCTAGGACCATACTACAAGTACGGTATTAGTGCGGTACGCTACGGAGATTTTATATTCGCTAGAGATGACAAGGAAAATGGCACCTGGGCCCATGTTCATGAACGCCATGTTGTCCAATGTAGTTTACTAGACTTACATCACCTGCTTTTATGACGGAAGAAACCTGATTTCAAACCATTTGAAGCCTACTCGAAAGGTTCCTTAGATAGTGCCTATTTGCAATTAGCAGCTTTTGGAAGAGTTACTCTAGCTGTATTTTTAAATAATTTTGTTTTATCAATGCTCGCAACATTTATGTGAGTGCTCCCATGGGTTATCCACATCATGAAAAACAAGCTTAATGGCCCAGGCATGTACCGTTATAACTGTGGGATATGTACATAATGCTATTCAATATAGCGCAAGGAAAACAATGCTGGCCTGTAATTCAATCAAAAAATAAAATCGAATGCGCCTACAGCTAAGCGCGAAGGGTATTTATTTGCTGAAAGCCTGGCGTCTAGAGGAAGCGTCGTTTACGTTTCAAGCGCAGGCTTCCAGTCGACGTGAACTGACGAATATTTGGAACCCGCACTATTCATTCGTCTAATAATTTAATGAAAGCCACTCTTTGAAAGCTACTGCAAATAATGATTGGTGACCTAGACAGGAAAAGTAGAAAGGTAGGCTTGAAAATCAATATGCAGAAGAGTGAGGTAATGTTTAACAGCCTCGAGAAGGAACAGCAGTTTACATTAGGTAGCGAAATACTGGAAGTAGTAGGCGAATATGTCTACTTAGGACAGGTAGTAACCGCAGATCCGGACCATGAAAAGGAAATAACAAGAAGAATAAGATTGGGATGGAGCGCATTTGGCAAGCACTTGCAGATTATGACTAGCAGCTCACCGGTATGGCTCAAGAGGAAAGTATACAACAGTTGCATCTTACCTGTACTCACCTATGGGGCTGAAACATGGAGGCTAACCAAGAGAGTTCTACTTAAGTTGCGGACAACCCACAGGGCTATGGAACGAAAAATGGTAGGGGTCACATTAAGAGATAGGATGCGTGCAGAGTGGGTCAGAAAAATAACTCAAGTTACTGGCATGGCATTCTAGTGCAAACCAAGAAGAAGAAATGGGCATGAACAGGTGATGTAGTGCGAGGAGAGGATAACCGACGGTCGCTTAGGGTAACAAACTGGATTCCAAGGGAAGGAAAGCGTAGCAGGGGGCGGCAGAAAGTTAGGTGGGCGGATGAGGTTAAGAAGTTCGCAGGGGTCAAGTGGATGCAGCTAGCACAGAACCGGGTTAAGTGGACAAATATGGAAGAGGCCGTCGCCCTGCAGTGGGTATAGTCATGCTTATGATGATGATGATGATGATTACTCTTTGAAAAATGTCTGTCTGGTACAGCTAAATTAGGAACTACGGGACTGTCTTTCGATGGTGGGCTAGGGTCAACATCTGGCTTCCATTCATTTCAGATTTAATCATTTCGCGCTGAAACACTGTTTAAAGCAATATATTTAATGCTCCCATCCAGACAACCATGAAGCACTGTCGATTTGGCATCTGGCGCCCTTGCACGACTGATGAATCATTGAAAAGTGAAATGATGTCACAGCCACGTCACCACTCATCAGAATTTAAAAAAACCCAACAAAGCCCAAATAAAGTAGAGATGTCATGCTTTGAATGAACTCAATTAAGCATATATGTTGTAGATAGGAAGTTTTCATTTGTCTCAAATAATATTTGTTTGAAAAGGAGGTATGTACTTTAACATAGATTTCCCAAATTTTTTGTTCCGACGTTATTCAAGCCCACTAAACTTGGTTTACCACTCTGAGGCGGTACCGATAATGTCGTAAAAACGTGCTCCGATGGCGCGGGAACAAATGGTTTATACAGGGTGTGTCTGGAAAGTAATGGAAATATTTTATTTCTGGCGCTGGTAGGCTATCTTACCGTGCGAGGACTGGTTGGTTTAGGCGAGCAGTCAGGACTTTCAACATTTCCATCCTTTCTAGAAAAGACGGCTCTAAGTTCTGGGACCGTCATGATCGCTGTTTCCGTTTGCCTACTGATCGTGTCCTTGTCACAAAATGCGAAGGCATCCGCATGTGAACAACAGAACGCAAGCGATTTCTGTGAAAAACTATATAAGAATCTTGCCGAAACCTATAAAATGACAGCAGGTCTGCGGCAAATTTGTTTTGTCTTTTGTCCTATTTTCATTGCGCCAGATTCTAGTTATTAAAGCACCACGAAGCTCCAAAGATTCCAATGGCTCACATCACAGTCGTTCGCCCCAACAAGACAAAGATGAGCCAGTCGAAATGAAAGCTATACGAATGACCTTTTTTTAACACCAAGGATGTACTTGACAAAAAATATGTAGCCCGTGACTAGGCAATCAACGCTGTCTACCAGGTAAATGTGCCCGAGAGTCTCAGAAAGGGCCCTTCGAACGGGAAAGCATATCGGCGATACCTGGGAGTTGCACTATAACAAACTTCCCACCCACGGTTCTCTGTGCTTACGGGAGTTTCTGGCCAAGCACAAATTGTCGACAGTGGCCCAGCCCCTCTAGTTTTGACCTGGCTCAGGCAGACTTCTTACTGTTCCCTAGAATCAAGAGTGTCGTGACAGGAGTCCATTTTGCGAACATCGAAGCGATCCAAACCACCATGACAAAGGGTCTAAACTAATTTCCTGTCGATATCTTTAAGGATGCGTACAGTCTATGCCACAGTCGGTGGAAAAAATGTGTAGATGCCAAAGATGATTACTTCAGTGCAATTCAAACGTTTGTAATGATGTCTTGAATAATTGTTTTTCTACCTATAAAGTTGCATTACTTCTCGGACACAGCCTGCAGATCCTTCGAGCACATTTTCATGAAATGCGAAATCTACCGACTGTGCACAGTTGAATATGTGTGCAAATAGAGACGAACACAGCTCGCTGTCGGGCCATACCGGTAAATATTCATTGGGTTTTAGAGCGCAGCCCTTTGGCGCCCGTTCCTGCATTTCGCAGCGCCATCACCGCCGCCATCGGCGTTGTCGCTCGTAGCCAGCTGAACAGCCGGAGAAGCAAGCACTCCCCCCCCACCCCCCCCCCCCCCCCCCTCTCCTCTGTGGCGGCGACCGTGCGTGTTCTCCGATTTCTTTGCGCGCTCCTGCCGCCACCGTTCGCCGCTGCGTGCACCCCCCCCCCCCCTTTTACTAGCACCGGCTCTCAATCAGCGGATCCCGGTGCGTGCATCCCAGCCGAAACGCAGAGCCCCGTTGTCTTGACTCACTAGTGGCGTCAGCGGCGCCAGTCAGTCGCATGCTAACTCTTCGCCACGCGACGTTCATATAGGCCCACGCGCTGCCTCCTGCAACCTCCCGATAACTCAATTGCTCTCCTCATTTCACCGACCATAAAGATTCCTTCATGGCAGTCAAGAATTGTTAGTGAAGTGTTTCTTGAAGGAATATGTGCGAAAAATTAAAAAAGTTGTCTGTAATTGTACATAAAGGTCTTGAACAAAATCTTTGGCTTAATCGATCGAAAAGGTGAAGCAGCTGATGAGCTGCGCTAAAATTTTGCATTAGGAAGTTAACGTGAATCATCAAGTTTTTTAAATCATTAGTTCTAAGGCTCAAAGAATTTCTAATTTGCATTAGAAATATATTGACTTCGTTTCTAATATAGACGTAGAAATACCCGCATGTAGAGTATAGAGAAAAACAAAACTAAACTTTCTGACGAACAAAATTTCAGTGCTTGAGGATTAATTGAATTGGCGGCGTTTGGGAATATGGCAGCTCGTATCCATGATGCGCGTTGCAGGATTAAAGCACTGGAGGTATGAAGCATTTGATTTTAGCAAATTCACAAAGTTTGAGACCGCCTACGTTAGAGGTAATCAAGTCTCTATGAAGAGCCTTTGTTAGCCGAATAAATTACTGTGTAGATCATGGAGATATCGACCAAAATGCCTACGTGTCGCTCCGGATTTCCTTCGTTTTTCACCAAGCCGTCATCTCCGAGACCACAAGAGTATAAGCATATTACGCATATTCTGTATAATTTTATGCATACCCGCAAGTCGGAACTTATTCTTTATGATCAAACGATTCGTCTGTAAACCATTTCCTTTCTCCATCTCATGAATACCCACAAATGTTGTATCTTGGACTGAAGAAGTTAAAAAATATATTTGTTCTTTTATATTTATTATCACGCCGTGGTAACGGTAAATATATCTGCAGATCCTCACTTAGCGGGCTTCTAGGTTTTGGCTACTATATTTTAAAAACCCACCTCATTGGTATTTAAGCGCGCCCGACTTATACATGCATCGTTCACTTGGGAAATATTTAAGGAGCGAATATTTCTTGCCCATGGGCAGGGTGGATCATTTCTATTAAGATGTTCATAAAGGTGCTTTAAAAGTCTCTGCTTTTACCTCAAACTATATAAAAGTATCCCTACTGTTTTCTCCGATGTCCAAATTATTTGCTTTGAGCTAAACGCAAACATTTGGAGCAAACGTTTATGTATATAAGGCTAGCTCATTTATATCATTGTGTTCATAAAATGTGCGCAATAGTACTTAATGATACTACTTGACTCAATATTATTTTCTATTCAAAATTTTTTGCTGTTTTCTGGTATTGTTTTACTGACTGCGAGCGCTAAAAAATCTTTTAAACCAGTCTATTTACCACATAAGCTGCGACTATTTCAATCAACATGCGTAAAGTACCACAGTGCAAGGAATAGGTGCCCAAGAACCTTGGACCTGGTAACACGGCAGTTGGCACTTGGGAACGTTTCATAGATTTGTTTGCAAGAAAGCCTCACTAATGGCATGTTTTTCTTCACAAAAAAATAACGCAAAATAAAATTCAGCGTTTGGGGCTACTTGTCAAGGAAGTCAAATTTTTAAACTGTAGTGATTAACTGTCTCGTATCCAAGAGCCTACGTTTATAAGATAGACGTCGCTAGAAACTGCCTCTTTCTGACACTTGAAATTTCATCAGGGGCAGTTTCGTACTGCTTCTGGTTTGAATTATAGTACTAAGCTGCTGCGGTGTGCACAAATGTTTTTTTCTCCTTGAAGCGAAGAGCATCCACCACAAGCCACAGAGCAGTGCCCAAAATATCTCTGCGCTTCCCCTCCTCCTCTTCTATTTTGTCTCTCTCTCTCGCTCTCAACGTTTTAGGCGCGTGACAGAATCCATTAGAATCGAACCCAGGTAAAAGCCATACCCTTTCAACTATATGCTTTTAATGGGAAGAAAAACGTGTATCTAACGTGGGCCTTCCTTATCTCTCAAAGGCACTATTGTTCGTGCGCGTCTACAATACCCAACGTTTTTTGTCACCCCGAAATATGATGACCGTTTGTTTCACGAAAGCGAACACTATACCTAAATGCTTAATTGGCTCTCTTTAATAGATATCAGTGATAACATCTACAATTACTTCTTGGGCACAATAACGTCCCCTCAATTATATGAGTTTTGATGACGCCATATCGCTTTGAAAGCCTTGTGAAAATGGCTTGAAGACAACACCTGAATGAAATAGGGGCTTCTTTCAGTCATCTACGCAAAAAGCGTAGCCTTTCCGACAAAGGCTGAATTAGAGCCTGGCGGCATCTATAGATATTCAGCATGCATAGCTTTGTGAAATGCTTCCTATGTGAATTATCACAAAAGAAAATATTTTTGAATGGCAAAGCATAGAGCATGACAAAAAAAAAAATGAAGCACTGTTACACTTTTCGCGAGTCTCTTCCGGAATTCTTCAGGCATTCTTGACGTCATCTTCTTTTGTCAATGATTCAGCATAAATCCCTCCTCGATCCTCCAAATATTACCAAATTACAAAACCATGTATACCAAAACATAACTTCAAATCACAGGCAACATTTTTATAATGAAGGTGTTTCAATTAAAAAAGAAACGAATGCATGTTCATTCCCATTATTGGAGACAATTCAATAATTGCGTACGTATGATTTACATCCTGCTTTGGCATTGTATCTTAACCGCTAACTTCTTACCCTAAGCATACATACGAGGCTTATTATTGCAAGAAAGATATTTTATTGTTTATTTATATAGTGTCATTGAAGAATTTACTGCCATTTTATGCTGCCAAACTATTCGCTTAAAATGTTGATGGGAGGATATGTACACAGGTACAGCATTTGATGCCTGCAGCTACCCTCTAGTGCATATGAAAACTTTCATATGACCCAGTGCACTGATTTTCCACACTGAAACGTTTACAATTGTATAAATGGACGTATCCTGAAAAGGCAAAACATACTTTGAGCCGCGATGATCAGGTTTTTGGAGCTAAACAACAATCCAAATTAATAGCAGTATTCGTCATGAATAATTACTTATTTTGTGACGTGGACTCTATAGACTACAAATTAATAGTCATCACCTAGATAGCACGCATCTTTCCTCACCTCCCGTTAAAACTTGTCATTAATTTCGAGTAATAAAGTTCATTATCATTACTAATATCATATAGTTTTACATGAGTTCGACATTACAATTTGTAATATCATTTTAAACGGCAAGGATATTATTACAGGGAATTTACAGGCTCGATTCCAAGTGCAAAAGAAAACCAGCAACCATCAACAACGAAAAAAGCATTCTGTAGTTCTTATCAATGTGAATTATCTTTCAATTATTTTTTAGCCCAAATGTTGCTAACGAGCCAGTAGACTAAAAATTGAACCACATAATCCACATGCTAGATTGTACCACGAGTGCCGAATTTTCGCCTCGGTGACCTATATATTTAGCTATGACTTGTTTTTCTTAATTACCTATTTAGCTAAGATAACAGCTGTTGAATTCCTTGGTTTCTTATATATTTACTTCCCTGCAACCTGGCTTCTAGAGTTTTCAACAGCACCGTTCTTATCCTGAGCGGCTAACATAGTATAGAGTTCTCAACAGCCCCGCCATTGTACTGAGCGACTAATATAGAATGTCCTGTGTTAGAGTAATTTTCGCCACGATGTACACTGAAAACCTATTTTAAAAACGCATGCTTTAAAAATCACCGTTTACTGCTAAATTCAATGCTTGCATGGACTTCAGAATGATTATCACAATTAAGCAAAATTATGGAACTCAAGGTCGCCATAACATGAAAGCAGGTTCAGTGGTCTCTCTGTCGCCTGAGACTGTAAAGTGTGTTCATTTCATTTTCAAGCTCACATTCTGGAAAATAAACAGACGGTGTTGAACGCAGGTCGGCAGAGAACGTACTTTCCAGGCTGTGGTCACCGCGTGAGGCCGCACCTGAGATCTGCTCACACAATTCCATCGACACACAGATACGTTTTTTAACCCCGCAGAAAACATTTTTTTAGTCGATATTTCTTGCTTCAGGGCATCAGTAGGACATGAGATGAAGGTTGAATGAATGATTAAATGAATATAAAAAGGTTGGCTGATTTCATGAAGTCCCGAAGTGAGCGATGATGCGGTCCCTGCGTCCAAGTGACGTATGAGGCAGGATTGGTTGCTGAAAGGCCAGCTATGCTCAGGTGCCGGATTCGTGTTGGCTTGAGTGCTGGGCAGTCCCACAGCAAGTGGTGTATGTCGGCCTCGACATCTTCGTTTTTACAGATCGGGCATCCTGGGCGAGGATGTAAGTGTTGGAAGTGTGACCACGTCGTAGTGACAGCTGATGTAAAGGCAACACCGACACGGATCCTCATAAGCGCAACCTCCTCTGCACGGATGAGACCGCGGGGAAGGGATATCACACACGGAGGGATAAGTGCACGTATGCGGCGCCGGAGGTGCTCCTTCCTTGACAAAAGGCAAGTAGCGTCGTCGACTTCGAGAAGCCGTGGGATTGATGCGTCTTGGCTCACGAGGCGGGTTGCAAAATCAGCTTGACTTTGGGAAGGCAGCATATCCCGTGGGACCCACTCAATGCGTATTGACTGTGGGATGAGCGCCGTAAGCTGGTGGATGTTCTGGCAAATTTTAGGGCAGCGGCTGACACGTCGGAGCAGACGTACGGCTTGAAGTGCGTCAGTGCGGATGACAACGTTGGCTGTAGGGAGCATGGTTATAGAAGTCATGGAGCAGAGTGCCTCCTGAACTGCCACAAGCTCAGCGCAGAAAGATGTAAGTGGTCCCGAAAGCTGAAACGTAGTTGTCTGATTCAAGCTAGGTCTCTGTGGACAGTATATTGCCGTTTTGGCTTCACAGCCTTGCAGGCTTCCATCTACGCACACTACTATGGAATCTTGAGGCAGGTGAGTATCTTGCTCTTCAAATTTCTGGCGAAGCAACGATGCCGAGTTGGCAGCCGTTGGTCTGCGGATGTCAGTTGGCTTGTTGTCTCCTAACTGCATAAATTTCCAGGGAGGGAGAACTGGCGCAGGTGGCTGAAGAAAAATGTGTGACGTTGCATACGCCCTCAACGCTTGCGTGGAATGTGATAAAGTGGCCTTGAGTCTGCGAGCATCACGGCGCTGCTGCACCAGTTCATCGATGGTGTTGAGCTGCTCATTCTCCTGTAATGCTACGACCGGTGTGAGTCGTGGAAGGCATGTGATGGTCCTCATAGCTTCTCGATTTATGGCTTCAAGGCGATCCCATTGTGCTCTTGTAAGATGCTGGAAGTGGGTCTGATAAACAATGCGTGGCAGCAGAACCACCCTCACTAATTGGCGTGCAACAGACGAGCCAGCGCCACCCGTTTTAGGTGCAATTCGTCCTATTAAACTCATAGTTTGAAGTGCTTGCTTTTTTGCCTGTGAAAGCCAAACAGTCGCTGATCCTGATTGGTGAATTGGTTAGCCCTAAATTTTCAGGCTCGAAGTTTCTTGTTTTGGGGTGCCTGATAGAGAGAGACGGATTGGATTTGAGGTAAGTTTACGGCGTCCCCCAGCGGTTGGCGACTGACGTGTATGAAGTTTTAAACACAGAAAGTTGAAGGCCAATGGAGGAGAAAACATTTCGTAGCCCCGGAAATCAAACCAAGGCCCGCTTTCATGCGAGGCAGAAGTAAGTTCTACTTCTACCCCACCATTTTTTTTCTTCACTACCGATTCCTACGTCACCACTGCGATAGGAGGAGATGCTGTCCAGAAAATAAAAACAGTAGATATGTGCTGCCCTGCCGGGGTGGTTCAGTGGTAAGACGCCCGACTACCGTGCCGGAGTTCCCGTGTTCGAACCCGACCGCGGCGGCTGCGTTTCGACGGAGGCGAAACTAAGTGGCGTCCGTGTGCTGTGCGATATCAGCGCACGTTAACGTTCCCCAGGTGGTCGAAATTACTCCGTAGCCCTCCACTACGGCCCCCTCTTTTTCTCTTTCCACTTTCATTCCGACCCTCCTCCCTTCCCTTACGGCGCGATTCGGATGTCCACAGAGCAAGTGTGACAGTTACTGCGCCTTTCCCTTCCTGTGAACCAATTATTATTATATGTGCTCAATAGCACAGGAAAGGCTGCTTGGATATTGAATGTTATTTACCTCCAAATATGTGAATGAAATGGAGAGATGGGGTTGGAGTGTTGCCTACAAAAGTTTTTTTATCGTTGTCAGCATCGCATGTTTATTTTTCGAGTGTGATGATTGAGACACTCGATATTGTCATCGCTCTGTTTTTTCTCTACAATGGCTGTCGCGTTATTGTTTGCTGTATGGCTCACCTAGTGATTGCGTAAAACACCGCAGCCAGGAGGAGCGTGCAGGATGCATGCTTAGCAAGCATGGAGCCGTGGAACTTAGGTGCTGTTATTTTAATACGTCACAAACCCAGTAGCAGACGACACAACGAAGTAAGTTTGTGTGGGGAGACAACACCATTAGGTTGACTGGAGAAACGAGGTTTACTTGCTTCTGGTATGTGTACTTTTTATTAGTAGATTATTGTTAGTGTTTCCGGTCCCTATAGTTTTTTTTCTTGGTATCCACGCACTCACATATGCAAAATTTGATACAGAATGGCCTGCAAATAAAACCCAGGGGAGGCGAAAACAATTTTTTCCTATATTAGATCTCGGAAAGTCTCGGTAGAACTACGCCGACACGTTAAACTGTTATTTCACATCCTAAGCTAACAGTATTTACGGCGTTCTTCGGATGTCGCTGTCCACATTGTCTTGACCCGCCATGTCAAAGTTGCACCCATACCAATTGTCAAGGAAGACGCCTTCTCGAATCATGACATATACAGATGTCCGCAAACAATGTCAACCAGACAATAGACAACTTCCACGCTGTGTACTTACAAGGTCTTCGCTCCTTCCTGGCCACTTGTCCTTAGCAAAGATGGACACCACTGCACCCCTGCGCCTGCGGCACCATATCTCATCATAGGTTTTACCCTCACTCTCCCTTCTCATTTCTTTCACACACATTTCACCCACTCCTTCCTTTCCTCTTCTTTTCCCTCTCTCTTCTCGCCTCTGCGTTCCATTACTTATAGCTGCACCTAGCTACGCGTCATGCACCCCTGAAGAAGGAGCCCAGCCTGCTACGAAATATCCGCTTTGTGCAAAATAAAAAAACTGATAGAGAATTTTTAAGTCTCACTTAGTTCGGAGACCAAGCAAAAAGGCAAATCTGTCGATAGCTTTACCTTTCAATGATCTAACGTAACGAGCAAAGACGTTGCCTGTTTTACCTCGGCCTGCATTCTAAATATAATGACAAAAAATTTGTCTTTCGAGCTATTATTTGAAGAAAGCTGCACCTGACATGTGTTCTTTTGGGCGCTACTGAACACCAGGAGCTCTGCTATCTACTCATCGCATTCTCGCGCACGCAAATCGTGTTAGTGAAATACTTCCGTTACGTAAACGGCCTATAAACTCCCCTCTAGAAACCTATGCATTTTCAGATACATTTTTAGGAAACTAAAAAAAAAAAATCAAGAAAAACGTGCGAAAATCAGGAATAATTAGACATTTTTAGTCCAGTTTTTCAAAGCCCATACGAGATAACCGACTTCCGAACGATTAGACGGCATCTTGAATGTGAGAATATATACCGTTTTCTTTTTATCGCACGATGAATTAGCGATTTTGAACGATACGCCTCTCTTTTTTTTTTTTTGTTAATGTTAGCCACTGCATTTGTTTTTTCAATTAGTGTTGTTTCCTGTCGCAAAAGGCCTTTTGCAGCAACTCAATTGTATTTAAGCATACTTTAAAATGTGAAGATGGGAGGTTTGATTGATCGGATTTGTTTTCATAAGAAGGGTTGCTCGCACTAAAAGGCTCTACAGAAACGAACCTACCGGAAAGCTTCGAATCCGCAGGGGTCTTATGCAAATTCGAAGGCAAGAGCGAACCACCAAGGAGAACTGACAATAAAGCCGCTATCTAAAACTCTGTCTTTGGCCGAAAAAAAACATGCAAGGAATATCTGGAAAGACGAGAGCGGACTGAAAGGCCACCTGGGCAATGTTCGCGTACGTGTTTCTCTTCCTGATAGCACGCTTCCCCACGTCCCGCTCTGCGCTATCGATGACTTGGCGCCGGGAGGTAATGGGGTCGGGCTACCGCCGCTAAGGGGTCTCATATATCGGAAGGGGAAGGGAGTGAGGTTAAGGGGCACGAGACATGGAGCACCAAAGCTATGCCTTCGGGAACAGCGCTCAGAGCTGAAACGCGAGAACTGGGATAACCAAAGCAAGAGTAACATTTGTAGCGCGCGAGCTTATAAGAGGTCTTTCTGTCTTGCTTTTTCTAACCTTTTTTAGAGCAAGGTGAACTTCACAACAGTAACGAAACAGGCACGCATTGATCAAGGAACCACGTTTGAATATACCGCTCAATAACGCGCCGTTGATTTCAAGTTCCTCTTTCATGCTGAAAAGTAGTAAAGCGGGCAATTTGGGATTAGCAGGCAGTGTCGGGGGGCATAACAAACTAATTCTATGCTATCGGGTGAACAAACAGTAGTGTTTCTTATCTAGTGGTTTTGGTAGTGGTAGCGGGTTGGTGGGTTTCGTCGCTGTTTTGGCAGTAATTCCGCTTTCTTTGTTAGCGTTGCGAAAAAGAATGATGCAATTGAAGCATGAATATGTATAGTTAAAAACGGGCTTTTTAACAACCCTTCACTATTCGTGAAATGTCAGCCCGTCGCTCCCAAAACGTCTTGCATATGGAACCGGAAGTCAACCTAAATAAACAAAAGGCGTAAACGTTGTGGCATAAAAATAAACAAGGAGCAAAACGCGCTCCCGCCTACTGACTTTTCAGGATATGATGGCTTATAGCTTGTATGTTTGACTCGTACGAATTGGCCCGCAGGGTCACTTTGTTATTGCTAGTTGAGGTCATACAGTGGAGATTTCTTGATATAATCTGGTGCGCCACCTAAAAAAAAACATGTCATGGTACTATATTTTGGATTTCTTTTCTACAGCTGTTCTTTTGGCGCCAAAGGGATGCCTTTGACCTTGAAATATTATGGATACGGTGAGAGCTTTTTCTTGCTTCCTTCATTTCAATAATCGAGAGTGCATAGTATGGTGAAACGTCATTTGAATGAAATTCAAGCGACATCAGAGAAATATTTCTTAAACTGGAAGTTCACTGAAACGGAATAAATGTTGTCGACTGTTCTGGAATGCCCTTTAGATAAGTCTTTTACTGCTGAGCTGACCTATACGACGGCTTAGCGGAGCTGCTCACTTTCTGATGTTGGAGCGATTTCTTGGCACCGTATCTTAACCATGGACAGTAATGACGGTAGGATCTCAATACCCTCGCAATGTCGACGGGGAGCTACCAGGAACCCAATCTAAATAAAATATGTCGTATTTGTTCCAGAGTAAGGCGTTTATTTAGGCGTTCATTGTTAACAACACGCTCACGCATACCTTTCTAAGAGCTAGAACAATGGGCTTGCAGGGCTGAAGCTCTGGCAATAGCTGGCTATGGCTACGCAGCCAACTGAACGTGCAGAGCCATCTATTGCGTCGGGCTACTACTGGGTCATTGCGGTAGCCAAATCAGTGCGAAGCTAAATTAAAGCCGCTCATTGCCAAGTGGGGATCGAGCGCGGTTGTTAACATAAAATTTGAAACAAAAAGTGCATGTTGTAATTGAAGTGCTCAGCGTGACGTAGGAGGCATAAAGCGCCGTTGAACGGCGCTTTGGTGTCGGATTCAACACAGTTCGTACAACTGAATACTTCATTTAGGTGTCAATCGTTCAAGTGGTGTTCTACTGTACTGAATTCTGTTCTAGCTTGCTTTATGTATTGGCAAGATTTTTATTTAAATAGGCTCGCAAATATTTGTTGCCGAAAATTCTTTCTTTAAAATAGCCAAACAAAGCACTTTTGACGCAATGGAGAACATAGCTCGCCACTCTAAGACCTAGCAGGTACCACGTTTTTGCGCCTATATTCTACGAGCAATCGTAGTGCCTATATCATGGCATACGGTTACACGTCTGAACTCAATTTTGGAGACAGGCAGAGCTGCACAATGTGCGAGGCCAATTATGCGCGTCTATTTCGAGACCACACTGTTGCTTTTTTTGCATGGAGCTCTTTCCTCTCAAAGACTGGCTCTTATCACTCAGATGAGTTTATCCCGCATATGAATTTACCTTTTCTTTCTTGGACCTCCTGAAGTGCAATCCGCACTCCATAGGCTTATTCTTTACCGCATTTAGGCTGAGGCGCTTGAAATATTTTCTCACATTTAATCTCCGCATATAGTGCTTTTAAGCCCCATGCATCATTTATTTTACTCATCTAAAACATGCAGCCTTACGGCACAAGCGAAGGGTATTTTGTATTTTTGTTGCAATTACTTCTTGCTTCGAGAATTGCGCAGCAATAAAAACAGCGTAATTTGTTATAATGCATTGTATATCGAGAATAGAAAGATAATATTAGTGTACCGAATTGAATACTACCACTTACGTCGCCCTTAATAGAAGAAAATATTTATGTAGTTCTGTTACAGCCACAAAAAATGTCTTTGAATGTACAGGTGGTCTCAGGGCATCGAGCTTCGCTTTAATATTATACTTTCTTAATACAGGCCGTAGTGAACATTGTGTATTCAAAAGTAGGACAAATATGCTAGTATGACGGAATAAAAAAATATAAATGTTACCCTACTCCTCAGAACGTGTTCGATTTTATGAACGTCGTATTCTTGACGAAAAAGAGTAACAACAGGAGTTACGTACGCTCATTATGTGAATGAAGACAAATGAGCAGCGCAAAAAGCAAAGAATGCATAGATTTGAAAAAAAAAAAAAAGCAGGCACGATCTCATTAAACACTTAAACTTCGAAGTTGGCATTGGCATAGTTAATAGCGACATTGCGCTGCTGCAACTACTGACGATGATTGGATTCGAGTAAGGGCTTTTAAAATACTTTCTAGGAGATAAATACTTATGATACCGCAAGAATTTCCTATGTTCGTTGCGGTCCAAAAGGGATGGGTTCACGGGTGTCTAACTTATATTGCAATGCAAAAGCTACGAAACCGCAAGAGAACCTTGTAACTGCAACCTAAATTTATTAACTGCCTCAATATGCGCGAAATTGGCAGTGTTTTATCGGTTGATTAGATTGAATGACGCAAAGATTAACAAGCTTCTCCTGAATGTGTAATGCAACATAGAGGTAGCCTGCGGCCGAACAACTGCTGGAGTATGCGGTTGGGCGAGTTTACGCGAAGCAGGCTTGAAAAAGCATTATTCGTTCAAAATTAAGAACAAGCGACGGCTACTCTAAGCACACAGACCAGAGTGATTCAGAGAGTCTCGTTTCATCGTATACGATCATTCCTTTATTTATTTTATTGATTTATTTGTACATACTGCAGCTCCCAAAAATATACCCGAGTAACGGGTCTTTGTTCAGCTTACGACCATTGTAAGTTACCGTACGGATCAAAAGCGCGAGCACTACAGAAGCAGTACGTTTTTCATTGGTACACATATTATTAAATGCGCGGGCATGGTTAAGTTCCCAGCAGTACCTCCTGCTTTTCCAGACTCCCTGATAAGCACATACACGCGAACACAGCCAGCACACACAGTACAGGCGCGGGCATCACGCCTTCTGTATTGGACATAAGGAAGCACTATTTACCCACGTGAAAGCAACCTGACGTCTACTATCAGCCTACACACAACGCAGCTGAGTATTTAAGAAATGAAGACATGGAGAATGTTAGAAGAAAATAGCGTGCCTCGTTTAGTTTTGTCCTTAATGGTAGATGCACATATCTATGTCCGCGTGTGAAATCTACTTGCTTCTAAGTCATTCATGCACTTAATCTCTCAAGGATTGTGCGAGAAAAAGTTACCTCTCTAATATAGAAGCCCCAAATATCACAGGGCTCACTGTTCCCAAATGCTTTTGAGAAACCCATTATTCATTTTCACGGCCTAGAATACAACGTTTGACTACATGGGCCCATATACGTAGGCAGAATGATTACGTTTATATTGTAACATCTCCAAGGAGTTTCTTTAGAAGCGGTGCCTTTTATAGCGGCTTCAAATTTTCAGAAGTAAGAATCATAATCCCAAATAAACCTGCCATAGAAGAATTCCTTTCAGGAAACGGTCCCTTTTGGTCTTTCAGGAGTGGCTTGTTTTCGAGCGCTTCCGAAATGAGATTCATCTGTATTCAAACCGCTAAGACCTTTCATCATTCTCCTGAAAACTGAGCTTAAATATATTGTTACGGTGCGCAATATCTAGATGACGACGATGCACTGGTGTGGTGTTGTGAAGAAGACGACGCTCAGGGTAAGCTGGGTTCGTGCTTGTGGTGTGTGCTCTTGAGAGTTATCTGGCGTTTACCAATCTGTAAGTTTACATTTCCATTAACCGTAATAATATTATTTGTATATATTTGTTTTTTGAACCCTTTCATCTTCCGGTTTGCAAAGAAGTATGTGCCTTCAGAAGTACATAGAGGATTGCTCTCTGGGAGAAACGTTTTTTTTTTCTTTAGTTGAAGTGTAATGCTCGTGGATCAAAGGTGCTTGCGATACGAGCAATAAAATTGGATATTCTTGCTAATAGAGCCTTTCATTTACACCCGTTTTTTAAATTTTTGGAGGTATAGTGGATTGCTTCTAAGCAGTCAAATAACGATACTGTAACATTTGTGAAGTCCTGTTCGTAAAAGAGAACAGAAATAAAACATTCATTACCTTCACAAGATTCTCGGCAAACTAAACACTGGTTCAGAAGGAAACATTTTGGCCTCTATGCTGATAAAAAATATTTTATACACTTTTCAGTAAACAATGCATATTTATTCATTTGTAAAATTAAAGGATATAAAAGTATCAATCGCGTGATCAAAATTTGGATGTTTTTTTTTTCTTCTGATAAGTGAAAATATCAATCGCGTTCATAATTTGTCGCCTTCTTTGCCTTTGGATGAGCAAGGTTTTATGATATTTTCTAATCTTAGTGCAATCTTAATATTTATCCTAAATATAAACCATACGAAATATTAAGTAAGCGCCAGTGTCGAATCTTTCTATTTCGCTGTTCGATAACGGTCGCCTTTGGTATTTCACGGAAAAGCCCTGTCCTAAATACAAAATTGATTTCATGCGTATATTTAACCTCAGATGATTTGCATTCACGTGCTTTTTCGTCTAAAGAAACATTCGGAGATGCGATGAGTTCCGCTAATATGAAATTAAACACTTAGATACAGATGGGAATAATCTGAAGGGAAAATAAGTTTAAACAGCGAAAAAGGACGGACTTAAGCGCAAGGAAGTCTGCACGGCCATTTTAGTTTGATGACGAAAATTTTTACTCCGCTATATCTAGTCATATACAGTGGCTATGTGTCCTTCATATAGGCGGAATCTGAGATCAAAATCTAACATATTGTTTAAGCTCCGCGCAAAACAGCAGCAGTATTGCTATATTATTATGAGCTTGTAGAGAGTGTGCAGTTTTCAATTGAGCCATAGTTATTTTTGGAACGTAATATACATAATTTCGTTCGCTAAGTACGCCTGTCACAGTCTAAGAAACAGAATATATCAGCCCACTGCCATTATTATACCTGCTATAGTGCTAACGTCCCATATCTATTGAATACATCTATTCTTACACATTAGAAGCTATACCGGACAGTCGATATGAAGCAATAGAATACTCAAATCACAAATAGATTTCAGTCTTCCCAGCTCATGCGTCGACTCAATCATTTCTTGCTAACGTAGTGGGCTAATAACTTGTTTTTCTGCCTGCGGTAATATTTCATCCCTAACGAAATCTAATAAAAGACTGGCCTGATCCTCCACCAGACCCTTTTCTCTTTGCTGTAGTTGTAGTATCTCTCTTCTGCAGAACTTTTGCCGGGATATTGATTCATGCAAAATTTAGTGTGTAACCTTTTTACCATTGCACTGGAGTACATGTCCATGAAACTACATTACAATGCGGTTAACTTACTGTACAGATGAATAGCCGTGCACTCTCCGGTTTCCTTCTTTTAGCGATGGTGAGCACTAAACTGGAAACGTACCTATTTGTATGATCGATCCTCTTTTCAGTGACCGAGATTATTGATATTCTTTGCTAAATTCATAAATTTATTGGAGCGCGATGCATCATTGCGGGCCATCATACTAAGGGCTGTCTTTATCTCACATACACATTGTTTTTTGTACTGCGTTGTACCGTTATTTAACCCTTTTGCATTTAAAGTTTGTTTAGTGTGTGTGCTTCTCTAAAGAGAGCAATATTTTGTTAACTATATTTTTCCTTCCTTTTGCAGAAGGAAGCAAAACATTTATTTTTCCGGATTTACTATCTACATCGATATCCACATGAAAAGGGTATTTTCGTTCTGTCTTTGGCCTTGGCGTACACATCCGTATTTATCGTGCTTATCAGTGGTGCCGAGCTAAGCATATTATATTATAACTGAGATGTATACTTTCTCGCACCATGAAGTTGCATATTGGGAACTCATTCAAACCAAACGCAGCATTTCAAGGGCAACATGACAGTATGCTTAGCAGTACGGAGATAATTATTTTTCTTTCTTTTAAAATAAAGGCAGACAAAATACCTGAAATAAAGCAACCGTAATGCTAAATAACTGTGCGCCAAATCGAATGCGACCAGTACGTCCTGCCAAAACCGAAAAACCAATCGTCAGAAAATACGTATTACACGAAGAAATCTACGGTTGGAGGTATAAGGAGTCGCAAGCATCTCTCTAGAGCAGCAGATGTATGATAGTAAATCACCATGCAAAATACAGAGCGGCTGAGAATCGCTCACAGTGAGCAAAGAACAATAAGAAGATAGTGGGAGAGCTTTCTTGGCAAGCACGCTTGGGGCGCAAAGGGAATGTGAGAGATGTCCTCGTGATGACGGCTATAGCGATGAGCGACGAAGACCAAAACGTCGTTATCGCTCGCTAGGTACATATGCTAACTCTTCGAGCAAGCAAAAAAAAGGAAGAAAGATGATGGGTGGATTGACTTTTGGTTGGTCATTAGGAGGGGCTGCGTCACCCTGTAATCGAGAGGGGTGCAACCATTGGCGATGAAGCCCGGAGCCTCTTTGCTATTGAGAAAAAAAATCATCCTCATTCAAAAAATAAAAAAAAAACAAAGAACAGGAAGGCGAAGAAGAAAAAGAAGATGAACAAGAAAAAGAAGGCGAAGAAGAACAAGAAGATGAAGAAAAAAGAAGGCAAAGAAAGAGAAGAACGCTGGGTCACCCCCAGTCGATTTCAGCAGCGTTGAACCCTTTTATTATTTGGAGCTATTTGCTTGGTGTACGCTTACAATGCGAAGTAAATATCGCGACCCCCCCCCCCCCTCCTATTGACGCCGATTGAAAAGCACCCCGCCGGGGTGGCGCAGTGGTTACGGCGCTCGACTACTGCTCCCAAAGACGCGGGATCGAATCCCGGCCTCGGCGGCCCCTTTTCGATGGAGGCGAAAAGCAAGGCGCCCGTGTGCTGTGCGATGTCAGTGCACGTTAAAGATCCCCAGGTGGTCGAAATTTCTGGAGTCCTCCACTACGGCGTCTCTCATAGCCTGAATCGCTTTGGGACGTTAAACCTCACAAACCAAACCAAACCAAACCGTCAAAAGCAGGAATTTCGCATGAAAATTTAGAAAGTGATAGCCCCGGCGGCACCGCATTCAATAAAAGCTAGAGGTGAACATAATGTTTGTCTGTTCGTGAGCGATAGAAAGGTGGTATCCCGTGGTATGAAGGTAATAGAACGTTGGTTGTTTGGTATATAATCTTTGACGTCTAAAAGCGAATCAGGCCATCAAAAACACAGGGTGGACTCCGAAAATGTTGGCTGTATGGGGCTCTTTAACGTGTATTGACATCTGCACTAACGCCTTCTTTTCGCCTCCTTCGAAACGCGGCCGCCGCGACAGGGAGTCCCTTCCACCTCCTTGGGTGCAGCACTTGAGTGCACTAACAAGTACGCCCCCATAGTGAAGTTGATAATACAAATTTATAGGGCACGTGTTTTGGGGACGATAGAAAGCAATAAGAAGATAATGATAAAATAGTATGGAGTTAATTGTCGAAACGCGAATTTTTTAATACAGCTCCACTATGGTTTAGCACATAATCGTGCCACTAAGGATGTTGCTGACTAGTAGGGCTCGCACGCTTAGATAAAGTTTTCGAGTGTCAGGCGAAAACCTCTATGGAACCAATGTTTATTTTATGCGCTTGTTCCTACGCTGGAATAGAGCCAGCATATTGTTACGGAGGAGTGGGTTTATTATTTACAAAATATTCGAGGGATGCATGAAAGCTAGACATAGTGGTAATATAAGGCTGGTCCCAGAGCCAGTCCTCGCGCATCCACTTCATCCTTCTCTTTCACATGCGCAACACCGAGCGGCGCAGCATGATTGGCGTAACAGTTTCCCCCAGGGCAGATGAAGCTCGTCCTCGAACGAGTCAAACAGATTTGGCATAGCAGGGTTTAATTCGTGCCACAAGTGCCAGCTGAGCCTTCCGCGAGCAGCGATTTATCGGCATTACTTTAGCGATGACAATATATACCTATTTGTTATATATACCTAGTATACCAATATATACCTGAAGTATACCCGACCGGCGTCAGGGTCGAGTGCTCAAGGGTAAATAGGGCCATGCGAAATAAAATTGGCATCGCAGAGTTTTTTTCTCAGTTTGACAGTTGAGCCGGAGAATCGATCTTTAGAAGGGCGGACGGATTTTTGTGTAAAAATGGCACTTGCGTAAGTAGAAAACGAATGCATTAAAGGGACACGGGACAATCGCTGGACATCAAATCGTTGTTTACTGTGAAAATGCGCTTATATACATTCATAGACAGGTGCAATATGATTGAACCCCTCTGACGGGTGGCCATTAAGACGCGTGGATTCTTCGGAACCAAGCGTACAGTTAGGCGATTTCCTTAGGTGACACGGATAGGGAGGGAGTGATGACGCATTTGCTGGCTACTATTTTAATGCATTATACTTCTCCACAAGGTAAAGCAGTGCAAAAAAAAAACGCACGTAGGACGCAGAAAGGTGCGATGAACACAGGTGCTGACTGGCAGCTTATTCATAATATTTATATAATCCCTCTGCGAAGCTTATTTCTTCCCTTACCACACGTACGTGTGGTGTTGAACTACGGTACACTTGTTTTGCATTTTTCGCAGTTTGGAACGAAGCGTTCCGATAAGCGACTTCCTTACGTGACATGGGTAGTGAGGGAATGATGACGCATTTGTTAGGTTCTATTTTATTGAATTATATCTCTATAATCTCTCTATGAATCTTCTTTGTTTTCTTACCACATGTGCCTGTGGTGTTAAACTGCAGTGCACATGCTTTGCATTTTTTGCATGTTTTGCAGCGTTCTGCCAGGTGACCATCCTTAGCAACAGACCAGACTGCATTGGGTGCTTCCTCAACCTCTCGTTTAGGCACCTGCAAGTTTGGCCAATGTATAATTTTATGACGAGGGAGGCATCTCGTAAATCGCTCCTGTAGCACAAGTAGTGAAACGGGTGGCATGCTTCGTTTTACACGCAGCTGGTTCTTTGTTGTGTGCTGAAAATACGGCGGTTACCCCGTAGTTTTCGGCTACTTTCTAAGCCGATGCGACACTTTGTGTACGTAAGGTATGACCGTTGGCCACCTCATCTGGCAAGCCTTTTCTTTGCGCCTTCCGGAGTTGACCTCTTTCAAGAGGGTTTTCACGGCCGAAGTAATGGGCTCCAGTGGAAAATTCGCCTTTTTCAGGCGCTGCACCTTTAAGTGCACACTAGCAGAAGCTTGGTGCTGTCCCGAGTTGTTGAGGATCTCTTCAATGTATTTCTAGGAAAACACCCCTCTTAAATATTTTTCAGTGGGCCAAATAAAATTTCAAATTGTCTTTTGTTTCGTAGCTGATACACTCAGCAAACGTATTCTGCCCTTAGATTCAATGTTACGAATGTTATGATTTTATGAATCACATTTGCACCTATCTATGTATATATAAGTGTCCTTTCACAGTAAACAATTACTTGATGTCAGCGATTGTATCGTGTATCTCTTCTGTGTGTTCATCTCCTACTTATCTCCTACATCACCCAGTGCTTCATTTATGAACCCTTGCGTATGTAAACGAGAACGTGAATACTTGTAACATTCTTTTTGTACGCGGTTTTTCAGTATTAAGCTTTCCAAGCTTGACCGCCCTTGTGAAAAACTTAGTATGAGTCACAATAACCACATACAGATTTCTCATACTAACCTTATACAAATGTCGTAAAATCTCATATATTCCTCATACTTAGTATGAGATTTTTATGAGATGATATGACATTTGTACAAGTTTAGTATGAGAAATTGTATGATGTTATTGTGACTCAGGATTTTTTCACTAGAGCAGATCAGTGCTTTACGAGGTTTTCGCTTGGGAAGCTGTATATGAAAGGTGATCCGTCCTAACCAGGTTCGTGAAAGGGTCGCTGATGCGGCAGTGATCGCACGATCAAAGAAAACTTTGGCCTGTTTCCCTCTTTTTTAGAGACGGTTAATGGGAAATAGGTCTGATTTTTTCCGGGATCAGTTAGAACTTTCCTGTAGCCTAGAGGCTCGACTTAAGTGGAGTGATGTCTCTCATTTCTGAGAATGATCCACTATATTATGGCTTCTATGATAAATTTGAGGACCCTAAAGTGCTTATAAAAATAGGCGCAAAGACAACAACTTATTCGTAGGAGAGGAAGGTCGTCAGGTAGTTCATACTGGAAAGGAGAGTGTCGATAAGGCGTTTTAAAACTGCTGGTGGAGAGCCGAATCCAAAGGGCAGAACGTTGAAATCATAAGCCACTCTGGACTAATATATTTCTGTTTCTGGTCCTCATTACCAAACTTCACATTCTAGTATGCTTATTTCAGGTCAGTCAAGGAAAGTATTGCACATAGCAAATGCGATCCAGATCGTCGCAGTCACTTGGAATTGGAAAGCAATATTTTTGGCGACTGTTCAGACGGTGGTCATCGACTCATAACCTAAATAGCCTGTAGTTTTTCTTCACGATAAGAACTGTCTCGCCTAGGTACTACGGATTTGTCGCAACAGTGGGTAATCCTCGTTAGGGGCAGTGTAAGGTGGAGGCTGGCACGTTTACATCTGTAATAATACTATGCTCTGCAGTGCTTCTGGTTCCTCCAGAATCTCAAAATACTAATAACTCTGTAACTCTGCGATTTCATTTGTTTTGGCCCGATTGTGTCAGAACGCTAGCATAACATCCAGCATCGTGTCATTCAATGGCCTCACCTGTTCTGTCGTCGGTAACGTCATTACTGAGAGGATATGTCTTTCCAGATTTAAAATACACATGAGCGCCAACAATAATTGCCAGTAAGATTTCTGCTTTCCGTCAACGAAGCCAATAACGCACTAACGTTGTAAATAAAGGAAGCGACGTGGGGAAGGAGACGGGAAAACCTCGTACGTCATCCTGGACGTTATGCGCGATCATGCGTTTCCTCAGGTCGACGGCCAGGTTGGGTGCGTTTACGGCGGTTAAGTACCACTTCGAGGCTCTCGGAAGATGCAGGCAGATCTGGTTCAGCATTGTTTATTTGCCTGTAGATACGGGAAAAGATGAAATGCGAGAGTATAAAGTTTAATTAGCTTATTATGGGCATTTGACACAAAGCCATACATAATTTTTTTTTATTTTGGGTACTTTGAAGAAAGACAAAATTTCCTTAAAGGTAAAGTATATGCAACGACTAAAGTAGTCAAGCAGCGAACACCCCCACACAACAAATAATGCACTATCCCACTGACTATAAACATGGCTGTCGGTGTTTTTCTGTGCAATGAGGTGACTTTCATTACTCACCTGTCATTCCTTGTATGAACAAACTTGCAATTGTATAATTAGCTTAGTGTGCACAAGCATCAAGTTCTCCGTAGCTATACGGAGCTTGTGCTCCGAATTGTGCCTTTATTTATCATGCCGGCACCACTAATCAAAGTAATTTTATTGCAAAATCTATTCAAGAATTCTGATTTAGAGACACATTATTGAGCATTCCGAGAAATTGAACTCACCGAGCTTCAGGACTTCCATTAAGGCCGGCTTCTCTGCATAATCAATTACCAGGGTTCAATAAGTAGTTTATCAGAAGTTTTGTAAAATTTCGCTATGTACAGAGTCAATATAGCGAAGTGAGAGAGGAAACACCTGCCACTTCACACAGGGAAGAGCGTCAAACGAAGACGGCAAATAAGATGAAGTGCTTAGCATCAAAACATTTTAGACAGCATTGGTGAAGCTTCTGGGATGCGTGTTTCGTAGCATTTACGTATTTACTTACCTTAATTCGTTCTGTGGTGACAACAAGCGCATGTAAAATAAACAAGATAAATACGTGTTTATCTTAGTGCAAAGAAGAGTGTGGGGAAAACACGGAATGGAACAAGAATGACCAAACTGCTCTTGCACATTATGGCCACCACTCAAAAAGGGCGAATGAAAATAAAAGAGCACATATCAGCCAACCTTGATATTGACCTTTTCACTTCGTAAGGAAAAGTATGCAAAGATGGTAATTTCTACTGTTAGAAAAACAGAATAAGCGTTAAAAGAATTTGTTGTTATAATTAAATCGCAAATACATTTCTGCTCTCGCATAACCATAGTGCGGAAAGCACGATTAAGCTCGGTGCTGTATCTTTGAGAGTTTGTTCGGGTGAAACTGGTTTATGGGTGTGTGCGACTAAGGGGGAATTTAAAACCCAGCTTTGTTATATTTACAGTTAGGGTATTCGATTTAAACGTACTCCAATTCATAATCATTCACTTTGTCGTTATTAATTATATATGTTTTTTTTTTAATTTAGCAGAATGCGTGATACTAACCATAGCGCCTTCCTCCTGCCAAGCTATCATTGTGAAGAGACGTCTAACCTAGTACAATTTATTAAATACTAAAATAACGTTTCCTGCTTCTGTATATATCCTGCATTTAAATAGCGCTGCACTTTAACCTTTCATTTTCTTTTTCTGCTTTCTTTGCTTCGTGCGCGACCTAGAGGAAATGTACCTTGTGCGTGCATCGCTGTGTCAAAAAAGGGCATTCTGTAAACTCGTCTCTGCCCCGAAAAGTACCCCATTTTCAGTTTTTGAACTATTCTGACCTTGCACACAAATCTCCTATTAGATATCGATAAAGAAGAGTTCTCTGAACTGATAACAAAAGAGTGTGCCTGCAGTTTCGAGCTCCAAATGATGGGATGAAAAAGAAATCAATCCACTGAGAGAGGAAACAGGAATTGTTGACCGGAACGCGTTTCAGACATCACTGCCCTGCTCTGGAGCCTTAATGTGGAAATCTTTTTTTTTTTTTTCAGAAGTGACTTTTTCCCCGTCAACGTAATTTCCTGGCCTCGAAACCTATTTCCTTTTTTTCTGACCCGACACCTTTATATTTTTTGTTCAGTCTTGTGGAGCCGCGGTCGTCTGCAGAACTTTGATCATTCTGTCCTTGCTTTCTTCTCATGGTCGGGAAATGGCGCGCTTGTTATAAACAGGCATTGTCTTTCACTACGCTGAAACGATAGGTTGATCTACATGCTTCTTGAGGCGCCGAACTCGCGTTCAATCTCGGAGTGAAAATCGCGTTTTCTATTAGGAGAAACACATGGCACCAGAGTACTTTGTGACGTCATTGCAGTTCAAAAAACCCTTTGTGGTCAAAATTATTAGCAGAATTTTATTATAGGGTTCTGCTTCAAGACAAACCCCTTAAAACAAGACTATACTTTTCAGGTGCATGCTATTTTCATTTTTCTCCTAGCCCCCATTACTGGTGCACACTTAATTTCCTTCTTCCTTCTTGAGCACTCTTGAGCAACAAACGAGTTAAGCCTCCTGGTTCATTTTTATGCGTAGTCTTCTCAACCGCTGTACATGAACATATAGAGCATGTGCGATCGGTTTGGCTCGTGTGGTTCTTTGGAACAAACTCTCGTCCGCAGTAAGTTCCTGCTGCGCATTCCTTTGGGATGTGGGCTAATTAGAAATCGCCATATTTTTTTTTTTGCTCCGCGTAAGTGGAGTCACTTCTACTCTTCAATACAAGTACGCTGGTAGAGTATAGACGAGACCCATTGTAAACGATTTATAAATAAAGTAGCTTTGCGTTTACGGATTTTTGGGGCAAATAACATATTGTGAAACGGGAGTAAACGGAATAACGAATGGGCAACTTTTCAATTTTATTTGTCGGTAATGGGTTTCGGAATATTGGTAGCCAAAAGCGCAGATATGAAAAGTACGGTGAATTTGTTTTCGCACTGCTCCCCGATTAAATTATGCCGCTCGTACTTTCAGCGACAAATTTCGGTGGTATTGTTTGCAATGTAAACACCGTAAACTCTGTTCAAGCTTCAACATAACCAAAAGAAGCACCGTGTTACATAAGTCCAGCAACGAAAGCAAACTTGATGGTATGCAAATTAGAATTTTGGCACGTGAAAGTTTAACCCAGGACACCGATAAAGAAACCTTAAATACTGTGCACACCTTCTATGTTGACAGACCTCACTGCGTGCTTGATCCTCGTTTCTAAAGATAATTAGTAATTTAATATTATTGATTTCCTAATGAAAAGTTAAAATACTCGCTTATATTGTGCACACAGCTTCGTTCGTGCTATACGATGCAGCAGCAAGGATAGCAGCGACCTATTCGTTCAAACATTCCTAAATTAAAAATTCTTAGATTGAAACGATTGTCAGAACTATAAACCATTTTCTTCTGTAACAATTCCAGCAATAAAGAAACCAATGTCGACAAAGTAAACAAAGAAAACACGTAAGTAGGTATGGAAATTAAGGGAAGTAAACGCTTTAGGAAAAGCAACAACGTTTGGCTTACACGGGTTATTCCTCTAAATTTTGTGTATCTCAGAATTATGAATTTTAGTCGAAACTGTGTAGAATGCCCTCTGTGGTGTGTTTGGTTAGGAGCAAACACGGGGAGTAAAAAAAGACATGAATGCTATACCCGATGAAAAGCGAATTGCAGGACGCCCTACCTCTGTGTCAGTTTTGTAGAAATCTTCTCCTTACGTCACCGATGGAGCTTACCTTTTAACGAGCATGCTGAACCTACGCTTCTGACTGTGTGCATTCCGCATTTAGTACGTTTGCCATGAAGAAATATAGCTGCCCGCTCTACACGACCTCTGCTCGTAGCCGCAACACACAAGTGGCACCAAGCGTCAGATACACGTAGAGCTTATGTGCTTTATGTTTGTGAGTTAGACACGGTACCATTAAGCCCCGAAGCATTCTTGGTAAAGAAATTGTATTGCGATGGGAGGTCTTCCACATTGTGTGGGGGCTTCAGAAAGCATTCTAAAGAGCATGCGTCAGATAAACGAGGTATAAACTATTATTTAGTGGTTAAACGATGTTGCGCATGCATTTAAGGCAGGGAACAAGCATCCACAAAAGAGCAACTAGTGCTGACACGTACTATTCTTCAGGACAAAGCAATGTGTCCCCAATTTTGCACGAAGCGCATACATCTCGTTCCATCAAAAAGCCGTCGACGCATCCTACTTTCAGGTCGTGATTTTTCAGAACTGTTTGAAAAATGGCTTCTACCCTCAAGCAGCGCCACAGCGGAGTCAGACTAATTTGCCGAAAGCCAGCAGACAGTGGAGTCACGGAGTGCAGCAGTCTCAGCAACACGTTCAGCAATGCTGAAACGTGCGTCGCTTGTAATATTATTCAACTGTTCTCAATGACATCAGTCTCCTCGTCTTCGCGAAAAGCAGGAAGTCATTACCGTTGCGTTGTGCACTTTCATAATAGTCTGCGCAACGAAAAGACCAGGGATGCGCCGGTGAGATTTTCCGGCTTCCCTGGCAAGGGGTCGCGGAAACAGAGACGCGAGGCGTGGTTAGCTGCGGCCCACAAAATCAAGTAAGCGTCTTCTTTGCCGCAGTGTCAGTTTAACTCGTATTGCAAAGAAACACTAGTAATCGCAGCCGTGCTTTAGACTCATTACAAGGCTGGCTTTCTCAAACGAAAACTTGCAAGTCCTACCTAGAACCGTCTCGCCTGTTGCTGTTCATGCATTAGAAGGCAGCGCGCTTTTCCCTGAATGTTAAATGAATTATAGTGCCGGGTGCAATTAGCAGAGTGGAATTTTAGCTAATTTGCGTTTGCCATTCCGAATTAGCAACACAAGAAATTGAAACACAGATTGACAAGCGGCGCACTTCCGACACTTGGGTGCATGGCTTGTTTTGTGTTTCGCTATGATTTCCAAGTCACTAAAACATTAGGCGACAGTTTTCGGCAGCCCGTTACACTTTGTGGCACGGGCAGAGGCTCTTTATTTTTCTTTCCTTTTGCGTGCCTCAGCATAATATATGTGGTTAGAAGGCGTAACATTATTCGATATCTGGAGTTTGCCTTAAACCTGATAAGTTCACAGACAAAACAATCGTTCTTACGCAAGCTATTCCAGCATTTGCAGCTTCGAGGATCCAGGGATTAAGAATTTAGCCTGAAGCGCACTAGATGTATATTTCACAATTTAAAAATGAATTTTAGTAAATCTACGTCTAGACAAGGGCGCAACTGTACACCTGAGGACAAAACTATAGCAGAGTATCACACCTGCGCGGCATGTTCGTGCGTAATCTTTATTAGGAATCCATTCTGAGGGACGATATCGGCGATGTTCTAGGGCGTGCACATATGAACGCGTCAGCTAGAATATTACAGCGAGCTGAGCCACACGAAAGCGCTTGAAATGAATTCTGAAACCACATGCGCGAGAACCCGGGAGTTAGACGATTTATCTCCAAGCCGAGCATACAAGAACAGAGGCAGCATCGTACGGAAAAAGCCGAACAGTTTCCACTAGCAGTGCGAGTCAATTTATAACGTCTACATGCTAAGAAATAGTGTGGTGACCTCTAAATGTACGTTGTAGGAGATGTGAACATTGCCTTTTACCTGTTAATATGTGTGGCTGACTTGTGAACAGTATCTATTTATTAATGTGGCACAACAGTGCAGCAATTGCCAGCAAAACCCGCAAGGCTAATCGCACCTGTAGTCAGCAACAACCTCAACCTCTACAGGGACATGACTTGTTCCACACTGCACACATTACAAAGCAGTTTTTCCTCTTCTCTACAACCTCTACACCGAAAATATAATTTAAGGTGGCGCTTTTTCTAAAAACCGCACATTTCCCGGAACATAGCGAGTCGAAGCACTGATCGCTTGCTTTTGGAGTGCCGCTGTGCCCAGGTAGGGATCACTATACGGCAAGAACAAAAGAGGCTTGTAGTTAATTTTGAAGTACTAGGTAATGAATAGAAAGTGGGATTAGTGAGCGATGCGAACATTAAAGCCGTAAATGGTGGACTAATTAGCAATACATAAAATACATAAAAACGTTTAAATAAATGTAAAACAGAATAAGGAAACGAAAATAACGATTATAAAATAATGAAATATAAAAATTTTACTTTAGGAATGAAAACATGCAAAATCACTCATTGCGGCATATTTATCCTGGCTAAAAATTAAAAGTGGAGAGTTGTCCAGTAGTAGTGCATTATAAGTAAGCAAAACGATTAAACGTGACTCCGCTGTAGTCCGTCAAACTAAATGCTCTGATTGAGGGCGTCGTATTCTGTCGTACGTAGTTAAAGCCGTAAATGAGCTTAACGACAGCATGCTATTGCGCCTACTTGCGCTTCATCATCATCATAATCAGCAGTAGCAGCAGCCGCACTATACCAACTGCAGGGCGAAGGCCTCTCTCATATTCCACCAATTAACCCGGTTCTTTGCGAGCTGCATCCACTTCACCATTGCGAACTTATTAGCCTCATGCGCCCACCTAACTTTATTCCTCCCACTGCTACGCTTTCCTTCCCTCGGCATGCAATTCGTTACTCTAAGCGACCATCGGTTGTCATTTCTACACACTAGACGCCTTGCCCATGCCCATTTCTTCCGAAATTACAGTAGAATATTATAACTTCGAATTATTTCTTTGCAACACTGTACGCGCTTTCTATCTCTTAACATTACATCTACTATTTTCGTTGCATAGCCCTCTGCGTTATCCTCAACTTAAGTAAAGCCCTTTTCGATAGCCTCAATGTTTACGCACCAGAGGTGATTGGAGGTATAATGTAACTGTTGTATACTTTCCTCTTGAGCGATACAGGTAAGCTGCTAATCATAATTTGTGAGTACTTGGCAAATGCGCTCCATCCCAATCTTGTTCGCCTTGTTATTCCCCTTTCATGGTGCGGACATGCAGTTACTACCTCTCCTAAGTAGACATATTCGCCTACCAGTTTCAATGCTTCACTACGTATCGTAAACTGCGGTTCCTTTCTGAGGCTTTTTAACATTACCTTAGTCTTCTACATATTTATTTTCGAGCCTACTTTTCTTCTATACCTGCCTAATGTATCAATCGTTATTTGAACTTCGTCACTGTAGTTTTTTAGCCAGGAAGTGTCATCAGCGATAAGCAGATTAATGAGGTATTCTTCATCTATCCTTATCCCTAACTACTTCCATTCAAAGTCACTCAATACTTCCTCAAAGTAAGCTGTGAATAGTAGTGGAGAGATCGCGTCTCCTTGCCTGAAGCCTTTTCTTATGAAAAGTTTGTTACTTTCTTTATGTAGAACTATAGTTGCTATGCAGCCACTATAGATAACTTCTAGTAATTTCACATACAGTTCGTCTACACCCTGATTTCGCAATGCATGCATGAGTTTGAGGTTTCTGCAGCGTCAAATGATTTTTCGCAATGAATGAATGCTATGTATAAGGGCTGGTTATATTCCTATCATATATTATATGACAGGGCTGGTTATATTATATTTGCTGATGGTATCGACATGAACGATATTAGAGTACCCTTTACGAAACCCTGCTTGGCCTTTTGCTTGATTGCTACTTACGATTAAGCTTCCCCATTAGTTCTTTTTCACGTACGCTCACATGCACGCACAGAGAGAGGAAAGAGAGAGCTCCTATTTAATCCAGCTGTGCGAACTTGCCGTAGGAGTAGCATACCTGAATCGGGCTACAAGAATGACATAATGTGAGCTGCACTTCGTACTTTCCGATCTCAATAAACTCCTGGAATCCCCAAATCCACAGCTGGTGCCAAATCGGTCATGTCATATTTGCATTGCGAAATTCACAACCCGCTTACATAACAGTGCACCGCGTTGAAATATATCATCACTTGTCAGAGGCATGCTGCCCTTGTTTTCTCAATAAAGCGCCAAGGGTGAAGACACCAAGGGTGAAACCACCAAGACTCAAGCCGCACTTTCTGGAAAACTTGGCATTTATCTTTGCGGCTTTAAAATTGCTGAATAATGATCGTTCGGACTTTTTAGATGAACAGACATTGGCTTCCGCGGCATCAATTTTATCGTTCTTCGTTAGTTGGTTTTGCCTTTGTAAAGTCGGCCTCATCCAAGACAAGATATATTCTCCTTCCAACAATAATAACGATTTTTGAGGGATCCAGATGTTTCAACAAAACTTTTAATTGTCAATGAGTCGCATTTCGTGGTATGCTTCCGGCCTCATATTTGGCGTCTCTCGAGCCACATAATGCTTTCATTTCAATTCAATTCACTCATTTTTCAGAACGGTTAAAAAGAAATTACATGTCTCTTAGATGTCTCTTTAGAGAAGAACGGCGAAAGCCTACCTTTTCTCTCTATCATTTGCCTCTCATCATTTGCCTCATCGCTTTTTATCTTATCGCTATTGTAAGTCTTCGTTTGACATGCCGGTTGTTCCGTAGTCACACTGAGGCATGCTGAGTAATGCCTAGTCATTGTAGTTATTACACTAATAGCTAAGCATGTTTACTCAAATAAGTAAAGCTAAAAGAAGAATTTCGAGGAAAAGTGAATATTTGCAAAACTCTTAATCATAAATCACTGCGTTAGGGCGTATTAAATGAAAAAATACTAAATTGCCCACAAAAACAAATCCCTCTCTTGTGATTTCAATTAACGTTATCTGACAAATTTTTAGTGAGTCCGGAACATATTTAGCACATTTCTCTTTCCATATTCGCATCGTGCCTAATTTCGTTCGATGCAATTTTTCTTTGCAGGGGAAGAGAGAAGGCGAGTGGGATGATGCAGAGGACGACGAAAGGCGTGACCCAGGCGTGACAAGTCACGCCTGGGTCACGCGCCTGTACTGCGGCAGAAGGTGATGCGGTCCCTCTCCGTGTGGCTCGACTTGGGCTTGGACGGCTTCAACTTGAAACACCTCGACAGACTTCAGGTACTGTCACTGTACACAACTGTCACTGTCAACAGTAAATTGTTGATTGAAGTGACTAATAGAGCGGACTGCATACCTCACAGTCCTGCATTGTTGTTTAATGGCTCATCATCCCTAAAAGCAGAGTGGCGATCTTTAAGCGTATATCTCAAAATAGAGCTCAAAGAATTGTCGAACACGGTGCGGTTTGTATTCACATGGATGTTTGAATTTACTGCCACGTCCGCTTACAAATGTTACATTTCACATCAACACTCACTTATAAAAACGAGAGCAGTGCTGCCAACACAACAAAACCTAGCAAATCGCATTTTTTGATAGCAGACGTCAACATGAATCATTCTAGTAAACGCATGCCATGTTCCCATGCGTCTAAAAAATAGTTGATGCTGCAATGAATAATTAAAAACGTATAAGCCGCACAGGCGACATGCGTTAACAATCATACAGAGAGGAAGACAGGTAAATGGCCTCTATACTAAAGCAAATTGGTCTTGCACTAGCAGTCTCGCACCCGAATTTAAGCGCAGTCTTGAAAGACTCACGGGGAGCCAGTTAGAGCTGTATATGGAGGGAGATGTCACAGATCGCAAGCTATAATTTAAGGAAGATTTAATAAGGGATGAATACCGCTTAGCCAAAGGCATTCTGTGCATTCCACGACGTCAGGGATTCAGGGGAGCAGGACAGCGGATCTTGCTGCCTGAGAGCAATTTTAGAGTGAACCCCTTAACGAACTATTGAGATGGGAGAGCTTCAAATGAAAATAAGAAATTAACAAGAATTACAGTCGAATTTTTTTTCCTGAGGTATAGAAAGCCGGAAAGAAGCATACAGCGGATGATGCCCTTAAAGACACTAAAAAGTTGGGCTAACCTTTAATTTGATGCGTGGCTACTACTAATATAAAAATGGAAACACGCTTTTGCCACTTGTGTGTTGCGACTACGATCAGAGGTCGTGTAGAGCGGGCAGCTATATTTCTCCATGGCAAACGGACTAAATGCGGAATGCACACAGTCAGAAGAGTAGGTTCAGCCTGCTCGTTGAAAGGTAAGCTCCCTCGGTGACTTGAGGAGAAAATTTCTAAAACAATGACACAGCAGTAGGGCGTCCTGGAATTCGTTTTTCATAGGGTAAAGCATTGAGGTCTTTTTTACTGCCCGTTTTTGCTCCTAACCAAACACACCACAAAGGTAATTCTATAGTTTCGACTAAGACTCATAATTCTGGCATACATAATTTTTTACAGGAATAACCCGTATAAGCCAAACGTCGTAGCTTTTACTCAAGAATTTACTTCCTATAATTTTCATGCCTCTTTACGTATTTTCATTGTTTACTTTGTTGACTTTGGTATCTTTATTGCCGGCCTTGTTAGAGAAGAAAATGGTTTATAGTTATAACAGTCCTTTCAATCTACGAATTTTTAATTTAAGAATGGTTGAACAAATACGTCGCTGCTACCCTTGCTGCTGCATCATATAGCACGAACGAAGCTGTGTGCTTCGTTCGAATATAAGCGAGCATTTTCACTTTTCGTTAGGAAACCATTACTATTAAAATAATAATTACCTTTAGAAACGAGGATCGCAGCACGTAGTGAGGTCTGTCAACATATAAGGTGTGCACAGTATTTAAATGTTCTTTATCGGTGTCCTGGATTAAAAGTTTACGTGCCAAAAATTCTAATTTAATACCATCAAGTTTGCTTTCTTTGTGGATATATCTAATACGATGCTTATCTGGGTTATGTGGAAGCTTGAATACAGTTCACGGTGTTTACATTACAAACAATACCAATGAGATTTGTCGCTGAAAATACGAGCAACATAATTTCATCGGGGAGCAATCCAAAAACGAAATCACCATACTTTTCATATCGGCGCTTTTGGCTACCAGTATTGCGAAACACACTACCGACAAAGAAAATTTAAAAGTGGCCCATATTCTTCATTCCGCTTACTCCTGTTCCACACTATGTTATTTGCCCCGAAAATCCGTGAACGCATTGCTGCTTTATTTATCAATCTTCTACAAAGGGTCTCGTCTATACTGTACCAGCGTACTTAGATTGAAGAGTAGAAGTCAGTCCACTTATGTGGAGGAAAAAGATTATGGCTATTTCTAATCAGTCCACATCCCAAACGAATGCGCAGCAGGAGCTTACTGCGAATGAGCGTTTGTTCGAAAGAACCATACGAGCCAAAGTAATCGCACATGCTCGATATTCAAGTATAGCGGTTGAGAAGACTAGGCATAAAAATGAACCAGGATGCTTAACTCGATTATTGCTCAAAAGCACTCAAGAAAGAAGGCTGCTCAAGAGAAAGAAGGAACTTAAGTGTGCACCAGTAATGGGGTAAAAAATTTATAGCAAAAAAGAACACAAAGGACAAAGAAGAACACATAAGACGTTTGACGAGCGCTATGTGTTCTTCTTTGTCCTTTGTGTTATTTTTTTGAGCTAAATTGTTTTCTAATGGACCACCAACTAGCCCGGCAACATGCTCTCCTCAACCACTAATGGGGGCTAGGAGAAAAATGAACATAGCACGCGCCCGAACAGTATAGGCTTGGTTTATGTTTTTTTTTCTTGAAGCAGTTAAGACTCTTGAGAACCCTATAATAAATTTCTGCTAATAATTTTGACCACATAGGGTTTTTTGAATTGCAATGACGTTACAAAGTACTCTAGTGCCATGCGGTTCTCCTAATAGAAAACGCGGTTTTTCTCTCCGAGATCGAATGCGAGTTCGGCCCCTCAAGAAGCATGTAGATCAACCTATTGTTGCAGCGTAGTGCAAGACAATGCCTGTTTATAACAGGCGCGCTATTTCCTATCCATGAGAAGAAAGCACGGATAGAATTAGAAGACTGATTAAAAAATATGAAGAAGGAGTCGGGTCAGAAAAAAGGAAATAGGTTTCAAGGCCAGGAAATTACGTTGAGGGGGAAAAAACACTTTCGAAAAAAAAAAAAAAATGTCCACATTAAAGCTCCCGAGCAGGGCAGAGATGTCTGAAACGCGTTCCGGTCAAGAATTCCTGTTTCCTCTCTCAGTGGATTGATTTCTTTTTCATCCCATCATTTGGAACTCGAAACTGCACACTCTTTTGTTATCAATTTTAAAAACTCATTTTTTATTGAGATCTAAAGGGAGCTTTATATGCGAGATCAGAATACTTCAACAAAGTCGAAATGAGGTACTTTTCGGGGCAGAGATTAGTTTACAGAATGCACTTTTTTGACACAGCTATGTACGCGCAAGGTATATTTCCTCTAGGTCGCGCATGAAACAAAGGGAGAGATAAACAAAACGATATATTTTAAATGCAGAATATATACAGAGGCAGAAAAGATTATTTTCTAATTTATAGAATTGTATTCGGTAAGACGCCTCTTCCTAATTATAGCGGGGCACCAACAAGGCGCTTGGGTTAGTGTCACACATTCTCCTAAGTTGGAATGAAAAACCTCATACTAAAATTACGACAAAGTGAATAAATATGAATTAGAGCATGTTTAAATCGAATACCCCAACAGTATAATAACAGCCCTGGGTTTTAAATTCTCCCACACTCGCACACACCCATAAACCACTTTCACCTGAGCAAACTGAAAGATAGAGAACCGAGCATAATCATGCCTTCCGTAGTATGGTTAATCGAAAGCAGAAATATATTTGTGATTTAATTACAGAAACAATTCTTGCAATGCTTATTTTATTTTTCTGACTGTAGAATTCCCTTTCTTTGCACACTTTTTCCTCACACTGTGAAAAGGTCAATATCTAGATTGAATGATATGTGTTCTTATATTTTCATTCGCCCTCTTTCAGTGGTGCCTATTAGCCCCGAGAAGTTTGAGTGGCGCCCTCTGGTAGTCAACCCGACGTGACGTCACGGCGAGGACTCTGCGCGCCGACCGCACCGACAGCCCGGCCGGCCCGGCTCTTCCGTGTTGCATAGTGCGGTCTCGGTTGTTCTTCGTCATAAGAGCGTTATGAACGACAGCAGCGATAGAGTCTCAGGTAAGCAAAACTATGAAAGCATGATCCCTATCGCTTTCAAAACACGAAACGGGGCTCGTCGCCGCGAGCGCGTAGATGTAAGCAGACGCACGTGTGCCCAAGCGCTCGCCGCGACGGGCACAGCCGATGCCGTCGCTGAGACGGGAGCCTTCATTTCTTCGTCCCTCTTGATGGGCAGTAATGCCGGTTTTCTTCATGTCACTGTTTGCATGGTTGTATGGTGAATGTATTGTTACATTTGCGATGCGATAATTTTATATCGTTTTGATGTAGACGTTGCTGCGAGCGCGCAGTCGTGCATTCGCCTCGCGCTATCACACTTGTGCAGGAATTTTTCATTCAGAGAGGATACCGAAGAAAGCTTTGCAAGACTAATCTGGCTTGACGAGCATTTCTGAATAGCAATTACACGTTATCTCCCAAAACCAACGTGCATACATTAACATTTTTCACTCGTTGATTGACGAAAACATGATGAATTATTAACCGTACCATCGACATTTCCGCCAATCCGTTCGCATTTGCGTGCTGCGCCGTAGCAGTTTGTGCTTGGACTGTCTTCCGGGTAATGCTAATTTGCGAATGATTTTTTTTTTAGTTGCCCTTCCACTGAGCAGCATCAATTGCTATGTGGACAAGGCGTGCGAGACGAGTCGCTGCCTCATCGAAGCAGAGGATGTGTATTACGCAGGCCATGTAGTTGAGTGCTGCGTTGAAGCTGCAGAAAATGGTAATGTGAGATTTCTGGCGTTTGTTTTACAAACCACCGCACTCAACAATGCCCCACATGAAGTGAAGATCAGCGTGCGCAACTCGGAGGTTGATCGAGCCTGCTGCTCCTGCAAAGCAGGGTATGATCTCTCTACGGCAGGCTAGATGCACGGAATATTTAGTATCTGGTGGAGGGTAGCCAAACCGACAGTTTCTTGCGTTGTGTATATTATTTATTCGTACAACTTGTAAAAGTTAACAATGGCCGGTGTAACGACCCAAAGTGACACATATGGGCTGTTAGCTGCGCCGTAAAAGAGGGCTGTGGATTAGTAGCAGTAGTAGTAAATCACGATGAGTACTGGGCGCCTTTCGCGTTCCGCGTCCGTCGAAACGAGGCCAAATGAGCTGTGGAAAAAAGCTCAAAGCATTATTTTAAGCAATCGACCCTTCTATGTGCAGGCATGCTCTAATTATTGATTGCCATATCATATTAACAACTGAGTGCCTTTTGCAGTTGAGACAATATGTGGTTAGGCTGAGGCCTCTTCAAAGTGCTGGTTTGAATTTTGTTTTTACAGAAACTACAAATGCAAACACATTGTTGCTGTTTTGCTACATATTAATGCAGCAAGAACATTTGACAAGTTATCATCAACAGATCAGCCACAGAAGTGGGGCAAAGCCCAGAAGGACCGGATAAAAGAAAAATATGAGCCAAGAGTTATAGTCGACCTTCCATGTGCAAAAAAGGTACGTGAAGAGTCATGTTTTTACAAAATTACAAGAATTACAAAGAGCTATAAAGTAAGTTGAACTTGTTCTGAGAGAAAGGGCAGTGCTGAGTGGTGCAATATGTACTAGGGTGTTCAAGTTTTACATGGCAAGGCATGTATTTGATGGTTGGCATCAAATCTGTGTAGTCATTTATTGCATCTTTCTGGTCTAGACCTTATACCTGGCTCTTTTCGTTTCCAGGCTAAGATCAAAGAGCCTGCTGAATTGAAAGGTGACATCCTTCAAAGACTTCTGAACAATTTAGGCCATGTGTCTGCAGCAAAGATGCATTCGGAGAACGCCGCTGAAATAGGTATGCAAGATTATTTTGGATTTTTCTGGGCATATCAGCACAGTATACTTAGCAACTGAGCCTAGTATGAAATAAATTCTTAGAGTCAAAAGTTTAAGTGCTGGAGGTGACTGTCCAGGTACTTCACGCTACTTTGCTACAGCCAAACTTGCTAGTGTTGCACAACAGCTAGACAAAGTAGGGCTGCCTGATATGGCCAAATTATAGTATGTTCTATGCACAGACATTCAACACTAGCAGCAGTAAAATGTCATATTCATAAGTATCATAAATACAGTTCTATATGCAATTAGGATTAGTATCTTAGTGTGCTGGAATGTTTTTCCGATTTAAAATTTGTGCCTCTATTGTAGTTGATGTGTAACTGCATATTTAATGTTTTTAATGATGAACATGCATTAGTGATGCAGCAATGTTAGTTGAAATGTGAACACGCTGTTGAGGAACAAGCAGCTCTCCAGCATACACAACATTCTAGTTCTCGTTCTAGTTGGTGACCTGTGAGCACACACAGCCACCTTTAAATGTCTGTAACTCTGAACATTTCTAGAGACTTCACCCTTCTGGTTTGGACATTTTCCTCTGCAATCAGAAAAATGTAGCTCATATATTTTCCCGTCAATTTCCTTGATATGTGTGCCAAGCAAGCGCCAGATTTTCATACCTTTGACAGCGTAACAGGTTAATGACGCCTTGGGTTCTGGTAGTATTGATGCCATAGTGGGTTCTCGTTCAGCTGCCACCCTCACCATTTTATCTATTTCCACATGGCACTTGCATTAATAGCAAGAATTAAATCTCTGTCAATATGGACCAAGTGTGCACTGGCGAACACACTCATTGTTACGCGAACTGCTACATAAGTATTCCCAAAAGTTGAAAGCTGGAGAGCTGCTGCCATAGGTTAGTTGGTAGCACATCGCGACACATGGATGCCACTTGCAGAACGGGGTTTTTCCTTTTCAAGCATCTGTCATAGTAGAAATGATTAAATTACATACTGATATTTAAGTAGAAATGCAATTCTTTATTTAAGTTCTCTACTGCTTTCCTAGGTTTTGGGGGCTGTGTGCTTCCTTCATACACATTTCAAATGAGCTTTTGATTTCATCAACCTTGTTTGCTCTGCAGCAATATTTGTGTTTTACTATAACATCCTGTATTTGGGTGTGGGTAGTAGACAAAAATACTAGTAATTAGCAAGAATGTCCATGTGCATTCTATATGTATTACATTAGTGTACTGATGCCATTTCATTTGTCATACCTCTTAGGAGTCGGTAGACTTTCTCAGGTGTTGCAGAGTTTTATATTTGTGTGGCCCGCTTTCTCTGCAGCTGTAGGAGACTGGGCTGAACAGTCTGAAGTCTATGAGACAGAATCAAACGACTTGACTCTGATGGGTACCTTGCATGAACTGAGGAGGTTTCTTGGTGGAAGCTGTGATGTAGAAAAGCTGCTCGAACACCTACACAACGCCAGGACCTGCGAAGATATTGCTGCAATTGAGCTAGCAACAAGAGAACAAGCAAAATCTGGCCTCTGGTGGCACCACAGGGTGGGAATGATTACTGCCTCTATCGCATACAGTGTTTTTACGGGAGTCAAAACACTGCGGACATGGGCCCACATGACTTGACACCTCTACTAAAAAAGGTCATGCGGCAGACTTACGTCCGCACAGCAGCAATGTGTCGTGGCAGCATACTGGAAGACAGCGCAAAACAGTGCTACATTCAACAAAAGCAGTCAGAACACCAGAATTTAGTTGTGAGCAAGTGTGGACTGTTTGTTTTAGAAGGACGACCCTATATTGGCGCTAGTCCAGATGGACTGGTAGAGTGTCAGTGCTGTTGCAAGCGTGTCCTGGAAGTGAAGTGCCCGGAGTCCTTGGAAAAGTTCTTGCTGGAGAACACTGAGAAGAACACAGACAAATCTGCAGTGAAAGTATTAAAACGTGCAAGCACTTACTTTTGCCAGGTTCAGGTACAAATGGGCTTGACACAGCTTAAGAAAGGGGAGCTATTTGTATATTTGAATGATGAGAGCAACACATGCATCCCAGTTGCATTCAATGAAGAGTTTTTCAGAGATGTAGTTGAGCGGTCCTCCTACTTTTTCGAAGAGTATGTTCTCCCACATATTCTGTGTGCATAATAACACTCCACTGTGTGAGTTAGTCACAGCTTAGAAGCCTCATTATGTGTTTGTTGAAGGAAGGGCTGAAGATAGTTTGTGTATTATTTTCCTGTGAAACATGTGCAATATATGTGCAAATCATAAATGTAGAAGTCAATCATTTATGTATCTGTATTTTATCTACGGCACATTTTTTGGTGTTCGCCACATTTTTGTGTAATGCAGTCAATCCTGGGTATATCTACCACACATATACCATTGGGAAGCCTGTATAAAAGTGTTGGGAGTGCCATTTCACCTGTCATGCACTATATATCGAATCACATGCTGCACTTCTGCAAGTGGCATTTCTAAGAGCGTGGAGACAGGTTGGCAGTATGGCATTGGGCACCTGCTGGTAGTGTTAGCTCTTTAAAACCTTGTGACAAAGTGAGTGTGGGGTACGTGGATATATTCAGGTTTGACTGTATACCTTTTGTGATACATCTGTGATATAACGCAAAACAAAGCAAACACGGTTTGAGGGGTAACTTCAGTCCACTAGGTAATGTTTCTAGAGGAGGAGCTCTCCAGGCATGAAATACAGTCCTTGTTGAAGGGTTGGCTAGTGGACTGTTCGCTTTGTTTGGTGTTTTCGAGGATCCCATCTTTTTGCCATGGATCTGTGAAAAGCTTTCTTTAAAAAAAATACCACATACTCAAGGCCAGAAATTTTTACTGGTGACATATTGTTCAAAATGTTACAAATGATGCTGTGATAGAAATAAATATTTTACAAACATGTGAAGCATGCAACATCGATCTGTTTACACAATACAGTCAAGCTGATTGAACTTATGAGCGGAAAAGGAATTTGTTGCCTTTGAACAAAGGCTTTGATAGGATCACTGTGCCAGCAATTACAGTGAAGATGTTGTCAATGTATGGCAGGAGGTCAAGATCAAACCGATTCCTCAAAATACGAAAGAGTTTCATCCTTTGGATAGCTCTTTCTAATGCACACGAGCACTTGCGATAGACTGATTATCTCTTGCTTCCTCTGTTGTCAACTGTTTTTCCATAAGGAAAGGAGGTCTGATCATCTTGATATTTTTTTCTCTACAAAGATCACCGATTAAAAAGCCTTTATCCACCATGACACTGTCAACATGTGGTGTACACTTGTCTAGCACTTTGCAGTGTTTTGTGATGTGCGTGTCCGATGCTTTCCCACCATATGCAGGACTTATATAGCTAATTAGACCGCCCGGAGTCTCACTCACCAGCACCTTTGCTGTGTACGTGCGTTTGTAATGGCTGTAAGCAAGCAACCGCGACGTAAGATCTTTTGGTCTTTCGATCTCGATTTCGGTGCAGTCAAGCACCATTCTGGTCTCTCTGTAATCTTTGAAATAGGTTGTGAGGCAGCTGACCACACTAGCCTTTTCTGGCCAAAATACTGCGTGCTTTAGGATGCTGGCCAGTATCACAATTGACTCCCTGAACAAATTCGACACAGTTGTGCGGTGAACTTGAAATAATACAGCTAGCAGTGAGAATGTCAGATCGTGATACAGTTTCATGAATGTAAGCAAGACAGCATCCTCATTACTTAGACAGAAGCTGCGTGTTGTCTGCAAGATGCGTGCCTCTGTAAACAGTTCCGTGATGTTGTAAAACAATTCAAATGACCCGATGCCTGTCAGCACAAGTAAACCACTTTCATCGGTGATTTTTGACACTGTTATCATCTGTTCTCGCTTGAAGATGCCATTTGTGTTGACCTGGATTCCGGCGTCTTTGAAAAGCTTCTGAACTTCATCAGTAACTTCTGAAAAAAAAAGTACAAGCTCTGTCAAAAAAAAAAAATACAGCTGCAGGTAAAACAGGAAGACATTGTATAAAGCTGCATCAAATACCTTCAGAGCTTGCTGTGTGTTGGTCAGTGCTCTGTGGTGGAACTGCTGAAGTATTGAAAACAACAGCAGAATTAATACAGGCCATCTAAAATACTCTTTGCATGCACGGGATATAACTGAATTTCCGTCGCACAGCGAATTTTTTTTTTTTTCCGAAATACTACAAAGACCTCATTGAGCACCATGTGAAGAGGACGAAAAATGGTCCTTGTTTCAAACTGGCCAAATCTTCTTTGTGTCTATTCTAAAGGTAAGATTGTGCTTATTTAGAGTGACAGCCTAGTTTAGCTCAAGTGCAGTATTTTTGGCTACATTTGTTGATGTGGCTAGCTAGACTTTGTATTTCTTGTGTATTACTGATGAATTACTTGTGATTTCATTACTTCAAGGATATGTTGTACGAAGCGCTCAGCTCAGTTACTGCCAGTGACATAACACTGCTGTGAGGCAGTATTCGGTTTTTGTGGTGAACATTAGGGATGAGGAGGTAAAGCTGATAAATGATAACGTTTTGTGTCTATTCTTGCAGTTCAGTTTCATGGTCAGCACTGAATGCAATGAAGGCAAATATAATTTGCAATTCTGTTCCTCAACGCTCTACAAAAAAAAGAAAAGAATCATAGCTATGTGATTCATCACATGGCCATAGAGTATCAATATGTAAACATACCATCGCACTCCATAACTTCCACTTCATCCTCTGTTCGTGCAACACGGTCCGCGGAAACGGTACTCGAATTTTCACTGCAATCCCAGTACTTGTGTGCGCAGAGCTGGTATGGCTTTGCGCGAACGCCTCTTTCACCTGGATTTGGGATACAGTGGTACAGGCCATCACCTCAAAAAAACAGTGAAACAAAGTCCTAATGCAGTTCAGGCATTGTCTCAGAAGAGCGGTGACCAGCTGTACATCACGGACTCTCTAAAGCAAGCACAGCACACAAGTCGGGCACGTAGCTAAGACAGGGTTCTACGGACTCTGGGCAAACCATTCCATATGACAAATCTTACTGCAATGCTCTCTGGGGACGCGTTATATTACATCTTCGCGCAAAAAAATAACACCCAAGTAACACCCAAGCAAAAATCCTACCTACTTTGTGCCGATTCTGAGCTGCGTAGTTCACCCGCACGCACCGCCACTATGTGGATTGTATCAGATTTCGCACATAAATGAGCACGAGAACACCACTGCCGTGCGACATATGTTACACCAAGTTGGAGCATAACGTCGGCTGATCCAACTTGGACAATCCGCTACTGCCGAAACTATTTTCCAACGTTTAGCCCGCTTTAATTAACTGTCTGAGCATGCAATGACAAAAATAAATTGAGGAAACAAAAGCTAGAACAAGGTCTGATTGACTTACGTCTCCGCTTCGACGATCCCGGGAGCGATCGCCTTGCATCGCATGGACGTACAGGAAGGTTGACGGACGGAACAGCTTCAGGCAGCAGCTTCCTATACTTGTACCCTGATAATTATAAAAGACTAGTTGGCAAATAGCATGGAAAAGCGTCGCTACACGGCTTACCTAGTATCTTGTAGATCGGGTACACAAAGTCTTCCTCTTTAAAATGCTTGCTGCACACAACAGACGATGCCGACGGTTGCTTTCCCATTCTTAACTTTATTATCCAAACCTTCTTCATTTTGGATGACTTTGGGTAGAAGTGAAAGCTTATACCGGCTTCTCTCCGTGATTTGCACTGAGGCACTGAGCAGTAAGTAACCATGATTGCGTACTGGCGAGCAAAAACGAACGAAAGCAGCCGGCGCGCTAGCAGAGCAGTGCTAGCAGTCCAGCCGTGCGGCTTCCGGAGAGTCCTCGCCGTGACGTCACACCGCGGCGATTGCAGCGGCGCCAGTGTTCGTTCTCGGGGCTAATAATGTGCAAGAGCAGTTTGGTCATTTTTGCTCCATTCCGTGTTTTCCCCACACTCTTCTTTGCACTGAGATAAACACGTGTTTATCTTGTTTATCCTACATGCGCTTGTTGTCAGCACAGAGCGAATTAAGGTCAGTAAATACGTAAACGGGGCAAAACACATATCCCAGAAGCTTCACCAATGCTGTCTGAAATGTCCTGATGCTAGCACTTTATCTTATTTGCCGTCTTGGTTGGATGCTCTTCCCGGTATGAAATTGAAGGCGTTTCCGCTCTCACTTCGCTATTTTCACTCTGTACACAGCGAAATTTTGCAAAACTTCTGATAAAGTAAGCAATTACTACTCATTGAATCCTGGTAATTGATCATGCAGAGAAGCCGGCCTTAGTGGAAGTCCTGAAGCGTGGTGAATTCAATTTCTCGGAATGCTGGAATATGTACCTTTATATCACAATGCTTGAATAGACTTTACCATAAAATTACTTTGAATAGCGGTGCCGGCATGATAAATAAAGGCAAAATTTGGAGCACAAGCTCCGTAATGCTTCCGAGAACTTGAGACGTGTGCACACTAAGCTGATTATATAATAGCAAGTTTTTTCTCACAAAAAATGACAGGTGAGTAATGAAAGTCACCTCATTGCAGAGAAAGACACCGACAGCCATGGTTATAGTTATTGAGGATAGCGGATTTTTTGTGAGTGGTGTTCGGTACTTGACTATGTTAGCCGCAGCATTCTTTACCTTTGAGGAAATTTCATGTTCTTTCAAAAGTACCCAAATTGAAAAAATTTATGTGGCTTTGTCTTGCATGCGCATAAAAAGCTGCTTAGACTTCATAATTTTGCGTTTCATTTTTTGCAGCATCTACCGGCAAGTAAACAATGCGGAACCAGATCTACCTGCATCTTCCGAGGGCCTCGAAGTGGTACTTAAACGCCGCACAGCGCCCCCAACCTGGCCCTCGACCTCAGGAAATGGACGATCACGCATAACGTCCAGGATGGCCTACAAGGTTTTCCCGTCTCCTTCCCCTCGTCGCTTCCCTTCTTTACAACATTACTGCGTTATTGGCTTCGTTGTCAGAGAAGCCGAAATTATACTGGCAATTATTGGTGGCGTACATGTGTATTTTAAATATTGGAAGACATATCCTCTCAGTAATGACGTTACCGACGACAGAACAAGTGAGGCCAGTCAATGACACGATGCTGGACGTTATGCTAGCGTTTTTGCACAATTGGCGCAAAACAAATGAGATCGTTGATTTACGAAGTTATCAGTATTTTAAAATGCTGGAGGAACTAGCGGCAAAGTAGAGCACAATAATATTACAGATGTAAACGTGCCACCCTGCACCCTATACTTTCCCTATCGAAGATTACCCAGTAGATGCGAAAATGTTGCTGCAAAGAAAAAAAAGGTTATTTACTCTTGCCGTAGTACCTCTGCGAGTCGGTTCTTATCGTGAAGAAAAACTACAGGATATTTAGGTTCTGTGTGGATTACCACCATCTGAACACAGGCACCAAAAATATTGCTTTCCCATTCCAAGCGCCTGCGACGCTCTGGATCTCAGTTGCTAAGTGAAATACTTTTCTCGATGGACCTGAAATCGGGATACTAGAATGTGAAGTTAGATAAGGAGGTCCAGAAACAAAAGATATATTATTCCGGAGTGGTTTATAATTTCAAAGTTCTGCCTTTGGATTCGGTTCTGCACCAGCAGTATTAAAATGCCTTATCGACACGGTCCTTTCCAATTTGAACTACCAGACGACCCTCATCTCCTTCGAAGAAGTTGTTGCCTTTACGTCTATATTCAGGAGCCCTTTAGGGGCCTCAGATTGGTCCTAGAAGCCATACAATTTTGGTTTACTCTGAGAAATGAGAAACGTCACTTTACTTAAGCTCCAGCAGCAAAGTTCTATCTGTCCCCGAAAAATATTGAGACATATTTTTCATTAACCGGTCTCTACATAAGCAAGAAACAGACCGTAATGTTCTTTGATCGCGCGCTTTCTGCTGCATCAGCGACCCTTTCACGAACCTGGTAAGAACAAATACGCCTTTCACATATAAAGCTTCCAAAGCGAAGACCTCGGAAAAACTGAGCTAGTTGTGTTGGGAAATCTTCATACTAGGAAAACAACGCACAAAAACGTTTGCAAATCTACACGCTCTCGCTTATATACGCAATGTTTCGTGAATCAAGGACTGATTGGGGGTCGGCGCACATCATTTATTTGCTCTCTTCTCATCTGAATTTTTGCTGTTATTCTTGTTCTGACACTTTTAAGCCCTAAAGTTAAACAGCAACCAGCTCCTGTTTCTGCTGAAGTCAACGCTCATGCCAATGGAGAGCTTAATAACAAGGTACTTTTCTGTGCGAAACATACGCAAGTAAAGAACGGATTACCCTCTACGCAAATTTATGTTTGTAGAAAGCCGATTCAAGCTATTCTGAAACAAAGAATTGTCTAATATAGCATACGTAGCACCAAACTATTAGGCACTCCCTGAGGGCAAACTTGAATAGTATTGCCGCTCACACCGCGTACTGGCTCGCGAAACTCAAATATTATTCAAGTAAAGCAGAAAATTGGGCTAGTTGGTGATTCGCGATTAAAAATGGCACCAACCTAAGTAGAAGACGAACACACAGAAAAGAGACACGCTACAATCGCTGGTTATCAACTAGTTGTTTGCTGTGAAAAGACGCTCATATAGATACATAGATAGGTGCAAAAGAGAGTCATAAAATCATAAGGTTCATAACATTGAATTTTAAGGAAGGAAATGTTTGCTGGGTGTATCAGTCACAAAAAAAGAAGACAATTTGAATAATGATTTGGCTCACTCAAAAATAATTAAGAGGAGGATTTCCCACAAATATATTCAAGTGGACCGTGTCAGCACCAAGCTTCTGCTATAGTGCACGTACAGGTGCAGCGCCTGAAAAAAGCAGGTTTCCCAAAGTAGACCTTTGCTTCGGCCGTGGAGACCATCGCGGAAGAGGTCAACTCCAGAAAACGCAAAGAAAATGCTGCCCAGACGAGGCGGCCGGCCGTGATACCTTACGTATACAAAGTGCCGCACCGGCTTAAGAAAGTAGACAGAAAGTGTGGGGCGCCTATCGTATTTTCAGCACCCAACAATATCTCGCAAATGTGCCGAGCTGTAAACGAAGCAAAGGACAAGCTGCGTGCAAAACAAAGCATGCCAACTGTTTCACTACTTGTGCTAAAGCAGTGATTTACGACATACCTCCTTCGTGCAAAAGTTATACATTGGCCAAACAGGCAGGTGCCTAAACGACAGGCTGAGGGAGCACCGACTGCAGTGTGACCTACTGCAAAGGATGGCATTTTGGCAGAATATTGTAAAACGTGAGAAAAAGGCAAATCAAGTGTGCCGCAATTCAACATCGCACGCATGTGTGGTAGAAGAAGAAAGAAGCTTCGCAAAGAAATTACATAATTACAAAATTAAAATGCAATAAAATAGAAGCTAACAAATGCGTCATCACTCCCTCACTACCCATGTAACGGAAGGAAGTCGCTCATCTGGATGCTATAGTTACGAAGAATCCATGCGAAAGAATGGGTGCCCGTCTTGCATTTCATGAACAATTTTTACACCTCTCTATGTATGTATAATACGGTCTTTGCACAGTAAAAAACTGTTTACTGTGCGTTACCCGTGTATCCCTTCTGTGCGTTCGTCTTCAACTTACGCTTGTGCAAAGTTAATGCAAGAATCTGTCCACCTTTTTTTATGATGGTTCTCCGTCTCCAACAATGCGACATGAATGTGGCTGTCAAGCGGCAACACAGACAACTGAAATACCCCAGCGACATAGGAGTCTCTCCTGTGCTCTTCCGAGCCAGCAGACCAATGCCGGCTTATCCAGCGCGCGGTGGAGGTCGCGGCATCCCAACGGTCAGGACATCCCCTCCGACCTCTTCTAAGTCAGCGCAACAGGTCCTTTGACTTGTCCTCTGTTTTTGGGCGTAACAAAAGAGCTCATCACCACCACCACTGCGATGCTAAATTTATTTCACAAGGCCATATGTATCCCCCAGCACTCCACTCTAATGGTGACCAGGCATTCTCCAGTGCTAATAGTGTTTCCTGTCTGAATGTACAAGAATGCGCCGACAAAGAGCTCCGACATGTCACGGAGCATATTACTGGCCAGAACCAAACAGCGTCGACAGATTTCATTCCTGCTCTGCCGTCAATACGTATTCGCTATAGTGGTCTCGCCAGCAGAATTTAGCATTATCTGATGGCTGGACTAGTGAGTCAGGATGGTAAAATGCTTCAAGCCTTGCATGATTAGCCGACTTCTTCAAATTCTGGAGTAGTCAGGAGGGATGCTCAAACAGTTCAGTTAAGTTGATTACCTTAAACTGAAAGAAAATTAAAGAAAAGTACTAGTAATTGGCCCTAAGTCCCAATTTTAAGCACTATTTGAAAGCGTGCCTATACCTTTTAATCTCGAACGATGCCGTCCACTCTAAATGATGGGTTCATGAAGCCTATTGATCCACTACAGAGGCCGTTTCAAAAAAATAGGTATATATATTTTTTATCGTTAAATTAATATCAACAAATCGCTGCTCGAGGAATACTGATCTTGCCGATGTGGCACGAATTAAACGCTGCTATTCTAAATATGCTTGACTCGCTCGAGGACAAGCGACATCTGCTTCGGGGAAAACTGTTACGTCAATTACCCTGCACCGCGCGGTGTTGGGCATGTGAAAGAAAAGGACAAAGTGGATGCGCGAGGCCTGTGTCTGGGACGAGCTTACTGCGACTGTGCCTATATTTCATGCATCACCGGCATATTTTGTAAATAATAAACCCGTTCCCCCTCAAAATATGCAGGCTATGTTCCAGCGTATTCCTACGCTGGCACATTGCTTCCACGGAGTTTTTCACCCGGCACCCGAAAACATTAGCTAAACTCGAGAGCCCTACTAGTCGGCAACATCATTCGTGACATGAATATGTGCTGAACCATGGTGGAGTGAGATAAAGGAATTCGCATTTCGTCAATTAACTCCATATAATATATCATTATCTGCTTATTCCTTTCTATCCCCCTCAAAACATCTGTCCTATCAATTTCTGTTATCACCTTCACTACGGTGGCGTACTGTTTAATTTACTCCCCTGCTGTACCCAAGGATGTCGAATGGAATCCCGGTCGTGGCGACCGCGTTTCGGGGAAGGCGAGAGCAAGGCGTTAGTGCAGATGTCAATGCGCGTTAAAGAGCCCCATTTAGTCGACATTTATGGAGACATCCCCACCCCCCTTGCGTTTTTGATGGCCCGATTCGCTTAGCGACATCAAACCTGATAGCCAAAACAACCAAGACGCTATTACCTTCATATAATGTGCTATCTATCTCTCACTAACAAACATTAGGTGCACCTCTAGCCTTTATTGAAGACGGCGCCACCTGGGCTATCATTTTTGTACTAAATTCCCAAGAGCAGTTCCCGATTTTGAATCGGCGTGAAAGGGGGGGGGGGGCAGGGAGTGAGGTACGAGATTTGTGTTCTGCTTTTTAACCGTACAACATTCACATAGCTAAAAAAATGAGAAGGGTTCACCGCTGCCTAAATGACTGCGGGTGCCCGACGAGCGTTCTTCATCTTCTTCTTCTTGCGATTGACAGAGCGTTCTTCCCCTTCTTGGTATTCTTCTTAGCCATCTTTTTTTTCTTCGTCTTCTTGTTCTTCTTTCTCTTCTGCTTCGTCGTCTTCTTCATCTTCTTCTTCTTTGTCATCTCTTCTTCTTCTACTTCTCGTAGCTACGCCTCTTCACGACGTAGCTGCGACCACCCGAGGTCTTGAAAATCTACCGCAGTGTACCTTTAGCTAAAAAATGGCTCGCTCCAGCCAGTAACTCTAGTACAACAAAAAAAAAACTGTTTAGTGCTTTACGTTCAACTTATTATTTGAACCTTGCAAAGTGCGCTGTGTGCCACGTCATCAGGAGGGTCGCTCAAATATTGAGAATAATAAAGAATAAAATCGGCGTACGCTAGAAAATGAATTTGAATTCGTTTTGGGCAGCCCTACTTTCAGTGTCAAGTGCAGGGCATCCCGCACTACACGGCGGGGGACGGCCATGCATATGAGGTCATTTAGATGGTGACCTAATAATGTGGCAACAAAGCTGACAACAGTATAATGAATGAAGTAATAATTACTGTTCATTGCATCACTGCTCCATTATATGAACCACGGTTTTTGCACCCCTTACCCTGGTAAAAATCAAGGTGGCGCCCGTGTGCAGCGCACCATGAGGAGTTGATACGCGCGTCCCAAATTCATCAGGTTTACTCACCGCTGTTTCTCAAGCAATTAACTGCATTTACTAGCACCAGTCAGGCGCCGAATATAATATTATCTAGCCGACAAGCCTCCAAGAGCTTGCTCCTCAATATTTGTGCTGCGGGGAGAAACGTACCTTAAACGTATACATAAATTATTTAATCGTGCCTTCTTATTAGTTTCAGCGTCTTTCAAGCCAAATATATCAGTTCATTTCAAGTGAGGCAAGTAATATGTAACAGCTGCAGAAACTATGTATTGCGAAGAGTTCAATTAGGACGAAGCTCTCTTAGCGCAAGCGGTCACCCTAAGCAGAGCAGCAGGAATGCGTTGAAGTCGAAGGCTTTTTTGACAGTTCTGACCGCGTTGGGCTTCGGTAAACGTTTATTAATCATTCAAGCGCAGAGCTGCAATCGCATCCCCTCGTGTTTCATTCCGCTTCGTTTCGTTTGCGGCTCGCAGAAGAGATCAAGCAGTAGCAGGATCTTAGTGAATCGTTAGTCGCTTGAACGGTGGTGACGCTAATGTGCCGAGCGCCCTCGGCGAGCACTTGGCCGCTTCGTCCTACGTACGGCTAACAGAGGCTGGCTGAGGGGTTTGCGTGCAGTTCCTGCGACATAACATGCAGGCGAGCATCGATAAGTCGCACGCGGAGCATAGATATGGCCCGCAGGATTCGGTACAAGTAGAAATAACTTCAACGCAGTCGACAGCTTGTTTACAAAGCGTTTTGCCCGCGAACCTATAAAACATTTGCATTCATGCACTGCCGCATATTGTTACGTGGAAGATTTACAGTCCCAAAGCTGTCCGCACAACTAACGTTGATGAGGGCACCGATTTCACAACACTCAGCGTCGTCGTCTTCTCCGAGTCTGTTGCATTCTTCATCCTCATCACGAACAGCGAATACAGCTAAGTAACACTACCCCCCCCCCCCCCCCCCCCCCCCCCGCGGGAAAAGCACAGTCCCGGTGCGGTCTATGTTAGCGAAATAGAACGTTGATGATAGGGCTTTAGACGGGACAAGTGCACTATTTCAGAGATTGGAGCTGTGGACGGGGACTTCGGAACCACAGATTCAACTTCGTAGGTGACGTCGGTCACGGGGCGCAAAACACGGTAAGGGACAGTGTAACGGGGCAAAAGTTTTTCACACAAGCCCACTCGACGGCACGGGAGCCACAGCAAAACGAGAGATCCAGGAGTGTAGTGGACATCACGGTGGCGGCTGTCGTACCGGATCTTTTGAGAGTCTTGGGATGCAGAGAGCCTGGCATGAGCTATCCGGCGGGCATCATGAGCGCGGGTGATGGCATGACTGGTGTAAGTACTGGTGGCGTCTGCCGCGGGTAGAGAGGTGTCGAAGGGTAGTAACGGGTGTCGGCCAAATAATAAATAAAATGGGGAGTATCCAGCGGTAGAATGGACAGATGAATTGTAGGCGAATGTGACAAAGGGGAGATGAACGTCCCAATCTCGATGGTCGTCAGATACATACATAGCCAGCATGTCTGTGAGGGTACGGTTTAGACGTTCCGTGAGGCCTTCGGTCTGGGGTTGTGTCTAATGATTCTAATCTATGTTTCTAATGAAGTCGCTTCCCCTTAGAGCTTAGTTCGGTGATCAAGTCACTTTATTTCAAAGCTCACTGATCGCAGTATTTCTTAGATGATTTTTTTTCTACATAAATGTTATCCCCTATTTTCGCTGTGATACAGCAGTTATTCAACGTACCCTGATATTTTTGCAGTTGGCGAAGCTCAATTACAAATTTTATTCAGATCTAAAGTGTTCCCGCAGGACTGCAAATAATGACTACTACCTGTTCGTATGAATATATAACTTCATTCATCACACTGTACTAAGCATACAATCAGGAGCATGTTCGTGGTCATAGCTAGCTGCGTTAATTGTGAGAACTAAACGAAAATGACAGTACTTTTACGCCAAAGCATTACAAAGTCAAGGTCGGCGCTTGTGGAGCTAATTTGTTTCCCTGTTCTAATGTAGTACATTTTTCATGAAGTTGCATATATATACAATGCTCGCTACTGAACTAAACGTTTATGACGTTTGGTCGTTGAAGAATTACTTTGAGAACGCTTCTGTAAGAATTTCGTTTGTGAACAGAGATTATATGCCATGATAAGAATTCAGCCTGCTTTGAAAAGCCGTTGACTCTTCTGACAGTGGATTCACGCCCAGAAAGCAGATGATATTGTCGATTAATTAAGAAGCCGCAGCCCAATTTCTTCATGAAATTGTAACCCTGATAAAAATCGTAAATAAAAACCTTCTGATGGTAAAAATCAAGAACCAAGGAGGATAAAATGCCTTTAGCTCTACTGCGCGTTTGAAAACACATTCATTGTTAAAAAATCTGATACTAATATTATTAGGTGACCTCGTTTTTTTTTTCCTTTGTACTGGCTCTCTTTGAAAACACGCTTCTATGAACAGCGCTTTCTATTGGACTAAAGTCGTGTCTCTTAATTTTCTTTCAACTTTATTCGTTTAGAGAGCGGATAGTTTTTTATTAGTTTAAAATGTATTAAGAGGACGGGTACAATGAAGAGAGCCATTTATCAGCTCCAAATTCTTAGCGCGCCACAGTGATAGGCAATTTTCTTCGCTGACCTAAGTACCATATTGAGAGAGGCGTTTCAGCCTACAAATGCCTTTGGTGATCAATCTTTCTTAGTCAGCGACTTCTTGTATTCAAGCTGAACAAAGCATCACAATGAACCTCTATATACTGAAGGCTAAAAACAAGCACTTATTCTGATCATCAAGCAAAGTTATTGCCTTTTAAACTAATTTGTTTCACTTTATAAGACGTGTCGAGAGATATTGTTGGATTTGGGCTTTGTAATCGATACAATATTCGGGGGAAGAGGTACGCAGGAGTGACTGTAGAGTAAGACATACCAATTTGGCTAGTTTGCTACAGTTCACGCGAATGGACGAATATTTATTCTTTATCGGAAGCTCGACAATCCTACGAAACGTGTTGCTACTCCTGATGTGCTTGCGCCTGAGATTGAGAGAAGCTTCAGCAAATGAATAATTCGTCGGTACGCTAGTTGGCATGCATTGAGGGGAAACCAAAAATCTCCGCAGGCGAACCAGCGTTCATACTGGACGTTTGATGTGTGATAGGATTTGGAGGAAAAACACTAATGATTGCATTCAAAGACAGGACTTTTGGGCGCTGTCCCTGGAGTCGTGAACACCCGTCGCTCCCACGGGCATCCAAGCTGAGCCCAAGAGGGCCCAATGGGACTGAAGGCAGACCTGTCAAGACAGCCTCCCGAAGTCCTACCATACGTGCTCTGTTATTTCAATAGGATAGAAGGAAGCGCAATACGAAAGCAGCCGGGCTAGAGCGTAACCCTTATCTGTGCCAGCAATACCCCTGTAGTAGCCAGTCGATAAATGTCTGCTAATGAAGGAACGCATTTATGACAAAAGGTAGGCAGAAGAGGGACCATAGCTACGGGCAGAGCTGTTCACTGAATAATTTGTGCTAAGCAATTTGTTCTCTTTTTAACCATTATTATTAAATGAGACAGAGCTTCGAAGAAATTTGAAAATTATTCACACGGCAGAGCGCTGCGTGCTGAAATTGTGCCGCCCACTCAAAAACCCAAAAGTACGCGGTATTTTCCTTTGTTCTTCTCATGTGAGGGGTATATGTTGAAATTAGTCCCAGTGGACGTCTTCTCGTCACGGATGTATGAATGGCTTTATACATTTATTTGTTTGTCTTCCTGTAAATTTATTTGTCTTTATGCAATTTTATTGTAACTTCTAGTTTCTCTGAGCGAATTCGTTGTAAAGATGGTTAATATGGCACTGGCCTGGTGTGAGGTTTAGAGATCCATTCAATCTTCGGTGGTAGACATACTTGTGTCAATTTTATGTAGTGGGCATGAATTTGTCTTCTACGTATTTACTAATGCTAATGACCACGTTCTAATGATATCGGCGCGTTGTAACAGAGCCCGGGAGCGGCATACTGCGCTCGGGAGCTGCAGTGTAGCCATCCGTGGTCGGCACGAAACAACCAATGACACCCCTCGTTTCAAGCGCGCAAGCTGTCCCACAGGAGAGTAAAAAAAAATAAACAGACCAAAGAAGTGCACAAGCCAGTCAAAGTACATTAAATAAAGCCGCCAACGTAGTCGAAATTCTTTCATTCGGGAATACTATTCGCTGAACGGGCGTGAAGCTTTCGCGCATCATTACGCAGGTGTAAACGCCTGTTTACAGACATCTCAGGGGACCCGTCATTCGCACCGCATTCCATTGGAGCTGTTTGTCCAGAGCTTACCGTGAAAGGAGGGGAGAAATCGAGCGTTATTTAAAACTCGTCGAACGCTGCCAGTGGCAGCCGGTCGCACAGAGTTCGCGCCCTGAGCGTTGAAAGAGGCGCCTTTCTTGCCGACAGGTTCGTGTCATTAAGAGAAAGCTGTCTAAGTTTAGAGATTCCACATGCACAGACCCCTTCTAAATGATCTCTACACCCGTAATTAAAGTGACGTCAAATCTGCCTGCCATGACACTAGTCAGTGGCAGTGAATACGCCTCTATACTGAGCATCTAAGCTGCGCGAAGACTTCAGATAGCCCTATTCGTTTGATTGGTTTTGTTGTCGCCAACTACTGGGCTGGTTTTTTCAGTAGCGAGTTGTTAATGAGCACTGCCTTTAGAGAAAGAAGATGTTTTGGGCGGCAGCCGTTGAAGAGATAAGTTTCTGAAAATGTTTAATTAGGTATATTAGAAGTGACCTAACTGCCATGCTTTGAAGAAAAGGAATTTTGATCCAATTCCGAAACGTTTTTCATAAGGTTGCATTCTCAGAGCGTTCTAGATGCCGCTATTTTCGATCTATACCTCCTACCTGCTTGAACCTCAATAATAAATTTCTAGTCAATCTGGAGTTCCCGCATTTGGGATATTTTTATCCTCAGGCGAATGCATATGACAGAGCTAGTTCTTTATGAGTGCTCATAAAACTCTCTTCTTCTACCGTATAGCCACAAGGCTTAGAGGAGCCATAGTAAAATACATGATTGAAAGGTGAAGTATTCGGAAGTATTATACTCCTTTATGCTACCCACGCCAGGTTAAAGTCGGCCAGGCTTAATTTTCTACATAAAGGTATACATTTATGAAAGGTAGATCTCAGGCTACATGGTATTTAGAAAAGCCGCACCAAGGCCTCAGAAAAAGATGAGGCTTCCGGCCTATTGAGTTTTCGCGAATAGAATTTATTCCTATAAAAGTCTATATCTGCTTAAAAGTGAAATAATATGGCAATGAATCAGGGTTAGCGCCTAAAAGGATATCTTGAACAATGTTTTCAGAAATAAAAGCGCTCAAACTTCAGTCTGTCCCAAGGTCCACAAGAACTATGCGCGCCCAGTTGTGTGTTGTTTCTAAAAGGCACATTTCTTCTCTATGCGACTAATGCTATGCGAAAAGCAGACGACAAAGGCTACAAACTTATATATGTTATGCTTTTTATACTGCTTCTCATCTGGCTTAGTCACTATATACTCACCACCAGTGCAGATGCGTTCATGGGGACGTAGTAGGCTCCGTACTCTCCGTAAGGGTTGAGGAGCCAATGAGCCGCCCAGGAGTGCTCGTCACTCTTCACAGTCAGATTGATATTCACGATCACTCTGAGGCCAACTTCATGAGCTCGTTCCGCAAACACTGCGAAGTCTTCCATGTGGCGCAAATGTGGATCCACGTTGTCGAAGTCGATGATGTGCTCGCACTCCAGCGGATAGTCTAGCTCACTGAACACTGACGTGAGACGTACCGCAGAGGCTCCTATCCGGTGTCGGATGTAGAACAGCAGAGTGGCTGTGCTACATCCGAAAGTGGCTGTGCTAAATCACCGAAGCCGTTCCCATCTGAGTCGACAAACGATGCAACAAACACTGCGTAGATGACTGCACCTTGCCACCAGGGGCTTTGGGGGTCACAAGAAGAGGTCCCAGCAAGAGGACACCGACCGCTACGCAGACTACAGCTACCCAGCTACCAGACAGGACACGCAAAGCAGGAGGCAGCCAATCCAGATAGTGGGCCAGTTCCAGCCAACCAGGAAAGCAGTGTCGCAGCAGCCGTCCTCGTCTCCGAGGCTTCTTTTCTTGTTGACCCCCACTCGACTGCTGATCGCCAGTTTCCAGCAAAGCCATGGTGTTGCTGCTTGCACCCTTTATGCAAGAGTCACCATACGAGTCCAACGGCGAATTCACTGTGCCTCTGGAATCATAATCTCGAGTGAGAGCAGTGTAGGCATGGTGGTTGTCAGTAGAAAAGAGATTTCCCCCAGGATAAGCCCTCTTCTCGCTTTTTAGTCTGCTTGTTTAAGCTGGAAAAAGTCAGTGGGTGGCACGATGATGTTGTTGTTCCTGCAAGTGTTTTCGCCAAGCTGGCGGCCACGTTGGGCATGGTCATGATGGTATTGATATAATTGGTTGAGGTGACAGTGTTGGCCCCCATTGTCATGTTATTGTTCCTTTGTGTTCCCTGCAAACATAGTGGAGAAAGTGTCTGTGATTTGGAAGATATCACCACTGACCCGGTCAGAAATACTGATGACACCAACATTAGCAGCGTGAGGCCCACCGCGGTGCCGATAGTTGTAGTCCTCAGCGTCAGTCTCCATCACTAGAGGATCTGCACAAAAAAGACCAAATAACGATATCAGCATGGGTTTGGTGAGTTTAATTAGACACGCCGTACAATTATTTTTTGATGGTTAAGGTGGGTGGCGTACATCATGCTTCCACCTTTTAGATTGCAGACAAGTCACAATTCATGTCCGAGGTAAGCTTATGTTTTTAAAACATCGATTACCTTCGCACTGAATGGAGCGTTTGAAATACTACCACTCGCCTGCAAGCAATGAAAATGTTTCGTATTTTCTGGAGCAAATCCTTTTTAAATAGTGATAAAACAAAAAAGAGATAATATTCTTCCTATTATGGGAATCCTTCCAAGAAGCCTGGACCCGGGACATGTCACTAGACCCGTCGGCGATACTACGCTCCCCATCCAGGCTGGGGCTCAACAGATAGTTATTACACTGCTCTTGACTACATAAATCGTGAATACTGTACGGGTTGCATCTCGCAGGGCAAACGAAACAGAAAGCATGTAAACTGGCATGCAGAAGTGAGCGACACTGAAAAAATATAAAAGAGAAGAATGAACTCAAATTCTAAAAGGCGGATGAAATAAGAATATAACCGCATAAGATGCGCCAAATGCTCGCTGTCATTAGGTTTGTACGGGTACAATCAAAAGTGGCTCCATGAAATGCACCGAGTGCGATCGAAATCCGCGCTGAAATCAAATATATATAATTATTATAGCAGAATTATCATTTTATTTTATTTTATAATATATTTATAATTTACATATGATAATTTGCTCTTCCGCCGACTATAAGGAGTCAGATTGACAGAACTTCGAACAGCCTTAACGCATACATATGATCAATGTAATGTGCCCTTTAGAGCGGTGTACAATATCCTATTAAAGCTATGAGAGCACTTCTCCACCTCAAGCCCACTGTTCCCGCTAAAATAGTGTTCTGAAAACAAGGTATACTATTATACTTATGTATAACAATATATCTTCCATGCTTGACTGCATTTGCATAGCAACGGCAACGCTTACCGACATCTTTGAACTTCGTGGTATTCACAGCCATCAAATTGTATTTAGAAGCTCGAAAAATGTGAAAAAGCATTCCTTTTGCGGATAGCTTGGGCGTTTCAGCATCAAACTATTGTAAATAAAAGCGTGCATGTTAGCTCTCATAGGTGGCTGCAAAGCCTTCTATTCTACTCTTCTTTTTTTCCGCCTGAATTTAAGGTATTGCACAATTAGAGCACGTGTTAGGCGTAATAAAAACAACGAGGTTAACACTGGACGGCACCATGTCGAAAAAACTACAGAACTGTGGTAAAAGAACACAACATAACCTATAGTTCTGTAGTAGTAATGAAATTTTTCTGTATGTATGTGGTACTTTTCTGTAGTTCTGTAGATTTTCTCTAGTATATTTCTCTTGTCTGTAGTTCTGTAGCACTTTTCTGTTGTAACTACAGAAATTTGCGATGTTACTACAGCATGTTCTGTTGTCACAACAGGTTTCCCGTCAAAACCCACGCAGAATTTCGGTCGTAACGTCACAAATTTTTTTTGTATTTTTTTCCGACTGGGCATAATCTAATCTGATGCTATTCTTAAAGGAGATTTGCCCTGAAAGGCAAGATAATAGATTCGCATAATCCTTCTATGTGTAGATCTGTCTCATTTTGCCTGAAAGAGGTTGGGACGTTCCTGTGGCATCATAAATAAATATGAATGCGCGACGTGCAACCAGAGAAGGCGGCAAATTCGTGCAAGACGTTTGATGACCATAACAAAAGATTACGTCTTTTTCTGCATTCATAATACAGTGCTAAAACTTTCGCGTTTACGACACCTTTCGCTATTTCAGAATGTTATTAAACTAATGCAGGAGCCATTCTTCAGCAAGGAGCTCTATTTGGGCCGGTACAAACTTATCTTCGTCACAGAAAATCACAGAACATTTTGCATTCTCTAATTGTGGAATAATTACCCATTAGCTACACCCAAGAAACGCCTTACGGCCAGAACAGAAAGGCATATAGCTCTCCGAGAAATCATATGGTTTCTTCAGCTAACGGCACTCGTGCAGTTTTCTGCGCATTCGTGTGCTCCCATACGATCAGCTGGTTGCCACCGTGCAGTGCCGTATGTTCTGCTTGGGCGAGCACGACACGCACCTTGCCACCATGGGGACCGACGGTGGAGCTTAGTGCGATCCCGTCCCACAGCGCGCGCTTGCAGACGCTGCACGCAGACGTCTCTGTCCTCGCATCCATATTCGCTCTACAACGACCCATAGCGAGCTTCGACGAAGAGGAAAGCGAGGAATTGCATTTCAGTTGGGCGTATAGTAAAGAAATAACGAACATGTTAGCAACTGAAATGCAAACTGCCATTACACAGCCAACGGCTGACGACCCGTGCGTAGCTGAAAGTCTACAATGTATACATTGTGCTATGTACAGATAGAAAACGGTAACCATAACGCTACAATTGCAACATTTCGCTCGCATGCGCCGGCGTCGCTCGTTCGTACTCGTAACACATACCATTTGTACGAACGTAGGATAGCCTCCGAGACAGTTAAGGATCTCAGAGGCTACAGAGAACAGGCGGCATAAAGAACGACGGCGCTCTCCGTGTCTTTCACACGGTCAGCTATAGCACACAGGGGCAGCCTACTCTTGCAATGTTTGACGTCAGTTCCTGCATAGCGGCGGGAAGGTAGTACGCCTCAGCCGAAGACACCAATAGTTAAATAAAACTCGATCTTTTTCCGCGTTCGAACCCTGGACTACCGCCTGTTCGGAAAAGTCGCTATACCAAACGACCTAAGCAGGATAGCCACCAAATGATGCGGTAGGGAGAGACGGGATTGCTCCGTAAAACAAAGGAAAACGGTGTCGGTGCAATATTTCGAGCAGCTCCTCCTGGATGGAGTATACTTTTAACAAGAAAGCAATTATTCAATAGTCTCTGATTCCTGACGCTTTATTAGCACTTTCAGTGTAATTGATTCCAATGCAGTCGCACCAAAAGCAACAGGTCGTGACCGTCCATTTTGGCCACTTCTCGATCAAGATGTGCATGTTCGCCCCACACTGCATAATGGTGAAATGACGTCCAATTTTGGACTGCCGTTTTCATCGCTACGAAACTTTTCTCGGCGCTCTTAATATTCAGCTACACAAGCCATAGTCAAGCCTTGCCTTGCCTCCAGCAGTGAGAGAAGTGAGCCGTAGGGTAACACTTACTGAATATTAATGTGTACTGTTTACATATATATGTGCAGTTCCCGTAACCGCTATCTTTCTTCCTGCATAAAATTCCGAAGCTATGCTTGGAGCAAAAATTTGGCCCTTGTGTTCACCGATCCGTGGCGGCAAACAACTGCCAGGTCTAATTATTGCGAAGGAAAAAAAGGGAGACGTGAAAGAAGGGAAAGGAGGGCATGCGAGTACCACGCAATTCATGCACGCGCGCTGACGCCGGCGCTCTAATACTTGAAGCGCCCCGTGTCGACCGACCCCTGTGTTTGCGCATAATCGCGGAGCCGAGATTATGTTTGGCCGGCGAGGCGTCAGGGCTGTCGCAATCTGCATTCTCCCAGCACGAAGCTGTCCAGAGAAGCCTGATGAAGCCGCCTTGTCCACTAATGTTCCCTGCAGAGAAACATGAGTCTGTGGTGATATTTGCGACAGAAAATGCGACCCAACCGGTTGGGATGTCTATCTGAGAAACAAAAAAAAAAAAAATACTCGTCGGGTCACTTACATCCCACGTATGTGGCCTAAAGCTGAAGCAATTGCAATTCTGTTCATGCGCTCAAAAAGATCAGAAGCGTTAGAGATTAGAGCAGGCGCGTTGAATGACATCGCCTATTCGAAGCGCGACAACATTCCCAGTGCCAATGTGCACATGAAAAATTTCTGAAGAAGCGTTAACAAAATAAAACAGTGGAGTTATATGACGGAAACAGTGAATGTATCTCGCGCTTGCCGCACTGCCGTGTTTGAGGTAAAAACTATATGCGGTGTTGTTACTTTTTTTGTGTGTGTGAAACTGCATTTTTGTGCACATATGCCTAATATTCATGTTTGAGCATGGTTTGACCGCATGTCCGTCGTCGCTTACTTTGTTTTGTGCGTTTACGTATTGCGTATTAACATTTTCAATGCGATAAAAATTCAGGAACCTTCGCTTTGAAAGAAGCTGGCACTCTAAAGCTATAACCCTAATTGACGCTAGGACGCGATGCTTTCTTGCGCTATACTACCCAGATGTGAATGCGATATGTGCAAGCTGTATAGCTCGATCAGCCGGAATGAAACACCGTGGGAGGGGCAATTCCGCCATGTTGCCTTCTTCTCTTCTAGCGCTGTACGGTAGGGTGCGGAAATAAGTAAACGGAGCACGCTTTTCCGTTCAAATTAATATCGCGCCTTCTACATAGGGGATACGAAAACAATATTTGTCCTAGCGAAAAGGCACTGGCGTCTAGTACCGGATGGTACATAAACACAACTGCCAATATCAATTATGCAACGCATGAAAAATAATAGAAAACAAATTCGCGCTCCGTTTACTTTTTCCGCAGGGGTACGCCCGAGAGTGACTGGTTTTCTCAACTATTTTTTAGTTGACGACCACATGTGGCACACTACTGAGCACAGTCTGCAATAATTCGAGGTTCAGATTTTTATTCTCTCTTTCAGACCGTTTTCTGCTCCACTTTGCTGCTGAGCCCATCAGAATTCGCTTAAAATACGGCGCGTTTAGTGCGGGACTTGTAAACAAACTTTTTTCACTATTTACGTAACAAGAAGGGCGAACGGCTAGTCATGCCTAGCCATCTTTCTGTGTTTTAAAGACTTTTTAAGCTAATATGGGCCTCTCATCATACGCAGAAGAGGTGCTTTCGCTTTCTCGCTTTCTGTGAGAGGGTCGAAGTTTCTCGGTAGTCACTATTCCACCGCTAGGTCGATAAACAACATCACTAATTTGTAGTAAGTAACCGTTTCTGTTTTCGGGGGTACACCTCTGTCGTGAGCCAAGAAACCTTGCATTATGCAGTTGAATAATGAGTGCGGTTAAATCAGCCAATCATACCCACTGTAGGCGAAGTCTCCCATTCTCCTCCAAATAAGGCGTTCCTGTTCTTGCAGTATCTACCTGATCACTGCAAGCATATTAAGCTCATCCATCTAAGTAACCTTCTGCCGCCCCTTGTTTCCATTTACTTCCCTTAGAATTCAATTTGTTACCCTTAGTGACCGTCGGTTACTCTCTCTTTGCGCTACATGTCTTGACCATGCCCATCATTTCCCTTCATTTCGACTGCGTAGACCTAACTCGAGTTATTTCTCGGACGTACTTTATTATAAAACTCAAGTATATAATCTTCTAAAGTAAAGAACAAAATGTCTGGTAACGAAAAGTTTTGTGACGGTTGTAACCAGGCTGCCATCTACGTTGACAGAATGACAACCTACTGATTGACCACATATAGCAACAACTCATAGTATATCTGATGTATATTTTGCCTGTATATACGTGAAATGAACCTTTAAATGAGACAATTTTAGCACATTTCTTTATTTTTCAATGAGCCACCAGTGAATTACCCTGCGACCATAGCATTTCAGTGAAAATTTGATGTCCTCATTCTTTATAACCTGATATTCTAATCACCTTTCCTTTACAGATTTTTCAGGGTTAGTATTTTCCCAAAACGTGGTCCTTGGTTGGCAAGGGTATTTCTAAAGAGGGAGAGTCATATCTGTCGATTTGAGAATTGGGTCGATCAAGATCTCTGCGAGAATCCCCGAGAGTACTCGTGAGCAATGACGCTCAATAACGCAAACCGAAAGATTTTGCTGACCAAGGAGTTCTAGTCAATACTGGAAGAAATCAGGAAGCTAACCTTCAAATAATATCTTTTCTTCCGAAAGTCCGTAATAAGAAGCTGCTGCAGCCTAATGATTATTATTGAATTCACTGGTTTCCCTTTCCGTTTTGAGGAGGCTAGCTTATGGCACATTTTAAACTCTAGATCTATATAAAGTAGGCAAGAAAACATAATTATTTAGGGTCTTTCCGCTTTTAGTGCTGCCGTAAGAGCACCGTAAGGCAGGACTCAAAAGCAAACATTCGTCTCCTTGCATTAAAAATGGTTGAGAAAGAGCGCATTTTTCAGCTGCCACTTTTCCTGCTACAAGATGTTACCGCCATTCCAAGAAGTTCGCAGCCTGTTAGGAAGGTAATTACTAAAAAAGAGTAAATAAAAATAAACAATGAAAAAGAGTTCCAAATAAATAATAAGCCACAACACATCATTATTGTTCCTTGAAACAAAACAAGATGACAGGGCGGCCGCTTCCGCGAACAAGTTACTTGTGAAGCACATCTTGAAAAAGTATGGAAAGTGCTTTCGCAGCGTCATCCCTGATTACTCTCTATAACACAGACCTCACCGGCCGAGTAGTTTCTGCATTAAGAATTCAAATGCTTCAACGAATATGTAGGGAACAAATTGAGCCCGCCTACATTGATACGAGTAGAAGGTCACGGTCAAGGAAAGAAGTGGGAAACTTATAAATGACATTACATATCAAAGTGCATTTTTAAGTTTACGCGTAATATCGGCTGGTGTGCATACTCGAGCATCTGCCTTCTCTCCAGGCCCTTTCGATCTCTTTCCTGCAGTTTTCCCCTCTTCCTTTTTCCCCGCTAACCTAATGACTGCCCGCCGAATCAATTATCCCGTAATGAGAAGCGGACTCCCGCCGGGAGCCTACAGAGAATGTAGAGTCATCTTTTTTGAAGCAGGCATGGAGAGCTGTATCAATGCGTTCAATAAAAAAACTTGAGCATGTCACAGCGGAGGTGCACAGTTACGTGAAAGTAATAGAGCTCGCTGAGAGGCTCGAAACGGACTAAATCATTTTCGTTCCTTCCGGTGAAGATTTCAAATATCTGACCCAATGAAATCTTTGGAACAGTGGCTTAAACTGAAGTAGACAAGATCCAGTTTGCAACTACTAAAATCGAAGTTAATAGTACAACTGATTAATTACAGATGAAGATGTACTCCATGGCGACAAGAAGTGATAAAACTAAATGCCCTAGCAAAAAGAACATAATTACGGCACTGCGTGTTGAAGGCGCACCAGCGCCGAAGTGATAGCTTGCGGCAAAATTTTACAACTGATTTCAAACAAAACCTTGCTCATCAGGCTACATATAATATTCTTTTTAAGGAAGATAGCTACGAAGAGTGCAGTGTTATCTAGCGCTCGAACTCAAGCTGGTGAGCATTATAAAACAAAGTTGCATTCGCCGAGTATAAAGTGGAAGTGTCTTAATTAAACAAAGCCTGCATTTTTGTTAAAATTTCAATCAAGCATTTTCTGACAAACATGAAGGAGTTATCTTTCTATGTGCAAAAAAAAAAAAATGTGCATGGCCATCCTGCGCAGATGGCAGCTGTCAGTGTCAAGAACACTTTAGAATAAACACAAAGTATTAGTAGTATCCGTTCTCTTTTGTCGGAATTTATACATCGCCTTTTTTCTGGACAGCCTCTAAGAAGCGAAACGCTTTGGAAAGATTGATTTGCAGCTAGGTCTGATGACCCTTGCCGCGTTATGAAGATTGTGACTCTTCATTTGCCTCTTGGATACTGAATTCAAAATTCCGGAATGATTTCGCTCTCTGTTCGGGTATGGTGTACGACAAGGTGAATATTGCGAGCGTGGCATCGCTCTTTATATGTATGAATAAATATAAAATCATCTTATCCATATTCTTACCCTTATTTCTATATTCATCGCTGCTAGGAGTGGGATTACATAACGAAAGAAAGGCCTTAAGCATCAACGGTGATCGCTGCCTTTCTATGTTTTATTAGACAGCCTGCCTGAAACTTTCGAACATTGAATTTGCTCATTTTAAACTTTGATCGGTCTATTCCAAAATTAGCATTAATAATGTGGCGTCACGCGCTTTCTAGTTGACACGAATAGAGATGCCTACTGCGTCACATACGGCATTAAAGTGATTGCGTCAATTTCTGTTGCATAGCACGTACCGCAACGTCATATTGTAAATGCTCAAAATTGTAAATAAATCCGAACGACATTCCAGACTCGTATGTTTGAATCATATGCTTGAAAAAAATATAATACTTGTTTATGTCTGACATTGAAAACAATGAATTTATCAATTTATTTTTGGCAGTAACGACCAAGTATTTATGCATCCATACAATATATATATATATATATATATATATATATATATATATAGCTATTTTTACCTTTAAATAAAAATCAAAGTAGGAGCGGCGTGCTAGCTTGTAGCTAGAGCATAGCAATTCTTTTTCCAGATATATTGTTGCAGGATAATTGGGATGCCAAAGCAACTTATTTACTAATACTCTCTTCATCGAAAATAAGTGTTTTTACTGGAAGTAATCACGGTGCAAGTTCTTCATCAGCTGATCAGACCTGGGCATCGCTCCGATCGTATCTTAAGTGGAGATGCACTCACCAGCACTCAAAGAAAATCAAATTCCTGAATTAACACCAGCTCGGGCATTTTTTCGCCTGCGTCGATTGTGCCGTACACTTGGAGAACTAATATTTGCAACGGTGGCTGCCGGCTATTTGTAACATTGCGTGTGATTCCCATACCTGTCCCAACATGTGCTCGGCTCGCTACGTTGAACAAAATGGCGTGAGAGGCGTACACTTAAATGAAAGTATAATGTTGTGGCACGATCTTTACGGATAGCACCTGTTACCTTCACTCATATTCGAGGACAAAGCGCAGCAAACTGAGGGATAATAAGCGCTATATAAAAGTGCAATATCAAGAATAACTGCAAGGTTCTCCGAGGCACAGCGTTATTTTATTTGCTTTCGTATGTCTACAAGACGGGCCAATATTTATGTTAGAAATTTAGGGAATGTATTTGTAATGACCGATATGTAAAATATACTACTTGCAATTACCGCAACTAATTGGAAATGAATAAAATGCTTAGTGATAAGTTGTAATGACCACAATGATTACGCATGAGACATCATGACTGCTAATGACTATAAAGTAGGCCAATTAGTATTATTCAGTAATGAATACAGTATTCTATACTATTCTTCTATTATCACTATACTTTTCTACTATTCTATTATTGTTATTCTATTAATTTAATCTTCGTTCTAAAACAATACGTCAGTTAACCCGTTTACACCCACTATGTTCCCGCTTCTGCCATTGAGCATAAACATGAATTAAATATCAACGACTCTTACATCAATGTTCTGAGTGAGCACGAAATTATATAAAGATGTCTTGGCCACACTAAGCAGTCATAATATATTGCAAACACTGCAATTTATCTACAAGAAAAACTTTTTATGATTTAAAGGTTGCAGTTTTTTGGGAACTCCTACGAATTTGAAAGCAATTGATTTTCTTTGCCAAACTGCAGGTCGAAACAAACGCTTTCACAACAAAAGTCGTCTTGAAAAAATACGAGAACTGTACAAGTTGAGTCTTTATCAGCGCTACACTGGTCTACACCCTCTAAAAAGGCTTGGAGCAGTTTTAGCGAAGCACTCTTTCACGTTCTATCGCACTTTCTATCGACGCTCTTTCTCTTATCTCAATATGTCCATGTCATCCGAGCTATGCGCTCTTGCACTTTCCTGTCGCCTTGTAGAAGAACGCATCATCTCCTCCTGTGTCCATCTGACCCATCCCTCGAAGCGCGTGGTGCTAATCGATCTACTTCCCCATCGGCCAACAGCCACGGAGAAGCTCCCCGAGCTTGAGCGGGGGCTGCAGCAAAAGCAGAATTTAGCCGTCTAGGCAGCTCTTCCTCTCTTATACCCTCTGGCCCCAGCCGGAGCTCCTTGGCCAGCTTTTCAACGCCCCCAAGTGGCCTTGTGCTCCGTGTACACCCTGTTGAGGTGCCTCAGTATTCCCGCCTGTATTCTGCTCCCCTATTTGTATTTCGTTATTTCTCTTCCCCGGAGTCCCCGCCTCAGCCGTTTCTCCCCTCGCCTGCGTCTTTCCCTTCTGCGCCGGGGTGAGTAATCTGCGCAGGCGACAAGGCTTCTCCTAGCCTGCCTTCCATACCGCCTCGCTTCTTAAATTTGTGTTTGCACAGAGCGGAAGGGCTTTGAGCGTTTTCACGTCGCTTCTGAGCGCTAAGCAAACTTCTATAGCCTTTCAAGTTGTTAGAGATCGCCCGAAAGATTCAAACTCTTCTGCCTGTCGTCATGGCAAAGCAAATTTGGCTGGTTGACGGGTGTTGTTTGTAGCGAACAGCACGTCCAAGCAGTTTGGAGCAGAGCTTGATGTTCACGCTTCATTGCGTCGTTCAAGCTGGTCGCGCAATTTGGATTGTGGTGTCTAGAACCGAGCATTAGCCTTTTGATATCCTAGTTCTGGAAGAGGCGCTTGAGCTTTTTTGACATTATTTGACATTATGCAGGTCAAGATAGGCAGCTGCGTTGTGTCTGCCTTCGGATAAGCGCTTACTTTTCTAACCTTCGTACTTTTCTTCCCCTTTTGCATTCCTCCTATTTGTTTCCCACACTACTTTTAAACATTGGCATATGCGATATAAGGGGCAGCTGAACGCCGTCTCGCATTGTTACGTAATTCTTCATGTATTATATTTGCATTTCGATTTTTTGTAAGGTCAAGGTTGTTTGTGGTGCCAACGTTGAATAAATATTGATTTTGTGCGTTTTCAATAATTATTTTTTCCCAAAACGAAATCTCTATTTCACTAAAATGTTAATACTGGAGTAATGAAATAGCATTGATTATAGAGTATGTGCTGTACATATTAAACTGCAGGGCGAACAATACATAATCAAATTCAGGAGGTTTCTGTATCTTCTTTAGCTTAGAATTACCCAGCTTCCTTGTACTCAGAATTTTCCACTGACTACCGCAGCGGACCGTTTATTTCCACCTAGTTCGGAATTTCAGTATTCGTAATACTTAATGCGCTCAGCATTCACTATTCCAGCTATCTTAAGGCCAACCGGTTTACTGACGAACAAGATTTTTGGAGGCGTTTATCGTTTATCCAGATACAAACGTCTCTCTGAAATAACGAAATTATTATTTTCAACGACGCTCATGAATTAGTAAACGTTTTTGTAAAGAAAACATTCAAAGTGGCGCGCATGCGAAATATTGTAGCGCTCATCGATGCGGTGGACGGACTATTGCTAATAATGGTACTGCTCGCAGTAGGATCAACTCGGGAGCACTATCGGATTCAGCTCAAGCAAGATAGGAATGATCAAAGCTTCTAATATCGTACGGAAATAAAAACCACTCAACGTCAACATATTAAGAGCGAAAAACAGGGTCTTGGACTTCTTCGAGCGTATCAGTTAGCGTGTTACATCAGTGCTGTCATTTTAGCTTTATCCAGAAGCTATAACTTTATTCAAAAGCAACACGGCAGAAATATAAAGACTCGTGTTAACCAAGCCTTCGAACTTGGCTCTGAGACCAATACATAGGGGCTCTGACTAGGTATAGAAGTGCCTCAGGAGGGACGGGTACCATTACACTTTCCGATCCTACCTCACCTCAAGGAATCTCCCCTTATAGGAAGCTCTCGCCATTTCTCGACCAGACTGCGCACAGTGCACGATCCACTGCCCCCTGCGGGATCTATGCTCTTCATTTTCTGCTCACAGTGTTAAAAACACCGTATTTTCTGGCGGACTAACGTTTTCATGTCAACGAAATAAAATATACTAGATAGCGTGTGAGTAACTTAATTTTGGCAACAAGAAGCTGATGATCGGAAAGCTTGGCGTGACATGGTCTATAGGGTCACGAAGAGTCGGACACGACTGTACGACTGAACTGACTCTGAATTTCGAATATTTTATTATATTGCCTTGTTAAACGTTTCAGACATAGAACTGCACAGCATGATAGAGAACAGTATAGACTAGCTTATGGTGAGTAAAAAATAATTATGCAGAAAAAAGAAAATAAACCGACGTAGAAAAATTAGGTGACGCATGAGCGCCCCCTTTAATTGTATGGCAGGACAGGTTTAGTCGGATGCACTGAATTACTGTTCTCTGTAGCTCGTATTGAAAGCCTTAGTTCGAGTGCAGTCGCTTTGCTCTTTTCTTGAGTATTCGCCTAACTTCTGCCTCTATATTTTCAATCATGACGATAATATCCTCTTGTAAGCTACCACATACGCCAAATTCTATAAAAAAAGAAAGCCATAAAATCTCGTTATAATCAAGATGCATAAACGGGTCTCCGGGAAGCTGGAATACCACGTCTTCATAGAGATCGAATGGTCCAGATCTATGCGATATTCATCTCAAAAGATGCAACCAAAGTTCGCTGCCATGTGGTGTCACATGGTCTTAGAATGCATATTATAACCGCGCGGAAGGACAATCGACTGAAAAGAAGGTAACAGGGCGGAGCATGGATCACGGTTTCTTTCTTCTCAGTTGTCCGTTCACACAGTTGTAATATGCATTCTAAAGCTATCACCAACCAGCCATTTACTCTCATGTAATAGCATGTCGCCAAAGAACACTATGAACAATTATTTTGTGTTCTCATATCAACTGCCAACTGCGACTTGCTAGAGCCATGCTAAAAACGTAGCATTCAACAGTATCTCGTTGACACACATTATTGGAATAGGTAGTGATCCGATGTCTAGATCACAATCTTGAAATGACTAGACCAACATTAGTATAGTATAGACCACTTAGAAATTACTCTGCGTACATAAATGGCAGTTGTTCTCAATCATTCACCCCGAAAGTACCAGACTGCGGTCTACCGGTACCACCTGGTGGAGTAGAAGCGTGACTGCTAAAGAAAAGGGTACAATGTTAAACTTAAAATAGCGCAGCGAAATGTACACATCAAAATGATACCTGGAACGGTATGAGATAGAAAGAGAAGACAGTGTGGCAAAAAAAAAAAAAAACGCAAGGTACTCCTCACCAAAACAAAAACTGTTATGCAGGGCATGTAAGCAGGAGTAAAGAAAATAGTCGGTCCTGTAGCACCACTACGTCTTCACGCTCAAGAAGGATGGAGTACTGGGTACGCGAAAGCACTGCAGCAGATCGAGAGATGCCTGCTTTATCGCCTTCATCCATGGGTGGGATAGAGTCTGCAATATACAGGACTTATGTGCTTCACAACTGCGCGCCCCATGTATTTGTTTAAAAGAATTGGTTGCTGGTAAGTGTTGACATAGACGGGTACAGCAGAGTACCAGTCGGCGCGATGAGACTGAAAAATCAGCAGGAATACTTTTGCCACAGGAGGCGTTAAAGCGGAATAATTGGAGAGACACGCGAGAGTGCAACTGTCTTGGAGTGGGCGTAGATAGGCTGATGTCTATGTGTATGATGACATAAAGAAAATAAGCCTAATACCATCCCGAGGATAACTACTTCTGCTGCCGACAAAATGACTATCCCATATTGACTTGAGTACAGCACTGTTCAGGGCATGCAGTGTTCAGGTGAATACTGGAAACTTCTTTATCTCATCCTATGGGCTCCTTACCAAAATACGTCGTCCTAAATATTGATCCCTCAAGGGCGAGTTCTTGGTTCTTGGGGATGTTAGCTTTTTATGAAACTAATTTTATTGTACCGAGGATTTGTTGGACAAAACAAAATGTGTGCGGTTCGTTTTCGCCAACCTAACTTCTTTATATCCACAAAGTCAGGTGAAGGCGGCGCATACATTTATCGGCTAGCTGGTATTTGAAAACCCTATGAGCTGGCGCTTCCAGCTGCAGTCGCAGAGCTATTTATTCCACTTATCTAAGCGTTTGCATGTTCTGCAAAAAAAAAATGTTTACCATTGCTTGTCACAGGAAAGAGAGAGGTGCATTTGTCTTGCCTAATTGCATTCAATCCGTAAAAGACTGCAGGAAAAGCAGTGCGCATGTCTTGCCTCGACTCCTGCTCCTTTAAGGCCTGCAGCCAAAAATGGTTTGAGGGATGTCCACTACAGGCGCTTATTTACTTCCTTCTTTTCTTTACTGGAAGGGCGAGAGGAGAAATCTTGGTAGCAAGGGCGTTTCAAAGGCCACTGCGTGAATCTTTTGGCATCCAGTCTGCTGCCATGGCACAACATGTTTCGTGCACTGCCTAAGCAGCTTCAGTGTTTGGGAAACTGTCCCATTTTTCTTCCCTCGCCATATCCGGCCGGCTGCTTAGAGAAGTCACTGACAGCCTCCTGGCAAAGACCGCTTATCATAGAAGCTGTCCTCAGCAAAAGTAAGAACAGAAATTTGCATCGCTTGAGAGCTAGAGGCGCCTTAATAAGTGCTTGCGCATTTTTGTTCTTGCTGGTGCCTGAGAACCTTCCACGTGGACAAACTTTCAAGGCCCGCTTTGTTTGCCTTGCTTTGTTTGTTGAAAGCCGTACGCATCATCAGGCCTTTCTTGTTCCCTCATTCTGTTTTATTTGTCCGGGCTAATGCTACAATAGAAGAAAACTAGAAACAAATAATGAACCTTAAAGCACATCAGAGGTTGAAATCAAACAAAACAAAAGGAAGAAAATAAGGTTAGGCATTCAGATAAGATATTCCCAATATTATTAATAATTCATTACTACTACTACTACTACTACTACTACTACTACTACTACTACTACTCCTACTAATAATAATAATAATAATAATAATAATAATAATAATAATAATAATAATAATAATAATAATAATAATAATAATAATAATAATAATAATAATAATAATAATAATAATAATAGTAACAATAATAATAATAATAATAATAATAATAATAATAATAATAATAATAATATAATGTTATTATTAATATTAACGGCAAGAATAATAATAATATTTATAATTATATTTGGTTCACAGCAAAAGATATCTGCAGTATTTGTCACATTTGTTCTGTGCACACATGACATGCACTATAAGGGAAAGGAGGATAGTGGGAGTGAAACAAAGAGAAAAAGGGGCTCCCTAGTGGAGCGCTCCAGAGCAATTTAGACCACTTGGGGATCTTTAACTTGCACTGACATCACACAGCACACTGATGTCACTTCGTTTCGCCTCCATCGAGACGCAGCCGCCGGCGGTCGGGATCAAACCCTGGTACTCTGCCCACCCATACTTTTCCAGAACTTCTACTAATGACCCCTTGGCGAAATAAAATTTCATGAAAGTAAATGAAGGACGGTGTATAGGACCGCGGTCATGATGTGTATCAGTTAGAAATGCCACGCGGAGTTGTACTGTTTCAAGCGGAAGCATGACTACTCAAATAAACGAAAAGCAATTTTCGCAATTCTTTACGCGAGACTGCTAAGAAATAGCGTAATCAGAAGTTAAACAATAAGAACAATGTCATGTAATTGAAAGACGTCATCAAGCGGCTGGCTATAAGACGCATAAGGTAAGCTGAGCATCCAAGATGCATCACTTGGGTGCATCCACAACCATCTACTGCCGAGAATTCTATGCTTATCGTTTTTCCATATATATTTCACACTGGTTTTGCTCCATGTGACACCGGTTTTTCCGAATAAAATGTGTAATGCCGCTGTTTCTCACACAGCGTTTATCGTGGTATAATGCGGTTGATCGTTGCTTGTGACATACATGTGCGAGTCAAACTGCAGTTTTCCGACAACACTACAGAAACAATTTCATGAGGCAATAACCTCACATTTTCTCACACAATCTCACTCAATTCACGTAACAAATGACATACAAGTCGCATATAATTGCATACGTTCTCATAGATTCTTGTAAATTAACATAATTTATGTACGATATTTTATGATAATGATGTGCACCGTATGAGAGTCCTTGCGATTAGATGAGATTTTATGAGGTTATTGGCCGGTAGAACTTTTAGCTTTTCAATAGGGAAGTTTCTGAAGCAACTGTATGCATACTTCTATGGATGATTTAAATGTAATGTTTTGGCTACTATGAAGTTTCGACGCCGCGTGCTGCCCACACGCGCCGAATAAGATACAGGAAAGAATTTAAATATAACAAAACTTTCTTTGGAAAGCATTTCGTCGCATTCATACACGTCAGAAATGTTAGGTGTATCTCAAAAATGATTTCCCTCTCACTTCCAATCATGCTTCCTACTATGCCGCCTTCTACTAAATTTATATTCTTTCTTTGCTTCACTTTGTTCACCTAGTCACAATTACCCGCAAGACTGAGTCGCAGAATGCCTTTACAACCACTGCTTATCTTTCAATATATAAATGATGTGCTCCTATTTTCTTATTACATTAGCCAATTCAACCACAAGGTACGTTTGTCTGAGAAGCGAAGCATAATTATTAATTTTTATTCTGGACAACAGTGCTCGCAGCACCGTAAACATTGACTTCTGCATGTTCCCATAAATATATGAATTTTAGTTCATCGCACCAAGTATTATATCAGGAACACCATAGGTGCAATATTCGTGACACATAAACAAACATAGCCGCAGTTTAATAGCACAAGCTGAACAGCTTCAATGCCGGCGGTTGTAGAGGTTGTTTTCTTCATATTTCGTATGTGATCTGTTTCAAGGCAGCCTCCTACACGGACCATACTCGCTAGCCAAACAAAGCGTTTCTGAACTTTCTGGGCTGAAGCTGTCTCGCTGACAAGCTTATGCAGGAATTTTGTTCTGTGAATACATTTTAATTACCCTGAAAAAACTTCAGCGTGCTTTAAATAACCGCTGCTTCTTTGAAAACTGGCTTAACTTGCAGAAATCATCTAATACTGTACAATGTTTCTAAAAGCCCAATTTCGTCATAAAAAGATGACCGTAATGAAAACTCTTAGAAACAAAACATGACCGTCAAGGTAAACTTCAAAGGAGCACCAAGGCTTCTCTGATACTCTCGGAGATGATAAAACCATTGGTGGCTTCAAAGGTTTGTGTTATCAAATGTATGCGTCTTCATTATATTTTTGTGCCAGGATCTCTTGGAAGAAGCTACTCGAAGAAGCGCCTTTTTGGCTAGGTGAAAAAGTGCCTCAAATTTTTGTTCTAACTCCTTCAGCTTACCGAGGGGAACATTTTATTATGAGTTTGAAAGGTATTCAGAAAACGCATAAAATGAAGAGAGCAATTTATCCCTTCTTAATTCTTTGCGTATCACACTGATGTGTATTTTGCTTTTACCTCGCGTGGTTCTCAAGTAAAGAAATACGCTTGAGCACGCAAGTGCATTTGCTGATCAGTCTTTCTAATTTAGAGACTTCATGTTTTCATGCTACGTGATGCATCGAAAGAAGCTCTAGACAGTGATAACACTAAAGAAACACATAGTTTTAGAAACTAGCCCAATTTTACCCTTTTATTGTCAGTTCTCTCGATTAAATTAGTCACGTGTTGGACGAAATGTTTGAATTTGTGCTTAAATGTGGAGACAATATTCAGGACCAGAAGTAGTCAGAAGCAACTGTGCGAGTAAGGGACGCCAGCTTACATAGTTGACTGATTATGACGCTCATGAGCGAAAATTTATCTTTTCTATAAAGCAGGACAACGCTAACCTGTTTCTACAAAGTATTCGTACCTATGGCTTATCGCGATGAGTGGACTTCTAATTATAGACATCAGTTAAAATCTTCCAGTGCTAATTAACGATCCTCTCGGTACAGGCCATCGCCAGGGGTTTTCGTTAAGTTTGGCATTGCCTAATATGACGCTGTGAAGCCGCACAACAATAGAACTAACTTTATTTGGAAACGGGCTTGTGTCGCAAACTTGTATAGTCACCGCATGAACATAAAACGCATACCAAATAGTAAAAGTACAGCGGAATCAAACATAATAAACAGCATCAATATCCCCAAAGCTTCAGCGTTCAAAGCACCAGTACACAATTGAATAAATATTTTAGCTTCACACCATTTTTACGTTGCATATACGGAAAGTCACGAAAGGAAAAAGTGTGAGCTAAGACAGCAGTCCCAGTTGCACACTGAAATTTCCGCTTGACACTCATTGTTCCGCCACGCTTTTCAATCGATATCTTGCATCCTCGGTGCCCGACAGCGCTTTTGGAATAAAAGGGTGTGACGGCTTTGTTTAACGAGGGCGCCGGTATTGATTTCCGCTGGCAGAGAAAAAAGTTTCTGGGAAGGTGGGTCTGTTAGATGTTGTTCTGCGGGAAGAATAAATTACTTTCTGCAAGCGCTTAGGCAGTTTTCATATTGATGGAAAAAGAATTTAGAAATGTTCTCGCAGTATCGTTCCACGCTTTTATTCCTCACCCTAAATTAGCGGAAATCCTATAGCAAATATAAATTAAAGTTACTATTACTAATATAATTGGAACAAAGAATACTATGACATAATAAGAAACATAGGTGCGATCGTTCTTCCCTTCAGAAGGTTTTGCTTATTGTTACCTCCACTCCGAATGTCCTTTGAAAACGTAGTATCAAAAATTGATGGTAGTTACCATTCTTTAATCCGTCTATCATAATGAATCGCTAACTTTATATCTGCCGGAATTTTATGTTGAGCCAGTTTTTTTTAACACAGAGTGAAAAGAAACTGGACAGGACGGCGTTCATACAACTATAGACTTAGTGCATGCGTCTTTTCGTCGCTCGGTCTGCTGACCATAATGCGAGCAATATTGTTTAAAATTTTGCTTTAACAAAACTCTGGTTCAGCAGACCCCTTGCAGATCTCATCTTCAGCGCCCTTATAACAACAGAGAAATGTGAGATGCCAGTAAAAACGAAAAATGCGTTTTTGGTGTGGTCGTTTGTGATCCAGATTCGCAAGTATTATTTACCACCCAATTCAGCACTTTGTATTAAATGACAATACACCTTGCATCAAGTCGTGGCGCAACAGCTTACGACTTATCTTACGACGTAGACTAAATTAGAAATCTAGTCAAGGCGTCCCTGGTGCGTTTGACGAGGCACGACCGTCAATTCAGCGCAGCACGCATAAACTGGCCTGGTGTAATATTTATGGGCGACAAAAATAAGTTATATATCTTTACAATTGTGCGTTTGTTGAGTCGTGCAATTTTCCCGTGAGTGTAATGTGCTCCCTTACCTATCATGATAACCCGATAAGGCCTAATCTTATTCATCGTATGTATTTGCTCTTCATAGGCCCATAATCACAGCATTAATGTGGAGTTTGCTCAAAGCATCGTTTCCAGTGCGTAGTTTATTATTTCTTGATTCATCGAGTTCACGAACCGTCAAGGTAAAACGAATATATTGGATTGGATTTTAAAGGCAACTTTCGCTCTGAAATAACGCCCTTTTGTAGTGTAGTACGCAGCGATCCTTCCTTAGCAGCTTTTACCTGCTATGGAAGCAGCTATGCTCAGTTAGCTCTTGGTACAATTATTCACATAACCTAAACAAAAGAGGTAATTTGGCTCACTGCATTTGAACTATAACTTAGCTTGTGGAATTTGGCGATATTATTACATTGTAGGCAAGTAAAAGTAGCCGGTTTGAAATATAGTAATTAGTATATCCACAATGTAAAGTTACGCTTTCATTAGGAGCTTCTGCGAAATTTTCACTTCTTTTCTGGTGCAGGGCGCCGGATCGGCACCCTGGTTGAAATCCATTGTTTCATCGAACAAAAGCTTCCAACGGGGGTAGGGTGACTTATACCAATGATGGTCGATGACAACTCGATCACTACTGCTGCGCCGACAGCCAAATAACTTTAGTTACTCTAGCTTGGTTTTACGCAGTTCCAGCGCAGCGTGCAGTCTAACGTAACTAAATTGGAATACATAGAAAGCAATATTTCATTGTCCAATAGTGTGCGTTCTGATTGAGGTCGTGAGGCACCAGCAAACGCCAAAAAAATCGTATTTTTCCACATACGATGTTGGCGGTCTGTTTGTTGTGACGCTGACCAACCCTGGGCAGCGTAAATTTGCTTTCAGACTCAAGGTATTAAGAAGGTAATATAATTAGGCACTAGAACTTGGTTCACGGATTGCTCAAAGTATACAATATATGCTTGGAATATGTACAATTATATACTTGGAAACCAATAATAAGAGATAAAAGAGCATAATCAAAATCCTATTATATGTTATTTATTGCCCCATTTTTTTTTCTCAGAAAACAAAAAAGTGATGCTTACAACGTTTACATCTCACAGTAATAAATATGTTCTATAGTCCTGCAGGTACGAAAATAAGAGTAGTCAACTGAAAGCCTGCCGGGACTTTATGTTGAGCCAGTTTTTTTTAACACAGAGCGAAAAGAAACTGGACAGGACGGCGTTCATACAACTATAGATTTAGTGCATGCGTCTTTTCGTCGCTCGGTCTGCTGGCCATAATGCGAGCAATATTTATTTTAAATTTTGCTTTCACAAAACGTTGGTTCAGCAGACCCCTTGCAGACCTCATTTTCAGCGCCCTTATAACAGCAGAGAAATGTTAGATACCAGCAAAAACGGAAAATGCGTTTTTGGTGTGGTCGTTTGTGATCCAGATTCGCAAGTATTATTTACCACCCAATTCAACACTTTGTATTAAATGACAATACACCTTGCATCAAGTCGTGGCACAACAGCGCTATGCCCCAGCCAACCTTTCAATTGGTGTGACCAGCCCTAGGCTTGCAGCAGCCTGAATATTCTCCACAAATGGGGACGAATACAGCTTACATCACAAGAACAGACCTCTAACCATCATGTCCGCCCTAATTTGCTTCTGGATGCCTTTTCCTCACTCTTTCACAAAGGTTTTGGCCCCTCGCAATGAGCCGGGCTTATTTCCGGGAAAAGACCTGTTATAGAAAGATCTGGCTCAACCAAGAATCCTCGAAATTCAAGCTTCTCTTGCAAGAATGTTTCCTTGAAAGAGGGGACACCAGTGAAATCTGCGCGTCGTACATCATCATCCCCGTAGGTCCTCGACAGAGATATGGTAGAGAGACATCCGAAAAAGGCAGAAATTTGGTGGCCAGAGTCAGCAATATTAGCCATGGAATGGACAATTCGGACATTGGCACGCCAGGAGGCGAGCGCTCACATGCGCAGTAGTGGAGGGGACACGGGAGGAGAGAGACGGGAGAGAATTGGAGTAGAGGATGCGGCCCTGGCGAGAGCGAAATGGGTGAGCAGATACCGGGAGGGGAAAAGTGAATGCGAGTCTAACTTAATTAAGGGACGGTCCGCGTGCGCTCTTGAAAAGTGCTGACAGCGGTGCGGCCCGTGTGGCTCCATCGCGAAACGCCGACGCGCCGTTTTCTAATTGCGCCGCGAGGCGCCATTTGTGTGTTGGCTTGTTTCCGTTCCAGAATGATGACATGAAAATAAAACGAGCTGCCTGACTCTGTTGTGTGTATGGTGCTTGCGAGAGGGACAGAAAGGTTGAGAGGAAGGAACAAAGAGAGAGAAAAAGAGTATGGTAAGGTATCTGACTGACGTCTGTTCTGGAGGATAAAGCATTAGATAGAGAGACGGGTGTGGTAGAGATTAGACGAAAAATCCCTACACGCCCTCCTAAACGGACGCCGGGACGCGTGTAAAGTAGGCGCGGCTCTATTTACTTCCCTTCCTCCTAAATCTCTGACGTGTTGTTCCCTACGCTAACGATGCATGTTGAGAGAGAGAGAGGCTGAAAACAAGTACGGCGCGGTAGGTGAGCGCCTGGAACGGACAGCAGAGGCAGTGAGCTTTATTACAATGCACCACGAAGGCTTTGATACACGGCGTCCAGCATGGGGGCCAGTTATTATTTACGCAGCTGGTGGTGAATACCAACTGCTTGAGTGACGTGCGGATAATAAAGGTCTATATAAACATGTTGAACGTCTTCACTGTGATTTAGTGTGATCGTTTATTTAGACTTGCTGATTTCATTGTTACGTCCTCCCAAGCACACCTGACACACGCATCGGTGCTTTGTGTTCCTAACGTATCATGCAAAGCTAATGCATTATTAATGAAATAATGCATAATGTAAAATTTTAAACACTGAGTGCGCTTTTACTTAGTCTTGCGTCATTTTTTAAAGAAAATCAAACATAATGACCGTTGCAGAAAGCAGTTTGCTCACATAAGACAACAGCTTGAGACTAATTTAAGCTGAATCGCTCATACAATTCGAAGAATATCAAAGCAATCTACAAGACTGAACTGGAAAAACAAAATGTGCAGCTCTGCGTGTTCCTGCAATATTTCTTCCTAGGCCAAGTTAGGCTCTGTGTTCAATCAGGAAGATATTGAGTTTCACGACATTAGCATTTACGCGGCTTGACCAATGCTGCCAGGCCAGCACTAAAACTGCGCTATATGGGAACAGCAATTAGGCCTACAGTGACGCTCATGGGATTTAACAGGCAAGCACAAGGGTAACGTAAAAATTTACACAAATACCGGCGACATGTAAACAAAGTGAAAGCAAACCACCTTATGTGTGTATATAAAATTAGCGCGTTTATTTTCCCTCTTCATCCGCCTATGTTATGGATTACCAGTAGCAATCCGCAGTTGCGTTAAAGATTTTTGTTTAGATATGTGCGCTTGGAATCGTTTGAGACTTTGAACCAGCGGCCATCCCTTAGCAAAAGCGCCATGCTCTGTAGATTTATTTTGAGAAAAGCCTTGGAAAATCAAAGGCTAGTAAACCTAAATTTACGATAGCTGCAACCTCTATGGTATACGCTGTTTGGAACGCGAGCTTAATTTATGGACTGTTATTTTCTTTATCAAGTTAGCCTCGTCGACACTTTTAAACAGTAAACATTCAAGTCTCAGCAGCGAGGTCACATATCAGAAAAAATATTTTAGAGATGGTGACCTGTTTTGAAGCTTTGGCTACATGAAAACAGAAACCTTTAGTACGTGCCTTCTAGAACATACCCACCGTAGGCCTCAAGCCTACTGAACAGTTGCACTCCATAAAAAAAAAAAGTTGCCAACCTTTAACTTGCGTTTAGACACACAGATGCGCTCTTTACATCTTAGCGTACACATCTGCAATACTCGGTATACAAAAGTTGTACTAACAATTTTGCACTACGTCATAATATGCGGTACACAAATGTAAAGAATTGATCTCAACAGTAGTAAAGAAAACACTTTAAACTATCTTCTTCGTGGCTAGAATAGTGTAGGAATTAAAAAAAAAAGGATACTTTGGCGTCTCTTTTATCAATAGCGCCCTTTTAGCAGAAATATTTTTTTACTTTACATACAGCAGCAACCTAATCAAACACCAACTAGAAAATTATAAACCTATATAATTTGAGTGATCAGTTACCACCGAAAAATAATGCTGTAAAAGCAGAGAAGTCAAATGTTTTCCGTTCTACGTTTTAGATCTAATCCCGTTCATTATATTCACTAACCGTGAAAGGAACTGGTTTCTTCTCAGAAATATATTACAGTTGAATAAAATTTCTTGACATTTTATTCAACTGATCATGAAACTACATTCGAGACACCTGTCGTAAGAGCTCAGCTTGATTTTTCTACAACTTTCGTCGAATGTAATAAAATTAGCATTTATGGCTTCTCTGCATATTGCAGCATCACTTCTTACTTGTTGCGTACCGCTATACGTCTTGGTCTTCAGTGTCATTCGCGTGTTTTAAATATTATAACGTCATTTTTAATCATAAAATTGGTGACAGTATGGGCTGATGGGCATTGCTTTATCTATTGTTGTTCTAGTACATCTGTACACAGATTCGCTTTGAGGTACTATTTGTTGCTTTCTGCGGCATTCATGGTAGGTTGCCTTGTCAACACAATTCAGTAGCGAACGAAACGTGTATATCGGGGTATACGGCGTAAAATAAACGTATTACCTTATGTTACGCTAGAGACCGTTCCAATTCTAAAGAAGCAATGCCCGAGCCAACTGAACATAACTTTGCATTGTGCCTTCTTGAAGAGATAATAGTTGCGTTGCGTGAAACACGAGCCTAAGAAAATGCAGGCCGCTTGGGAGCGCACTCGGTGTTTCCACATCTCCCCCATTGTCGCTTTAAGTTTGAAGGATTTGAAACTTTGGACAGCTTTCTCACAAACTTTGAGCCTCAAATTTATGCCGGGCTGCAATATTGCCGCGAAACCTTCAAACAGTATTTGTTGTTTTTTTAACAGCCGCCGGCATACAGGCTTATCACTCTGATTCTGGACCGCGTATCAGTTCCGTAATCTTTGTTTGTTAATGCTCGATGTCGCAAGTCACACCTTTATCAGTTTTGTTGTAGCGAAAGATGCACCGAGATCTGTCTCGAAGGTTCCGGCCACTCGGGTGTCTTTCCACAATGTTCCAGCCCGTGCTGGTAGCTGTTTGCGACGTTATCTAGATTGTTCTGTGCAGCCTTTAAATTGAGCGTTGCCGAGTGTGACGGGCATTCTTTGTTCGACGACCGACGAGTGCGTTCGTTGCTATCGCCGCCGCCGAGTTGCTTAGTTCTTTTTGCGGGCGCAAGTCAGCCCCAATAAAGAGTTATTTCAGTACCATCACGCCTGTGTCTTCTTTTGGCGTGTACGGCATTGTCACCATTACGTGACATCTGGTGGAGGTGCTGCCTTTGATCCTTCAAGCGAAGACCCAAGCCGTATTCCTGACGCCCTGGACGACCAGCCTACAGGTCACCGAGCCAGCCGCCGACTTCAAGGCCTACAACCCGAACACGGTCTGCTGCCTGACTCCATTCGATCTCGGAAGGCATCGACGCTGACAATGGCCCAGCCTAGAGCACCGGTTGTTTTCGTCCAACCCCGTGAGCCTCCCTGCTTCCATGGACGATCGGATGAAGATGCGGGTGACTGGATGGACCTTTTCGACCGTGTGGCAGAATTCAACGGTTGGAACGACGCTGCGAAACTCAGGCAGGTCTACTTTGTTCTTCAAGGACATGCCCGAGTTTGGTTGGAAAATCACGAGACTTCTTTCAAGGATTGGGAGATATTCAAAGCACAGTTCTTGATGGCCTTTACAAGTTCTGTCAGAAAAGAAAGAGCTCAGGCCCTCCTCCAATCAAAAATTCAACTACCAAACGAGCCCGTCCTGGCCTACGTAGAGGAGATGAAACGCCTGTTTCGCCGCGCCGACCCTAACATGACCGAAAATGACAGAGTGCAATTCTTAATGCGAGGCGTTAAAGAGTCGCTTTTTGCGGGGCTTGTCCGGAACCCGCCGAAAACTGTGGAAGAATTTGAGAATGAAGCATCGACCATCGAGAAGACGTTGGATACCCGGATGCGCCACTACGAGCGACCACTTCAACCAAACTACTCATGCCACTACCCAGCACATCTGCAAGCGGAGAGAACCTTCGGGACCTAATCCGGGAGATCGTGCGAGAGGAGCTCCGCTGAATGTTGCCATCATCGCAACAACCCCAGGTGGCGACGCTCGCGGACGTCGTCCGTGATGAAGTTCAGCAGGCGCTGGGCGTTCCTGAAGCGACGGCTGCGACTGTTCCAGCACAAGAAGCAACAGCGATGAACTACGCTGGTGCATTACGTCGCCCTCCGCCCCGACGTGATGACTTTCCCAGCCCTCGCCGCTACCGTCCTGTTCCTGAAAACCGCCCCTTGGCCCCCGCCTGCCAAGCCTACCAACGACCCCCAAACCCCAGGAAGTGCGACGCCTGGAGGACTGCAAACAACAGGCCGTTATGCTTCCACTGCGGTGAGGCCGGCCACATTCTGCGCCACTGCCCGTACCGACGAATCGGTCTCCGCGAATTTGCTGTCGACGCTCCACGACCACGCCCAGGTGAACGACCACAAGAAATTGACAACTACCTGCGTAGCGCTGAGATTGCGCCACCAAGCCGTCGGTTCAGATCTCCATCGCCGTACAGGGCCCGCTTTGCGTCGCCAGGCCGTAGCTATGATGAGAGTATGCGCGCAAGGTCCCCAAGCCCGCGCAGGGGAAACTAAAGGCAGCAACCTTTGGAGGTGAGGTTGCTCCACAGCGAAAAGACGAAGATCCTCCGCCGCCGACGACCACTAACGACGACGCAGCCATTTCACTGCCGCTTCACACGACGTCATCGACCACAACACGAGCAGACTGCAAGCAGACACCGCCGCCCAGTGAAGTAACAACGGTATGCCCCGGCCATGACCTGAAGAAACGACGGAGCCGAGATCGGATACTAAGGCCCACGTGCAATGCGAGGACGCGAACAAGTGACCTTGAAGTTGATATCGACGGTCGCAGAGTCACTGCCCTTGTAGACACCGGAGCTGACTATTCAGTCATCAGTGGACCGTTAGCCTCCCATCTCAGGAAAGTTACAACCGCTTGGGATGGCCCGCTGATTCGCACCGCAGGCGGCAACCTGATTACTCCATCGGGACGGTGTACTGCAAGAATAACCGTAAATGGGCGTACTTACCCCACCAGCTTTGTGGTCTTGCAGCAGTGCTCCCGCGACGTGATTTTAGGCATGGACTTCCTAAATGAAAATAGGGCTATCATCGACCTCCGATCCAAGCTCATCAAGCTCTCTGCAGACAAAGCCATACCTGCTACGACGACTTCGACGCAACACGTCGCTCTAAACGTCCTCGACGGAGAATTGACCGTGCCGCCCCGATCAAGCGTCGCCGTCAGCGTAGGTAGCACAGACATTGAAACCTCTGAAGGCATCGTCGAAGGAAATATCCAATTGCTCTTGGAACGAGGTATCGGCATCGCAAGAGGCATCGCGAAATTCCGGAAAGGACAAGCTCAGGTGCTGGTAACAAACTTCACTGAAGAATACCGGCATCTAAACAAGGGCACGACCATCGCTTTTCTCGACGAATTAGCGGACCTCAAAGACGTAATCGCCCTCCACGACCAACCACTGGAAGACGCACCGGACCAATTCCGTCAGCCCACATTTGACATCAATCCAGTATTGACCCACAGCAGGAAAAACCAGATTCGCAGTCTTCTTCGAAACTACAGGGAGTGCTTCTCGTCATCATCGAAGGTAAGACCAACACCACTGGCCAAGCACCGCATTATAACGGACGAACACGACCGATCTCTGCGCCAAAGCCCTTATCGTGTATCGCCGCGAGAACGGCAGGCCATTCGCGATCAAGTTGAGGAAATGCTGCGTGATGACGTAATCCGGCAATCGAACAGCCCCTGGGCGGCACCAGTCGTTTTGGTCAAGAAGAAAGACAGCACACTTCGCTTCTGCGTTGATTACCGCCGCTTGAATAGCATAACGAAGAAAGATGTCTACCCGCTTCCCCGCTTCGACGACACTCTCGACCGACTCTGCAATGCAAGGTACTTCTCATCGATGGACCTAAAGAGCGGATATTGGCAAATTGAGGTCGACGAAAGAGATCGCGACAAGACCGCATTCATCACACCGGACGGCCTTTATGAGTTCAAGGTGATGCCATTTGGCCTCTGCTCCGCACCAGCCACGTTTCAACGAGTAATGGACACAGTCCTGGCAGGGTTGAAGTGGCAAATTTGTTTGGTATATTTGGGTGACGTTGTTGTCTTCTCGTCAAACTTTGAAGACCACCTAAAACGACTACAGACAGTGTTGGAAGCCATCAAGTCATCGGGACTAACGCTAAAAGCAGAGAAGTGTCACTTCGCCTACGAAGAACTCCGGTTCCTTGGTCACATCGTTAGCAAAGGCGGTATGCGCCCAGACCCGGAGAAAACAGCTGCAATCGCACAATTCCCACCGCCTGCCGACAAGAAAGCTGTGCGCCGATTCCTTGGGCTGTGCGCTTATTATCGACGATTTGTCAGAAACTTTTCGCGGATCGCCGAACCGTTGACGCAGCTTACACAGGCTGACGTACCTTTTAAATGGAAAGCGCCTCAAGGAGAAGCCTTCGACGAACTCAAGCGCCGCCTGCAATGCCCTCCCGTACTTGGCCACTTTGATGAAAACGCCGAGACCGAAATTCACACCGACGCGAGCAGTGTGGGCCTAGGAGCCGTTCTCATCCAGAAGAGTGCCGGACAGGAGAAAGTAATCGCCTACGCTAGCAGGTCACTCAAAAAAGCCGAAGTCAATTACTCGACGACCGAGAAGGAGTGCCTTGCAATCATCTGGGCCACTTCTAAGTTTCTTCCATACCTATACGGCCGACCATTCAAGGTGGTAAGCGACCATCACGCGCTCTGCTGGCTGGCTAATTTGAAAGATCCTTCCGGCCGCCTTGCCAGATGGAGCCTACGACTTCAAGAATTTGACATGACTGTAGTCTATAAGTCGGGCCGAAAGCATTCCGACGCAGACTGCTTATCCCGCGCTCTCGTCGATGCTCCCCCGAAGGACGATGACGACGACGCCTTTTTGGGACCGGTAAGCGCCAGCAGTTTCGCAGAACAACAGCGATCAGACCCTGAGCTGAAAGCGCTAGCCGATTACTTGGAAGGAAAGACCGCTTCCCCTCCTGGTGTGTTCAGGCGACATTTATCATCCTTCACGTTAAGCAATGGCCTCCTCGTGAAGAAGAACTTCGCACCCAACAAGACCGCGCAGCTTCTCGTAGTGCCTAAAACCCTTCGGCAAGAAATTCTGCAGGCGTTGCACGATGAGCCCACAGCAGGCCACCTTGGATTTGCGCGCACGTTGCGTCGAATCCAAGAGAAGTATTACTGGCCGCGACTGCCTGCCGAAGTTGCCCACTACGTGAAGACGTGTCGTGAGTGCCAACGACGCAAGACGCCACCGATCAGACCAGCAGGACTACTAAAACCGATTCCGCCCCCAATCCTGCCCTTTCAGCAAATTGGGATGGATCTCCTCGGCCCCTTTCCATCTTCGTCTATGGGTAACAAGTGGATCATCGTGGTCACTGACTACCTTACCCGTTACGCCGAAGCAAGAGCACTACCAAATGGTACCGCGGCAGAAGTCGCCATATTTTTTGTCGAACAAATTTTCTTGCGACACGGCGCCCCAGAAGTGCTCATCACGGACAGGGGAACGGCGTTTACGGCAGAGTTAACGCAAGCCATCCTGGAATACAGTCACACAAGCCATCGACGAACAACTGCGTACCATCCCCAGACCAATGGCGTCACGGAGCGCCTGAACAAAACGATCGCGGACATGATCGCTATGTACGTCGACGCTGAACACAAAACCTGGGACACCATCTTGCCGTACGTGATCTTCGCGTATAACACGGCAGTCCAGGAGACGACCAGAGCGACCCCGTTTAAGCTTGTGTACGGCAGGGAGCCCACGACGACGCTCGACGCAATGCTGCCGCACGTAACCAGCGAAGAGAATCTTGACGTCGCCGCCTACCTGCAGCGTGCAGAGGAAGCCCGACGACTCGCACGGCTGCGTATTAAAGACCAACAGCGCACCGACAGTCGACGATACAATTTACGACGACGCCATGCAGAGTACAATCCAGGAGACCAAGTGTGGGTTTGGACACCAATTCGCCGTCGCGGATTAAGTGAAAAGTTGTTGCGTCGATATTTTGGGCCATACAAAATCCTTCGCCGCGTCGGACCACTGGACTATGAAGTCATTCCCGACGGAACGTCAGCATCACAACGGCGACGCGCACGCCCAGAAATTGTACATGTTGTACGACTGAAGCCATATTACGCGCGTTAAAGAATCTGTGGTGTTTAAACTTTGCAGTGTTTATGTTTAAGTTTCTTTGTTTTGGAACATCGAGGCGATGTTTTTTTAAGGGGGGGAGTAATGCCGCGAAACCTTCAAACAGTATTTGTTGTTTTTTTAACAGCCGCCGGCATACAGGCTTATCACTCTGATTCTGGACCGCGTATCAGTTCCGTAATCTTTGTTTGTTAATGCTCGATGTCGCAAGTCACACCTTTATCAGTTTTGTTGTAGCGAAAGATGCACCGAGATCTGTCTCGAAGGTTCCGGCCACTCGGGTGTCTTTCCACAATGTTCCAGCCCGTGCTGGTAGCTGTTTGCGACGTTATCTAGATTGTTCTGTGCAGCCTTTAAATTGAGCGTTGCCGAGTGTGACGGGCATTCTTTGTTCGACGACCGACGAGTGCGTTCGTTGCTATCGCCGCCGCCGAGTTGCTTAGTTCTTTTTGCGGGCGCAAGTCAGCCCCAATAAAGAGTTATTTCAGTACCATCACGCCTGTGTGTTCTTTTGGCGTGTACGGCATTGCCACCATTACGTGACAATATATAGTTACGGGGAGCACTCCGACGTAGCCGCAACAGTTCGCCGTCAGAGACACACTCGCAGCAGGAAAAATAGAGCGTAGCTTCAGCGTCGTTGGTGTTCTTAACTAGTCCAGCACTTGGTCGTCGTCTCCGAGACTGCGTACCGTAACAATAGCTCCTCCCCCCGCGAAAAAAGCACAGTCCCGGTGTGCATATACTACACAGGTGAGCGCGAAATACAGGGTTTAAGACGGGCGACATACACGGCTTCTGTGCGACGGGTTGTAGAAGGAGACTTGGGGTGCACAGGCATGATTTTGGTAAGTAACGTTGGTAAGTTGTCGCAAGACGCTGTAAGAGCCCACGTAGATAGGCAGAAGTTTCTCGTACATAATTACAGGTCGGGCCAGGAGCCAGATGAAGTACGATGGAGCTAGGAGGGTAGTAGGCGTCACGGTGCTGAAGATCGTAATAGTGCTTTCGAGAGCGCTGAGACGGACCAAGCCAGTTTCGAGATATATGACGAGCAGCATCAGGGTGGGCAATGCAAGAGAAGCGTAACTGCAGGAGGAATTTTCAAGAGGCAGTAAGGTGTCGAAGGGAAGTAAAGGATCGCAGCCGAAACGTAAACAAAAAGCAGAGGATCCGGCCGTATCATGACGTGAGATATTTGTTTTAATACTCAATCTTGCCAGAAGGTGTAACACAAAAACCCGTGTAAATTATTTTTCGTTAGGAAACGGGGAAGGCTGCTACTCTTATTGTTGTCGGTGGGTCATTTGGAGAAGTCCTCTTTCCTTGTTGCGATTAGTCCCACTTTTTGCAGTATCTTTATCCTTGATGCCCTTGTCCCTGCACAAGACCACTGTACCTCCGCTACAGAGCTACACACGTAAAAGTAACAGAAATTGTGTCTTTAATAAGAAATAATAATTGGTTCACAGCAAAAGGAAAGACACAGTATATATCTGGCTTTTTCTATGGACACCTGAACCAGAGAACGGAGGAAAGTCGCGTGAAAGAGAAAAAAAAAGGTAACGTAGAGAAGGGCTGCGGACACCAAGTCCGTTTCGCGTCCGTCGAGACGCAGCTGCAGCCGGTCAGTTTTGATTCCAGATAAATTAATAAATTGTGCAGGCATCGTAATACCTGTAAAACCCGGCTGAAGTGTGCATTGCCTTACGAATAAATCAATTATCTTCAACCGCATTTCGCGAACTGGTCTGGAAGAGAATAAAATTTGGCGGAGATAGAGAACAGAGATGCAACTAGTTTCATAAGCGACTGTTCTTGATTATCTTTGCACCATATTTTTTAGACAGTTTTTTTAATGAAGCTTAGGTTAGCACGTTTTTTTCAAGAAAATGCTGATCTCTCGGAGGAGGAATTGTTTTCATAAGCAGTAATATCAGTTCTGTGAGGGGTATGTTGGGGCTCCGTGCCTAGTACGTAAGTCTACTTAGAGCGCAGCAAAGATCGTAACCTGAACCTGTCGCTTGACTAGTGGCGGGCGTCCCTGCGTGCTTCACGTCAGAGGCGCCCCGTGGTTCTGTCACCATGGCGCCCCTAATGCCGTGGAACCCTTCGAAGACCCGGGCCTTCGACATAGTCGTCTCTGCGAAGACCAGTCCCGAGACCGTCGTCGACGCGGCGGCCTCAATAGTGGGCCTACCCGAAGCTTATTGTGCCCTGAATATGGGTGCCCAGTCCTTTCAAGTTACAGGAAGACCATCGTCATTGGCAGCGAGCGTATACCAATCGTCTCTTTTGGGCCTCCAGTTACCACCGTGGCCTGCCTTTTCCTGCCGTCTTACGTTTCAAACGAAATGCTCATCCAGGTCCTGAGCCAGCATGGCAAAGTCCTGTCCACCACTGCGGGCCAGATGGGCTCCCGTAAGGGTGTTCTCACTGGGACGCGGTATGTGCGGATGGAGATGTCTGCGCCATCACCAGTACCCAACCACCTACGCGTCACTGGACATCGCGGAACCTTTGACTACAAAGGTATGCAGCGTATTTGCCGGCGGTGTGGCTCCTCTGAGCACTTTCGGGCGCAGTGTGCAGCGCCTTTTTGTGGACGCTGCGGTATCCACGGTCACCAAGGCGAAGGCTGCGCCCTGCCCTGCCGACGCTGCAGTGACCACCCGACGGTGATGTGCCCGGTGTGCCGTTCCTACTCGGACGCAGCGGCCGGTGTGCTTCCTCCGCTTACACCTATGAAGCCTACAGTGCCGGCCCCATCTGCCAAGCCAGCGGAGTCGGCTAAAGGCAAGGAGGAAGTAAAAAGAGACTCTGTGGAGGGCACGACTTCAATAAGTTGCCGAACTCGACTACTGGTACACTGGCGGATGGAACGACCAGCAGTGATGACGTGCCGTTGGACAAGCATACGACTGGTCCATCCCAGCCTGAGATTGCTTGCGCAACCGCGGCTGACACCGCAGTGGTCCCCGAATCATCGCGTAAGCCTTCAGCTATCGAGGCAGCTCCTGCCATATCGTAACCGGATCCTCAGTGCATGTCCAAATTTCGCGTCGTCCAGGCCAAGCATGTAGTTCGCGGAAAGAATGTGCAGTCGCCATTTAAGGCTTTGGCTCCACCGAAAACCTGTACGGCGCTCTGAACGCAGGCTGGTCGTATTATGAAGCTGGTGGCGACGCCGGCCACTGCTGGCGTTTCTAGAATTCGTGGAGCCTTGGAGAAGCAAACGAGGCGCGTGAAGAAGCTACCGGCATTACGAAAGGACTTAAAGGAGTCATCTGAGGTTGTGAGCCAAACACAGGGCGTGGACAATTCCAGCAGCTCTTTCACCCTTGGTGTCGGATGCTCCCCGTCGCTTTCAATGCACAGTGAATGGGATATGGACATCAAGCTCCAGCGAGAAGGGAATAAGCGCTGTGTTTGGTCGCCGACCTCAGGATTGGATGCGGCACAAGAAGGTCGCCCGGAGGAATACCCTCACAAGAAGTCCCGTCCTTCTTCAGGACAGCTGGGAAGCTCCGCCTACTGTGAGTGCACAGCACTTTCGTGGTGCTACCTCAGTGCTCGCATCTGCCTAAATGGCGTTCTGAACGCAATACTTCGCCCTCGCTTCTAACACCGCAGGTGTGAGCCCCTTTGGCATTGCCGCGCTTTCTCCTCCCCCCTGCCTCCCCTTTGCCATCCCTCCCCCTCACTATCCATATTCTCTCCACTTACCCCTCCCCTGCACCGCCCCGCTGCGGTGGTCTCTAATCTGTTCTAGGAGACAGTTATAGGGCTGTGCCTCCCAATTTCTGCACCCTCCCCACCCCCCCCTTTTTTTTCAAAAACCTCAAGCTCAAGTTTTGAGCGCAATACCCGATATGTCATTAGGACTGAAAATTCTTTAAACGCTCAGGGGTTGGTTGGTTGGTTCGCAGAAAGGGAAAGGCGCAGTGTCTGTCGCACTTGTTCTGTGGACACCTGAACTGTTACGTGATGGAGGGGAGGAAGGTGGGAGTGAAAGTGGAAAGAGAGAAAGGGAGCCGCAGTGGACGACTACCGAGTAATTTCGACCACCTGGGGATCTTTAACGTGCGCTAACATCGCACAGCACACGGACGCCACTTCTTTTCGCCTCCATCGAAACGTAGCCGCCGTGGTCGTGTTCGAACCCTGGAACTTCAATATGCGCAAGCAGACAGAATAGTAGATTTGGCTTTCAGAACAAACTGAGATATCTTGTGACTTCAGGAAACAAAATTTACTACTCTTTCTGATGTACTGGCCTTTAAGCGCGATTTTCATTTGGAGTGCTTCTTTTCGTTCGCCACTTCGCGCTCGAGTGACGTAGGAATTGTGGTGCTAAACAGATTCCTCTTTCGTGATCATAACTTCACATATGACGGGTTTGGACGTGTGCTAGCGTTCGATTGCCTATTTGCGGCTGTGAGGTTGCGCATCTTGTAAATTCTTGCTCCGGCGGACTCCAGCCTTACTTAACTTCTTTAAAGGGTTGGATGTTTACTTTTATACGGCCGCCATGTAATAACAGTAGGCGATTTTATTTGTGGTATAGACTCATACCTAGATGTTCAAGGCCCTGGTTGAGGATGACCGACTTGGAAGGCACGTGAACTGCAGCGCCTGGTTCAGCATGTGGCGCTTGTTGATGCCCACGAACTCATGCATGGGTCGCGTTTCTGCTGGACATGGCGTCATGGTTCATCTGCGAGCAGGCTGGACCGCGCATATGTGCCGCAGTCCCTTTCAACGTATGTGTCGGCTATGAATGTTGTGAACTTTCCTCAGACGCCCATTCTTATTTCTGACCAGCGGCCAGTCATGTTCACCCTTTTCTTTCCTAGCGCTGGCTCATTTCGTCCGTGGCGCTTTGACGTTCGTGTACTACATGATTTGCGTTCGCGTGAGTGCTTGTCGCGAGATTTACGCGTCTCGCTTTCTGACAGTGCTGAAAATGAATGGGACATGCTCAAATCAATTTGGCGCATGCACAGTTCGGTAGAGGGTCGTGCACTACGTCGGCGCTTGTCTCAGGTGCTGGTAGACACGGCTGCGAAGATCCGGATCGCACACAGAGCGGGTTTGCATACCCATCTAAGGCGCGCATGATGCTACGAGTAATACAGCCAATATCGGTGCCTTATTGGAGCCTCGTCCCTTTCGGCGGCGGCCTGGTGTGGAAGACGTAGTCCATCTGCACATCCTGAGGTGCTTCAATTTGCATGGAGATCTTACATCCATAACTCAGAGATCTTACATGCATAGCGCCCCATAAAACTGGGGATTGTATGCGTTTCTTGACGCACTTCAATGGCATGGCGTGTTAAGATGCTACGATTGATGTAGGAGCTGTAGACACGCATCCAATGTTAGCTGGGTTGCCGCTGGTCAGCCCGGAGATGCATGATGTGCTTTGTGCACTTCCCTCTTTAGAAGAGGTAAACACATCTTTAGAGTCAATAAAACGCGGGTCAGTGCCTGGGCCTGATGGGCTCCCTGTGAATTTTTTTTGGGTTCCTGGGACGTTGTCGGGCCAGTCTCCTTCGACAGTGCTTTGAGCTTTTAGATTTTTCGCCCCCTTTTCGAAGAGGGTGAATAATTTTGATCCCTAAACATGATCCTCGATCATATCTTCCAGAGCGTGGAGGCCGATCACCCTTCTAAACGTAGACAAGGCTCTCGCAGCCATCGCGGTTCGGCGCTTGAGTGGCGTGATGGCCTCTCTTATTGGTTATCATCAGGCTTGCTCTGTTTCTGGTAGGGAAATGCATAGTTTGCCGTATGCCACTGGAGACATTATTGATTATAAACAGAGATGCTTAGCTAGTGGCACCCTTGCTTCTTTAGATCAAAAAAAGGCTTTTGACCGGATAGAACATGGCTACATATTCGGAATTCTGGATGCTTTTCAGTTTCCGCAAATATTAATGTTTAATTAAAAGCATGTATGATAGCATTGAAAGCACTCGGTGACCCCTCTCCCTGTGACCTGATGTATCCGGCAAGGTTGTTCCCTCTCGCCTCTTTTTGTTTGCACTCAGCTTAGAGCCTTATTTGAGGGCAATTATTACAGACCAAAGTATCCGTGGCCTCCCTTTCGAAGGGTGTCAGACGCTGCCTGCGACTGCCTACGCGGACGATATTACGTTGTATCTTCGTGATGAAGCGAGCCTGTTGCGGTGCCTTCATCGTTTTGATAGATCCAGAAGCTATCTGGGGCTGCTCTCAATTGCAAAAAAAGTAAATATCTTTTAATTGGCAGGCCAGAAGCGCGCCTAGTGGTGCCCTACGAATTATGCACAGTGGCAGCATCCGCATACTTGGCATTGATTATGAGGCACGTGGGATAGCAGCTTCGGTGTGGACTTCCATCTTAAACGAGGTGCGCTGCAAGGTGACTACAACCAGTGTCTTTGAACTACACATGTTTGTGAAACGCTACCTTGTCCACACTGATTTCTGCGGGCGAATATGGTACCTCGCACATGTAACGCATCCACCTATCAAAATTTTCCGTTCCCTTCAGAGTCTTGTAAGTTCTGTTTTTTTTTTGGAAGGGGGGGGGGGGGGGCAGGTCGCACAGAACTAGTATGCCGTGCGGCACTCGGGCAGCCAAGTTCGAAGGGTGGGTTTGCCCTCCCTTTTTTGTCAGTCTGCTGTCGGCTGCTGGCTCTACACTTCCTTCTTCGTTTGCTGCAGGATGATGAGTGCCCAGCAGGGGAGCTTGCCTTCTATATTTTAGGCACAAATATGAGGGAGCTTGTCCCTGACATACCACTCAATAGGGAACCTCAGGCTTTCCGGATGCTTGTTTTTTATTCGTGTATGGTGGATTTTTGTCGCCACGTCCGCCATGTGAGCCCTGACTTAGTCTCGGCGAACAGAGTAGTGAATTCAATGGGAACGTTACTACTTCCGCTAGTGACTGCGGAACGTAGGCGAAGGGCAGATTCCGCTTGTTGGTTACCACTTACAGCGTCGTTACTGCCAGGGTATTTACGTGACTTTATGTGGCTTTTGGAGTGGGGGGCTTTGCCTACACGAGATCGGCTGCAGCTACGGGGTATTGTGCGGACAGCGCAGTGCCCCAACTGTCCACTTCAAGAATAAAATCGTCACATGGCCCAGCAATGCGTCGTTGTTCGTGTTTTATGGAGGGCAGTTCATGCCTGTTTCAGAAGTCTAGGTATTAACTGATTTTAGATAAATGGTAGATGTCCTCGCGGTCGCTTTGCATGATTGCTGATTGCAGCTGGCGCTTCCTTGTTATGGCTCAATCGTTGTGAGTCTGTCGCATCGAGCCGGCTCCCACGAGCGCTTTTCCCTGTCCTGGCGCTTACACGAAAGGAGATCGTAAAATTTCTGGCTGAGCAATTGTTCTACATTGGAGAACGAGAGTTCCTTCGCCAATGGTCTTGCCCTTTTGTTTCCGTGTAGAATGGATGTGTACTGAGTGGTTGTTAACACACCTTGGCACCTGCAATATAATGCAAATATATATTGTTGCAGTACAGAAGAAGATGAAGCTTAAAACACAAGTGAAGTCGAAAGACGTTGGAAAAATACCCTCGTGCCGGACGCACTGCCGTTGACCAGCTGAGCTACGCTGTCGTATTCCGCCCCTGAATTTCTACATGCACAGGTCTGGTTTGGCGCTTTCTCCTGTATGCGCATTCTGCGGGGAACCGGAAACAATAGACCATTTCTTGATATTTTGCCGCCGTTTTACCATGATGAGAAAGCGGTACTTAGAGAAGCCGTTACAACAGCAGGGTCTTAATTTGAGTATCCAAATTTTATTATCGTTCGGTGCCACCATGCTTGGGTACAGCCACAAGTATGTTTTCAACGCCATTCAAAACTTCATAGTAGAAACAAAACGTCTACCTGGCTAATATGCTTTGAAGTTTTATTCTGTACATATAAATCTTACTATTATCCTACTGCGTGCGTTAGTATTTACTCTTATATATTTTGGTTTATCATATTTACATTTCCTTTTCTATTCCCTAGCTTTTATTATTTTTTTTCCGATGTAGTTATACATCTCAAAATCTAATATCTCTGCACCCCAATTCTTGGCCGATCCCCCTGTGTGGTTATGTGCCATCACATTAGAGGAGAACAACAACAACCAGCTGAGCTCCCTGCCCTATTGTCTTGTTGTTCAGCGCTCTGATGTCTTACTCCCGTCGTAACAAATTGGTGGTCAGGTTCTGGGTGCGACTACCCTCAAGACGCATCTTCAACCACTAGAGCTTCGTCGGAGCCGTCGCCTTGCTTGTCTCCCACCCTTTTCAACAAGAATGCAGCAGACTACCGAGCAGCCCCGAACATCAACACGGCGCCCTCTACCCTCGTATCGCGACATGCCGCCGACCACCACGAATGCGACGCTACCGTTTCGCGAGCCACGTTCCTCTGCCGGCCAAGCAGGGAAGACTTTGATGACTGGTTCACTCATTATGAACGTGTGAGCCGCTATAACCGCTGGGACTCGGTGGCTAAACTAGCGAATGTTGACTTTTTCTTGACGCAAACCGCTTTGAGGTGGTACGAGAACCACAAGAGCTTCCTGACCACTTGGGAAAGTTTTGTCGAAGCAATCAAGGAATATTTAGGTGGCCTAGCTGTAAAGAAGAAACAAGCCGAGCAGACACTTGCATAGAGGGCCCAGGCAGCCGGAGAAACTTGCACCACCTACATCGAGGCCATACTCAAGTTGTGCAAGACCGTTGACCGCAGCATGACTGAAGACGATAAAGTAGGCCACATCTGCTCATGGGCATTGCGGAAGACGTCTACCAATTCCCCATTGCCAAGGAGAACTTGAGTTCGGTCTCTGATGTTATCCGACACTGCCGAACATTCGAGACCTTAAAGACTCGCCGCATTACACCGAAATTCGGACGGCTCGCAAATGTCACTACAGCGGCTTCGGCCCAATGGCTTCGGAGGTGATGTATATGCTCTTACAAACTATGGGGATGCGTGCCCGCCGATGTCCGCGGATGTCACCGACTTCGCCTGCCTAGAAGACCTATACACTCCGCGACCAAGACCGGAACAGAGCTACCAACAATTATCTTGCCATCAGCGTAGAGATCCTCACCCTTACTCTAGTCGTACATCGCGCCGATCGCTGGACAGCAACATCGCCCCGAAACCACCAACTAGATATTCGTCGCGGCCTACCATGCAGCAACCAGCTCACACGCCACTTTTCGACCGACATCTTCCGGTGTGCTACCGGTGTGGTGTCGCGGGTCACAATTCCCGCTGCTGCAATCGGGACGCATAGGTCAGGAATCTCCCAACGGCATCGAACCGACGCACCGTCCAGGCCTTCATCGACAGCTATGGGCTAGAACATCCCTCCCGGAAGGGCCGTTTTCAAAACGAAGGGCTCCGCAACCATTCGCCAGCGTCTGACCGTAGTGTAACACCACCTCCGTCATTTCTTGTGCGCCGCTCTCCGTCTCCACCTAGCTGATCTCCGCTACCAATGACGTAAAACTAGCCAGCGCGGCCAATGGAGGTGAGGTCGCTGGACAATGTGCGCTGCTACCTATTATTCCTCCGTCTGTATGCATGTTAAAGAACAAGGTCAATGCTCTTGTTGATGGTTTGCCAACGATGGCGTTGGTAGACACTGGAGCTACAGTTTCAGTAATGAGTTTAAATTTTAAGAACCTTTTTAAGAACAAAGTTATGTTTGTTTGGGACGAAACTGCTATTTTTTATGGAGTAACTGGAGAGTTATTGTATCCGATTGGGGTATGCAGCGTTAAAGTTTCTTTGGGGGCACAGTATTTCCGGTGGAGTTAGTACTACTTCCCCGATCTGCACACGAGGTAATTTAGGGAATTGACGTCCTGCGCATGTGCGGCGCTACAATTGATTGTCGAACGGGAGAGCTAAGTGTTAGTGGTTCTCTTCCTCGTGAACTCTTGGAAGGGACGTCAAATTATGAAGACGTTTTGTGTGTGTGTGATGAAGTCGTCATACTGCCACATTCTGCAGTGTGTGTCCAGGTGTCCTGCTCCTGTGTTATTAATGACTCTTTTGAGGCTACTGTAGTGCCTCTTAATTTACAGTGCATAAAGAAAAATGTGTTAGGGCCGCATTGTTTGGTTTGCGTGAAAGAGGGCCGTATCGGACTGTGGACTGTAAATTGTTCATCGGAACCAGTTATTTTTCAGCGGGCTCCAAACTAGCTTCATGTAGCGCAACTCTCCCGAAATGTGTAGCTGTCGTTACTCTTTCCTTAGACAACCCCGCTACTGACTCACCTGCTGACGAAAAGCTTCTTCCAATGATCAGCGCATCGTTGAACACCTCCCAACAAAAAATATTGAAGAACCTCTTGTCCAGGTACCTACCCGTTTTTAATTTTGCGCACTCCGACGGCTCACAACGTTTCCGCTATCGGCGCACGCCAAAGGATTGACACGGGATCTGCCCAGCCGATCCGTCAAAAGCCGTATCGTGTCTCGCTATCAGAGCGTAAGATCACCACCGAGCAAATCCAAGACATGTTGAACAGGGGCGTAATTCAGGAATCCTCGAGTCCTTGGGCTGCTCCCGTGATATTGGTAAAGAAAAAGGACGGAACACGGAGGTGCTGCATCGACTATCGTCGCTTAAACTCCATCACTAAAAAGGATGTGTATCCACTCCCGCGCATCGACGATGCCATATATTGCGTTTTCTCGACGTTTTACTTCTCTTCGAATCGATTTGCGATTGGCAGATTCCGATGGACCCTGCTGACAAGGAAAAACGCATTTGTTACGCCGGATGGCGTATTTGAATTTAACGTGATGCCCTTCGGCCTATGTAATGCGCCGGCCACATTTGGGAGATTTATGGACACAATACTTTGTGGCCTCAAGTGGGAAATCCGCATGTGCTATTTAGACGATGCTGTTATTTTTGGCTGGACTTTTACTGAACATAACACGCGACTCGCTATTGTTTTAGATTGCCTGCAGAGGACTGGCCTTGTCCTGAATTCCAAAAAGTACTGTTTTGGCGAACGTCAATTGCCGGTACTCGGGCATCTCGTCGACTGCGATAGAGTTCGGCCAGATCCACAGAAGGCTGCAGCAGTTGCAGCATTCCAAAGACCACAGACTCCGCAGATCTCTGGGGCTGTGTTCCTACTTTCGACGATTCATCGCAGTCTTTGCCGACGTCGCCTACCTTCTGACATCCCTTCTACAAAGGACGTCCCTATGGACTGGACCTCAGATTGTAACGCGTCTTTCCGCCAACCCCTCCACTCTGAATGAAGTCCACACTGATGCAAGTGTCTCGCTGTAGTTTTCGCTGTTCAGCGGTATCGGTGCTACCTATATGGACGCCATTTGAATGTTGTGACGGACCATCAAGCCCTGTGTTAGCTCGTCAACCTTCATGATTCATCTGATCGTCCGGAACGCTGGGCCCTTCGTCTGCAGGAGTACGACTTCCCTGTTTCGTACAAGAGTGGCCGCAAACACGCCGATTCAGACTGTCTTTCACGTCTTCCTCTTCCTACGACCGAATGTGACTCTGCTGATGTCGATCATTACATCGCCTCCGTAGTGCCCGAGTTTCCCGATGCCTCGGCTCTGCGCACTGCGCAAGCGACCAACATAAGCCTCGAGCCACTGCTTGCGGAGGCGCAGGATTCCACTGCTTCCAGCCCACTTTGTCTCCGTGATGACCTTTTGTACAAAAAGGCTTGCTCAAGCACCGGCACGAATTTTCTGCTTGGGGTTCCCGAGAGCTACCGCTCGTGCACCTTCTGTGCCATGCACGACGACCTCACTTCCGGTCACCTGGGCTCTGCACGAACGCTCCATCATGCCCGCGACCGGTTTATTGGCCAAAGATGCGCCAAACGACTAAGCGATATGTGGCGAGCTGCACAGAGTGCCAACAACACAAACGTCATACGTGTACGCCACAGGGCCTGCTGCATCTTGTGGCGCCACAACGTGTTGCATTTTAGAAAATCGGAATCGACCTTATGGGTACCTTCCCGAAGTCATCCGACGGAAACCGTTAGATCGTGGTTTGTGCCGACAATCTCACCCGCTACTGCGAAACGGCACCACTTCCTTCAGCCACCGCTCACCACGTGTCCCTGTTCTTGCTCCGTTCTGTGATCCTCCGCCATGGACCTCCGCGAGTGATCATCAGTGATCGAGGTCGCCAGTTTATGGCAGATGTTGTGGAAGAGCTTCTCCGTTTGTGTGCGTAGCAGTTTCGGCATTCCAAACCATATCATTCTCAAACTAACGGCCTGACGTTGCGCACAAATCTAACACACTTACAAACATGCTATCTATGTACGTCGCATCTCACCACAAGAATTGGGATACAATTTTGTCGTTTATAACGTTTGCCTTCAACACTGCAATACATGAGACGACCGGCGACAGCCCGTTCTTCCTGCTGTATGCCCGTTCTCCTCGGTATTGTCTAGACACCATTCTTCATTACTCCGTCCATGACGAACCGTGCTTCGCGGAAACTCTGTCCAGCCGAAGAAGCTCGCCGTCTCGCCCGTTTGCGAATTCTCGCTTCGTAAGAGCGTTCAAAACCTCGGTACGACAGCCGTCATAGCCATGTATCTTACGCCCCTGGAGACAGGGTGGCTTTGACGACCTCTCCGTAAGCGTGCTTTAGCCCAGAACATTTTGGCGCATTACGCTGGGGGCCCTTACGTTGTGCTTGCGCGCGTCAGTGAAGTGAACTACCAAATAGCCCGTATGACAGCCAGTGGTCGTCGCTATGTCGGAACCGAAGTTGCTCATGTCGCGCAGATGAAGCTGTGTCACTCTCGTGAACACGAATAACTACCTCGCCCAGGGGGCTTCGTCTGCCCAGGGGAAAAATGTAACAGTACAGAAAAAGATGAAGCTTACAACACAAGTGAAGGAGAAAGACATTTGAAAAAGACTCTCGTGCCGGACTCCCTGCCCTATCGTCTTGTTGTTCACCGCTCTGACGTCTTACCCCCATCGTAACAATATGTCCACTCACAGCTGTTTACATTGCAACCCACATGTTCAATACATACTGTAAATGCGATTGCTGTATATGTTTATATTTATTTTATATGGCAAATTTTCTACACTGTTTATTCCTTCATGTACATTGCCGTTGAAATTTTCATATATTGCCATGAACAATAGGGCTAGACGTGCCTAAAAAGACAGGGACAAACTTTACCAGCCGCCATCGTTCCGCACAGAGCGCGCGAGTAGACTTCAGCGTCTTTGTATCCAGGTCCCACCTGCGAATCTCGGGAACACCAGGTGTTATTACTCCCCCTCCTCACAAAAAAAAACGAAAGCAGAGGCTGAGCGCGAGCGATGGGCGATGCCAGAGAAGAAAAAAAGCATCAGCACAGAAACCAAAGAGAAAACGGAAGTGGGGTAAGGTGTCCTATTCGACAACGAAACAAGCGCATAGTACACTGCGCATTACGGCGTGAAATACGGCTTCATGCGGATAACGTGCACCACTTCGGAGCGTGGTTGCCGACACGAGGGCTGCACAGTACCCGCTGGAAGAACCTCGTTTGTCACTTCCGTGACACGGCGCAGAACTTCGTAAGGTCCAAAGTAACGCGACATTAGTTTTTCAGACAAACCGGGCCGGCGTACCGGTTTCCAGACCCAAGGTTGCTCTTCAGGTTGGTATTTGTCGTGATGCGGGTAAGTTGACGTGCTTCCTCGGCGAGCTCAGCAAACTGTTCAGCGTCTGGCGTGAGAAGATGATCATCAGTGCAGCATGGAAGCATGGCATCGTGTGAAGGTCACGTCCGTAGAGCAGGTGAAATGGCGTAAAACGCGTCGTCTCTTGGATGGCAGTGTTGTGGGCATATGTGACGCAAGGGGGAATCTCGTCCCAGGTCTTGTGCTGGGAGTCTATGTACATTGCAATCATGTCGGCGACCGTTTTATTGAGCTTCTCCATGAGGCCATCCGCCTGTGGATGATAGCCAGTAGTTTGGCGGTGGCTCGTGTGACTTAGCTTAAATACGTCGTGCATAAGTTGTGCCGTAAGCGCCGTGCCTCGATCGGTGAAGACTTGGCACGGTGCGCCATGGGAGATGACAAACCACACTTCACCTGCTTGGTTTCCGCATACCGTGAGAGATAGTTGGTCGCGACTATAATCTATTTGTTATCGACCGATGTCAGTGGGAATGGGCCCAGAATGTCGATGCCGATTTGATCAAACGGCGTCCGGGGAGGCGCAATACGTTGGAGCAAACCCGTACTGTGAAAAACTGCGCCGAACTTAACACACCACAAGAAAGGAGACGAGACAAAGGCGCTACTCAAAACTGAATTTATTGAAACCCACGAGTGATCTTATATAGGCGAAGTTTCCAAAGGGAAAGAAGGATGGGGAGAAAGATAGGGAAAATCATCAAACGACCATCGAGAAAGCAAAAAAACGCAAACTCGGTTAATGGATAACAGAATCTAAAAACCTAATTTCGGAGGCCAGAAGAGATAATACCCGAAGAAGTAAGTGCTCTCTTCGGCCCTGTAAAACCGTCGCGGGGACATATCAAGAGAGTATGTAAACTAATGCGCTCAGAGCTTTGGCGACAAGTTCGTCTTTTCCAAGACTGATTGCGAATGTTGTGCTACCATGATCATCCCAATAATTCATAGTACAAGTATGAACCAACTAGCCCAAGAAATGGTATTAATGAAGCAAACCCGCTGCCTTGAGAGGCGGTGCCTTTCGACGTTGGCACTCACGGCGACCTCTGACGTAGCGATGAACGGCATCAGCAACTTTAGGCCAATAATAGGCTTGACGGACTCGGGCGAGTGTGCGTGCAAAGCCCAAGTAGCCAGAGGTGGGCTCATTATGACAAGAAAAAGGGATATCGGCACGGAGGTCGGTCGACACTACGTGGAGGTACAGTGCTGGAGTTTTGCTTGAATAGAACGTCTTTTCGGAGACAGAACGCAGACAAATTCCGAGCAAATTCGCGAAGGATATCATCAGCTCAACCCTCCAGGTGATCAATGACAGGTCGAAGGTCCGGGTCAGCTCGCTGTCGGGTCATTACGTCGGAAGCACTCACCAGTCCAAGAAAACCGCACTCGTCGTCCGTGCCTTCGTTGACTAAGCCGACCGGTGCGCGCGACAACGCGTCAGCATCTTCGTGATTCTGGGCAGATTTATACACAATGCTGTACTCAAATTCTTGGAGGCGAAGGCTCCATTGTGATAGGCGCCTCGATGGGTCGTGGAGGTTGGCTAGCCAGCACAAACAATGAGGGTTCGTGACCACTTTAAAAGGGCGGCCATAGGGAGACCCAGCACCACCACCAAATTAGGTAACGGACAATAGGTCTAGATTTTTAAAAAAGACCGGGAGAAGTTGTACCAGCCGCCAGCGTTCCGCACAGAGCACGCAAGTAGACGTCAGCCTCTTTTTCTCCCAGGCGCCACCTACGAATCTCGGGAACACCAGGTGGCACTATCATCATCACGAACTGCCAAATTTTATTCTATGTGTAAATACTTATCTGTGATGTATTTGTCCATTAGGATGTACTTTATGTGCACTTTCCTGTGTTGCTAATCATTGCAATTCCTTTTTTAGTCATTTGTCGACGCTCATGTGAATGTCTAATCTGTCTAACCTTCGTGAAGCAAGCGCAAGGGCATCTTTGCGTTTGACAGTTTGATAAGGGGACGTCGGATCATCCACATACGCGATAGCTCCGCGTTTTGATTCTGCACGCTCTGAAATATTTTTAAAATGTGAATTTAACAATTTTAATATTCGATAATACAACGGCGGGGTTGTTTTTTGTTTTTTATATTTTAGAGATTGAAAGGTTCACTATCTCAATCTTTTGATGCACACGTTTACCTAATTTTGAAAGTTATTTTACTAGGAAAGAATGGCAGGGTAACAGTATCAGTAGTCGGTGGACACACACAAGGTCATTCGGACCATAATATGGACAACCATATTGGGCGTACAATTTATTCTTTGTGTTATACTTCGAGGAGTCGGATCAAAACTTCTGTGTCTTCAGTATTACATCGCACTGTGCAAAAATTATATTTCGTTTTGTTAGGAAACTGTCATGCTGTGTTAAAACATGTCTGTTCACATTGTTCTATCTTAAGTGCCTCCTTGATCGCGCGCACCAGTTTGTCTTTACTCGCTAAAATCACCGTCATTGGCTTCATATCCCTGTCTTATTTGTGATCTCGATGATGCAAGGCAAGATTGATGGTTGGGGCACCTTTGAGTGAATGCATGTCTTCACGGGCTCACTCACTGATGTTTACCGGCCAGGCTTACCGGATGCTGTATTATCCCTCCCCTAGATAGAGGCGTTGTGTCAATGTTGTCCTTCGTGCTTGGTTTGTCCGAGAGTCGGTTTTTGCTGACATTTTGCAAATTTGTGTCAACGGGGCCAGGTGCAGACAGTTTTAAGGAATTATTACCTACTTTAAATACATCGGTTCTCTTCTCCGCTACCATCATTTGACTTTAATGTCGCGTAAAACTCCGGTGGGTGCTTGAACAAAGCATTGTCTGCGCTTTCTTTCGTTTTATCACATTTTGGAGTCGCGTCGTTCGGGAGGCTATTCGCAAACTAGCAGGCTCGTGGTTTACGTCTTCACTGCCTTGGTGAGAAATCCGTGCGTTTGACCGAATCGATATTTTGTTTCAGAGGTGGTTAGGGGAAGAGGGGGTGGTAATCACTCGGGGATTCGCGATGACGCGTGATATCGAATAACGTTTTGCGATGCTGCCTATCACCCTGGAAAATTAGTAAATATAACATGGAGATCATAACATGGTTCTTAGCTGTGCGACGCTTGAGCTCTACGTTTTGAAAGCGGCTTAAGTTAGACGCCCTGACATACCTTTTCAAGTGCTCGACCTGGACAGTTTCCAGACCTAAGTGTTATACCTACTGCAGCTGATTTCTTGTCCCAGGCCAGACAAAAAAACTTTCTTCACTTTCCGGCTTCTTTGTTGGCGCCCAAGATGTATCGCATTCTATCCTCTGCATGCTTGCAGACTTGTAGTGGCGAGACTGCGTAATCAGTTTACGAAGTGTCTCTCATGTCCTTCTCTCTTTCGAAACGCTTCCAAGCGACGAGGTAGAATAACAGTAGCACCAAAATTATAGTGAGTTTCGAACAAAGGTCCTATACTCTTAGGCCTTAGTTTGCATTCCAGCTTTATATACTCGCGTCTCAAGAGTCTCTCTTCCGGAGATTGATTAGCTTTGGTTGAAAAGTTTATCACAGAGAAAATGCATCACAGAGTATCTTTGTGCTGTTGGAAAAAGCTCAGATGCATTGATATTTATTAATTTCTTCAGGCAGCTGATTTCAGCAAGATTAAATTCGATACTATGTGATAAATGTCTCTTCTTGAAGGCTTCGTCGAGAGACTAAGCAAGCGTACGAGAAAAAAAAGAACTGCAGTACATTAACCAATAACGGGTTAAATCGGCTCGTTTAAGTTTCCGCGTTGCAGAATTAATTTTTTATATTAAACGTTTGAGTGCTGAAATGCTTGCGTCAAGTATTCAAAAAACTGCAGCAAGCTGATATTTGCCTTAATGCTTTTTATTTTTTGCGGAATAAAGCGCATGAAAACCCAGGCAAAATAAATATTACATATTACTGCACTGCTCTGAAAGCTCCGCAGCTGAGCAATACCAACGCCAGCTGCTTTACATGCCTTCTTTGCGAGAGCAGTTTCATCCCCATTGGAGTGCCGTCGACAACTCGTCTAAAACTAAAATTCGAAACGATTCCTTTGAGCAAATTTCTGAGTTGAATTGCTAGCACACTGCACAATCCACAGTTCATTTTTATGCATAACTCGTCAGTTTCAGTGGTACGTGGCAAGAGTGCGGCAACTTTAAACTTCGAATGCCAAAGAAAATTATTATAGTCTGTATTACCTAACAGGCCTGAAATTATAGAAACCAAAAAAAGCTGTGAAGGACCCCGTCTCTACAGTAAGCACTCTCCATAGGAGGCAGCTTTGCGCAAGGCTTCGCCGCATCGACTGCCGCCCATTGTGATCGTCAAAGTAGTAGGGGAGATTCTGTCGAAGCCGCATACGGCGATGACTCATGATATATTCAGAACGAATCGATATAGCTGGAGAACGGGAAGAGTAATACCGCCGTCTGTTGCAATGATAGTTCTTCATGGGCACTCTCGTTTTCGCTGGAGTCACTATCTTTCTTTCGCAGCTCCAATCTGATGAGAGCTGGAAGGAAACAGCAACGTTAGCCCTTACAAACTTTCCGATGATAATTATTCTGGCCAGCAGATACAGTCAAGTCTTTCTCGTTGAATTAATATAGAGTCACCCAGGTAAAGTAAGCTATTCAATATTCCGAAGAGGGAAGTTGTGGCATGGAGCAGGGAGGACATGGGTGCGGTCCCTTAATGAACTCAATACAATGAACTCAGTGAATGTGGAGGGTGTCAGCAGATAGCCTTTTATCCTCTGTTGTTTCGCTTTTTTTTTTTACGGGGCTAGTCAATTATCAGGGCCTAACTGTGGAAGTTACTCAATGTGTGTAGCTGGGGCAGATCTCTGTTTTTTGGCTGACACGTCAAAAGGTTTACAACAAGTAGCGAGCCGAAATAAAAGTGAAACGTAAATTCCCTGCCCTTAAGCCTAATATGGTAACCAGTATAACGATAAAATAGAAGTACAGACGCAGTCTTGTCACTTTGAGTTAGAAATGATGGAGAGCAAAATATTATTACATTTTAAACAATAAATCGAACACTGTTGTCAGGATAAGGAAGCATTTTTATTAAATAAAAAAGGAAAATTATTAAGACTGCAATATGAAACAGTGTTCTGAAACTTTATGGACCCTCCTTTGAAAAACTCTCCCACTTCAACCGGAGGCTCATTTGCGCTGAAACGGCGCAGAAAGCTTGCATGTTGTCCCCTTTTTTACGAGGTAAATTTGGCCATGGTGCTCCTCTGCGACGAGAATGAGGAGCAAAAAACGCCAGCGCAGAGTTTCTAGCAAAAGGCAGCTGTGGCGTCATCTGACGTCGCTGGAGAAAAGCGCTGCGGTTCAAAAGCGCCGAGGCAAACATGGCAAGTTTCTGTAGGGGTGCGAGGATCAGCCTGAAAATTCTCTGCTCATCCTCGCTCATCGCCGTAGAATTCTATATAACTGCGTAGATGGTGTGCGTGTTACCGTCGTCATTGACACTGGTGTCCAAACGTCTGTCCTCAGCTCTTCGTTTCTCCACCGTCTTAGAAACGTTGTCACACCCGCCGCTTCATCAGCCGTTCGTGTCGCCGATGGAGTTTGACTCAAGAAAACTTTATTTTCCACCAGAAGAAGCCGATCACCTCCGCACCTGGAACGTAGGCCAAGGAGACGGGGGCTGCCATGTTTAACGGTTGCCTGGCAGGCCTTCACCAATGTCAGCCTTCTCCGCCAGATGGACGATGTTCCGCTGGAGCTCAGGGTCCGAGCTTTGCAGCAGGACCTCCCAGTACTCTCTACTAATTATATTTTATCCCACCCCGGGAGAGTGCGAGAATTTCTATATTATGTGGTTTAGGGTTCCTCTCCCTCCCAATCACTTCATCGATCACGGTCTTTTCTCAAGGTACACTTGGACGCCAAAACCGGATTCATGAACGTGTTAATTTGCGAGCGCCTCCATACTGCTGCTTCTTTGTTTTTCAATTTTGAGTCTGGTGAGGGTACCAGCCTACGTGCCAGTGGATAATGGTTGGTTATTTCCCCATAATTTAGCAACCACTCCACGCTACTTTAATCGTCGTGGGGAGTCCCATGGCTGCCCGGAAGTAGTGTCCTTGAGCTAACTCATGTGCCACCTCTTTGCCAGAGACGACAGCGTGCGCGGCTGTCCAAGTTATTTGAATTGTCCTGTTCAGTGGTTGTTGACTAAGGATCTTTGCCGCTTTCGCATTTCTTTATTGTAGTCTCAGAAATGCTCTCCAAGTTCTTCAAACTATTATCTCTGACCGTTTCCCATTACAATCTTAAAGTTATGTGCAGTGCATGGAGCAGTAACGTTGTTTGGAGAATTTTGCAACAGCAAATAGTTTCAAGCAAGTATGTCTTTTCTGGTGGTTAACGTTTTCCTGACATCAATTGCAGCACTAATTTATTCATTAAAGTGAGCTTGTTTCAAATCTCTGAAAGCGTGCTACCCGCAAGATTTCATTAGATGAATACAGCACAGACGAACCAAAAAGCATACAAACAAATCGTTCGCTGATGAATTCTTTCGATAAACTCCTTTTCACCCATCCCCCGAACTCGCTTCGTTTACTTGCAATGGTAATGAACTTAGCAGTCTCGCTTCGTTGGGGGGCAAAAACAGGGTAAATGACCGCTCTGGAAACGTTTACGCCCAAGTCTCTTCCCGTGTAGAAGACCCCAGCCAAAAGCACTACACTCAATTCTCAGCGTTCGGTAAAACACACCCTTCGTCCTCCCTTGTCAGTTGCCTCCTTATGTGTTTAGAATGAAGCTGCTTGCTGAACAGCGACAGGTTGGACTGACAGCTCGAAAGGTTTGGGTCGACGTTCACTAAAATGAAAACGAAAGCCCGAGTCACAACACTAACACGGTCTGAAAAGCTTTCGGAATGTCACTTCCGCGGGTCCTTGAAAGCCGTCATGAAGGACGCTTTGCTTTTTGAGTGACGGTTTTATTGAAGACGTACATTACTGCTTTTGTCACCTTTATAAGAGAGAGCCGAAGCACGTCAATAAATGTTTCGTCAACTCTGTTGCGAATAGGTTTTTTCGGCTATTTTTCTTGAGCCTCAGTCAAGAAAAAGCTCCTTGTTCAATCCATTCTCGCTCATTCTATTATCTCGCATGGTGCAAAAATAAGTCAAGCGCTCAAATTAAACACGCGTTTTCTTAATTTTGGTGTGAGAATAAATTTCATTTCCAGTTTTTCTTTATATTTTGAAACCACGATAAATTATGGCTGCTGGTGTCGAGCCCATCCATACTTACATAAATGAAAACGAGTGGTGTAAGCTTAGAGTAACATTTAAAATCTTGCGGGTACTTTTATGCAATGTCGAACTATGAAATTGTTTCCGTACTTAAACGATCCTAATATTACCCACGTATGTTCTGTATTTTATTCAAATAAACCTCAGCAGTGGCAGTTTCAGTCTTTGGTTTTACGCAACTCGCTCGTTTTTTGACGCGCGCTTATCTTGGAGGCCCAGGTTGAAAACCTGTCCCTTCTCACTTTTCGTAGTTGCCAGGGCAGAGTACGAGTGTAAGAACTGCACATTGATTGGTGTAAATGATTAAAAAGGAACTCATGTGCTTTACCTAGAATACTGCAAAATACTGCGAATTAAAATGACTCCAATATTATTATTTAATGCGCAATACGACTTTTCTGCCTTTCTCAGTCACCGTGATTTGCTTCATTCCAATGCCTGACCAGACAAACTTTCGTCAAACCATTTACTGTATTACAACTTAGTGTGGAGCACTCACAAAAGCTTTTCGGTTTCTTAATTGTGGACGTTCATTCGAACAAGTTAGCACAAAAGCAAAATTTTCTAAGTATGAATTCGTAGGCGCACATCACAGCAAACTTATTTCAATCCGCAAAAAGCTTTGCGTACACCCTCGCATAGAACATAAGGTGCATAATACGACTTGCAAGGCATAGGCTAGTGCCTGTCATTCGGCTATCAACTAGGCTTATCGCCTATTGTAGTGGACCTTCGGATTTGCATTGTGAGCATTGTACGTTGTGAGCATATGACGCGAACGTAATATTAAGACCGAAAGGCAGGTAGAAAATTGATTCAACCGTCACAATATTCCGAACTGCGCTATATAGAAGAGAGATACTTTTGCATTACTGCTCATTACTGCCTCGCTTACCTTTAGTTCCGAATGTCATTCCACAAGAGCGTCTATCTCACAAAAGCGAAAGTTCAAGCACAAATTCCAGGTGAGTAATAATTGTACTACTTATGTACGCACGCACATATCAATTCAATTCTGCAAGCAGTTTTAGTTGAGTAATATAGCCGCGTGAAGGCTGGAAAATGTTGCCTTCCATGTTTTTCCCTGCCAACTTCGATAACTGCGCGATATGTATATACCTTAAAAAGAAAAGTACTGGCGATAAACTTGTCTTAGAACAGGTAGTTAAAAGATGCTATAGTGCGGTAAATCGAGGTAAATTTAGTGATGAAAGCAGAACTTGACAAAATATCATTTAAACAATACCACATTCCTGCAACGGCCTCACATGCGAGGCCAGCAATATGTTTCAATAAATAAAAAAATAAATAAAATGGGGTATCAGCAGAAAACGATCGCGAAGTGATGGAAAAAGTGAATTTTTTCAGACTTGTTAGTTCGGATTGTATTCAAAAAGATATACCAAATACACAGACAAAATTATAGAAGCGCACCATACGGCAATTTACAGGGGCCTCATAGGCTCATGACAAGCAACTTCAGAAATCCAATAAATATTAAATCGCGCATTATGTGGAATGATGAGAAACTTTTTGCTGCAACCATGGTCACCTTGAGAATAGTTATGTTTTCCTTCCGTCCATTACTTTCAAAGTCAATAAGCAAAATACTCGTAACAAATTACAGGCACGGAATATAAAAAGAATAGCATCTTTACACATAATAGGTTACTCTAGCTATTCGCTACCTACAGAGCGACTCATTTTTCATTCTACCAATAATTGTTTCAATAGATACCTATCTTCAAAAGAACATGCACCCAAGAGCTACATAGTATTGTACGATTATTGCATATATTTTTCTCCTGCTCTCTCTTTTCTTCCTTTACCGTCGTTCACATCCTTATTTTAATCAGTGTCTGGTAAACCATACCATTTTCTTCTAACCCTCATAATGAACGGAGAAGCTATGGAGAGTAAGCATCACAATAATAGAAAGCAAATAGTTTCATTGAAGCAGGACTGAGCATTGGTATAAATTTACTGATGATGGTAGGTGGATAACCAGCACATCAGTGCACGCAACGGCCAACTCCCAGAAACGCGGGGACGCTGAGAGTACAGCACATCTAGATTGTATTCTTAACCTCTTATTTTCACCCGAATTATTTTTTACATAAGCTCTTTGCATTATCATTACCATGTTTTCCGACTCCTTTGACAATATGGGTGCTGTGCGCGCTTTGTATGAGATATACATTTACATGTTGTCTAGCTCTTATTTGGTTTGCGTTTGAACCACTTTGATGACGAGTAACTTCAGCAGAGCATATTCTAAGATTATGTGGCTAACTTTAACTATTTTAACCAGAAGACAAAGAACCTGGCTTTTAAACTCATTTCAAAAAGCCGGTGACTACCTGGTGTAACTTGAGCATCAGATCATCACCCACATTGTTTCCATTCGGCCGTTCTTGCTTTTTCACTATGTGTATTTTAGGGCTTGCATGATTTGCTCTTCTCACAGGTTCACAGGCACATGTTATCACTGGTTACTTCAGATTTATGGGTTAAAGTGCGTTTTGCCATTTTGTTGCCTAACCCAGGTAGAGCTACACTACTTTTCGTGCCAGTTGGCTAGGTTGCGGAGTGATATAAATCATTGTCTTTAACTCGTTAAAGAATAATTGGACTTTGTTAGCAATTCTTTGCGATTTTACCCTATCCCATGATTTAAATACCCAAGGAGGAAAGCCTAGCTACCTCTAATGTGATCTAGACAAGGAATAAACATGAAATATTTGCGGGCGCAGCCTGTTCGCGGCAGGAGAGAGATGTCTTTTGCTATTACGTATGACTTGGAAAGCGTTCGGTTTAGGCTAGGCGCTTCCTGCCTCACTTTTCATAATGCTCCATTGCTGAGATTAAGCAGCTGTGACGCTGATGGCACAGCACTTCAGAACGAAGCAGCGCGCAATGCTTTACGCCACATTGTCCTAAGAAGAATTTAGGAGAATCGACGGGTTAGAGTTCTCCCCGAACGTGTATACAACTGTCTGCTAATGAAGGAAACACCATGTGGATACGCGGCAATAAAGTGACAATTTTATTACAATTTGTCGAACGTGCTTCGATTGTTATCCGCCTCGCTATCCGGGGTCGGGCTGTGTTCTGTATGCGCGAGCACGTAGCACCGTGGCGTCATACATGACGAGGGAACGAAATCCTCAGAGAGCGGAGAACTCATCTCAGGTAAACCTCGTTCGGACAGGGACGAGGACAGGGACGAGATCAAGAAGGTACACAGTCGTCGTTGTGTACCTTCTTGCTCTCGTCTCTGTCCTCGTGCGCTGTTGCTTAAACACGAATGATCACTAACTAGCCCAAACCTCTGTTCTTCTGCAGTTTTTCACGTCTTTGCACTGAGCCCGTTTGCTTCGTATGAAAAACATAAGCAGTCTGTAAATTCGCTGAAATTAGAAATTTCGGCCATGCCTGATAGCGGCCAGATAAGCAGTAACTTATAATTTTACATAAATAATGCCTGCAGTATGGCGTTTTAGATAGCTGTTTCTAAATAGCGATAATTTGTTCACTCTTCCTTAAGTTCCTTTTTTTGATTTTGCTTGTATTCTTCATTAGCGTTTACAGGGAATATTTGTATGCTCGCTTTCCGGCTTTGTGCCCACTAAGGTAATGCTTCTGCAGACCATTTAATACAATAATTACATTTTCCACACTTTTATGGCTATAAGTTGAAAGCATTCTCCTTCCAGAGACGTCATTCTGTATATATAAACTCGTCCCCCCATACCCCACAAGGTATTTTGCACTTCTACAATTATGTGTCGCTGCCGGCTCCATGTTATTTCTTATATTTCTTTTTTTTCTGCTTCATGAACATACAAGTTTACTTGCAGGAGTTGAAGACTAGCGATAACTTCTGAGCCAACGTCTGTCTCTCACTTGTGTGTGCTTCTGTGATGGCCCACAGTTCGTTTGCTCTCGGCCATCGGCTGGCTGTGATCTAGGCAGGACAAAGGTTCTGTCGAGGTAAAAAAAGAAACACGACTTTCAATGATTGGGAGACACTGCTCTTTCCCCCCACCAGCGCATCGATTTATCTGATAACAAGGGACTCAAGGCAGTAATAGACTTCCACGAAATCGGATCAATGCTGCCGCCCTTTGTTTGTGGCTGTCAATACGGCAGTCAATAAGGAGCGTTTGAGGGCGAGTTCCTGCATGATGGAAATGATTTGCAGTATTTCTTTGCTTGACAACAAAATGTAAATTGGTTTGTAGGAAAGGACAGGCGCAATATCTGTCACGCCTTCTCTGTGAACATCTGAAACTCACAATAAGGGCGGCAGGAAGGCGTGCATAAAGATATAAAACAATGTCTTATTTCTATTTACCTCAATTCAATGCTTCATATGTGTTATATAATCTATCAGATTGAAACTTTGTTGTCATCGTAGGAGATGCCAATGAAGCTGTCCGGTTTTTCGCAAAAATGACCTTCCACTGCCGCTTTTGCACATTATTGCTGCATCTATCGTTTCTAATTGATACTGCACTTAACAAAGTTTTCCATTCGAAGAAACAGGCTCGGTTTCTTTATTCAACGCGTCAACATACACATGCTCTAAAACCAGAGGCAAAGTGCCCCACTCGTAGCGCCGATTTAGAATAAGAAATTTGAGATCGAGATTTACATAGTTGTCTGTCTATAGGCATCAGTAAAGAAATGCGTAGGCCTGATGGCGTAAATTGGTAATGAATTGATATTGATTAGCGCACCTGGCGATATCTATGTTCAATGGCTTCAGCAATGTGAATGAGACTTCTCTGAACTTTTGAATCAGACTTGTGAATCAGCGTGAATTTGTGAATCAGGAATGTGAATCAGATTTCTCGCCGCGGTGGAACAGTCGTCACAAGCTCAGCTACTGAGCCGGAACATTGGCATGTGAACACTCCGCTGCGCCCGCCTATCGATACAGGCGAAACTGAAAAGGTGGCCATGTACTGTAAATTATCAGTGCATACTCGGATGGCCAAAATATCCTGCAGCATATTATCCCACAATACTTATGCACTTCAATACATTAACCTTCTCATATCATATTCTTTCTTAACACTTTAAGAGTATTTTATAACTTTCCAGTTGAAGGAAATTGCAGAACCATTTAAAGATACGATAAGATATTATGTAGTTCTATCGTAAACATCATATTTTTTGTAATTCTGTAGTAATTTTCTGTAGTTCTGTAATTTTTTCTGCAGTAGTTGTTTCTTGAGAGTAATTCTGTAGTAATTTCTTTTGTAATTACACAAAATTCTAATGTTAGTACAGAACGTTTTTTTTTTGTCACAACAGAGTTCTTCTCAAAAACCTCAAATTCTGTCGTATGAACATAAACAAATTTAGATTTTTTTTTGTCCGACTGGGTTTGCCTTAGAAAATACAGATATATTCTGCAGCCTTGGCATTACTTTTATTTTTGCATCTTAGTCATTGAGCCACTCATGCACCGCAATACATCTTATCCCTCTGCCTTGTTTTGGTGAAATAAATCTTTAGGATTGAAGCCGCCTCAAGGAAAATGAAAAATGTGGCCGGCGCTTTTGTAGAGCTGGCAAAAGATAATATCAAGCCAGCGGACTTTGTTCAATAAAGGCGTATTCGCTACAGTAAACAGTACTCCTTCTACGCAAGCTGTTTTTCAACGCAAAAATCTTTTATGCAGTTGGATTACTCGTCGCTATGACAGGAACGTGCCTGAAAGCAACCAAAAGTAAGGCTTATGACTTGAAACGAATAAAGTTTGCTCTTGTGCTCAAAACTTTCCTCTCATTCTTTCATCCTTCGTAGGATCTGCGCCTTTTCCTCGTGCCTCTATATGAAAACATTTCATATAAGATTACATTACGAATTTCGACAAAACCGGTAGGTAGCAGCGCAAAGCACACATTTAAAACAAACTCGCAGTAATCGGAGATAATGACCATCTCCATTTTAAAGAATTGCCCTCAGCAACCAACAATCAGTAAACCTATATGTCAATACAAAACAAATATAACAATTATGTCGCAGGTAATTATGCGGTCTTTGACGTATCGTACTGATCCAAGCTTCTCTTGCTAACCTCGGTCTGGAAAAAAGCTTGATATCTTTTCAAAGTAGAAAGCACACGCCCAAGTGGCAATAATCGTGGTCATATTTTATGTCGCTAATCTAATAAAATAACATAAAAAAGTAGCTTTTATATTAGCTCTCATCATGGAAACATATTCTTTATTTTATTAAAAGTTCAGTTTAGGTTACGCAGACACAGATGAACGCAATAACAAAAATTTAATTTCCTGATCCTTATTGCGTCAATTCAGTAGTGCTCTGGGCTCTACCACACACTTTTTAATTAAAGGTCAACGTGACATTGGTAGTTCTAGAAACCTTCTCTTATATTTTGCCGTGAACTAGTTCTCATAGAAAGGCGGTCCTACCCTTACTTAATCAGCATTAGTTGTGCCCCAGGCCATAACGGAGTTTGATGAGATAGAAACACACTCTTTCATTTCTTCCAGTAGTTCTCTAAGAAGTCACAGTGCCGCGCTTCCACCGTTTTTTACACTGAGAGAAAGACAAACAGAAATGCCGTGTTCTTGTTTATCTATTGTTATGCATGCACATGCCTTCGTGTTATTTTTATTTTATTGTTTCGTAGTTAAACATGAGCCATACCACCTTGGTTTTTGCTCAACAAATGAATTTATTCTGACATTTTTATGCCTAATATGATAAATGATTTCGAATAAAAGATTTTCGCCCCTATTGCAACGTAAAAGATTGGAATCTTGGTACATGTATACAGGGAAACCTGCTACCGAGATTGCCTGGTTCTTCTCCCTCGTTATAATGGCACATACCCACAGGGGGGGGGGGGGGGGGGTTGGCTAGAATTCATTGTGACATAATAGAATTGATAATGTCAATTTGACTGTATGATAGATAGCCTAATAATTAGGAGTTAGGTTTGCTAAAATAATTTGAAATTTTGAGGCGATAGTAATAGAAAACAATGAAAAAAGGATTAAAATTGTAAAATAAAAATCATAATATTAAGAAAAAAAAGTGCAATTCAGACAGATCAGCGCTGACACACAAATCTTCGAGTAGCAATATTATAATTGTGAAGTAACTCACACACCGGCTTTAAGGCATATCCTTTGACGGTTGTACCAAAGGAGAGGAGGACAGGAACTGGCAATTCTAGGTGAGCAAGAGGTATTTCTAAATAAGTTCTTCTCTGAGTAGCATACCTACAGCAGGGGAGGATTTAATGTTCAATTGTTTCCACGTCATCACATGACGCACAAAAATTCGACGACGTGAATCCAGAGCAAAATAAATAAATATTGAGAAAAAGAATTCTACAACGCATAAGCGTCATGGAGACCTCACATTGCCTCCAGGTGCAACATCGGACATTGCAATTAAAATTTAAATGGTTAAAATTTGTTGTCGCAAAGAGTGGCTCATGGCTCAAGGAGTTTAACGTTTGAAACCGTTCAAAACTGGATATACTTAGCAAAATAATATTGTTACGTATATGCCACCGAAGAGGACGACAATAGAAAATAGAGTGAGAGACGACGAAGCAGAAGAAACCGTTGAGCTTGCCTGAGCGCCTGCTGTGTTCTGCTCTGCTGTGCTGTGAACACTTGCTCATCACCTGCTGTGGTTTCCTGTGCTAGCCTTCTGCCCCGTATCATCTTGGTGGAGGTCAATCAAGGTCCCCGTACGCACCTATTAGCCCATTTACGCTGCAAAAATCTGGATTTGCGCAGCGGCCGCCACCTACCTGGGATCCCAACGACGCCACAAACAGCTACGATGACCTCTGAAGCAACCCCTACCACCACGGGAACATCGCCTCAGCCAGTGGTACTCACACAAATTCCCCACCCTCCCATCTTTAATGGCGACGACCACCCAGACGTTGACGACTGGCTGGACGAATACGAGCGATGCAGCAGGAACAATCACTGGGACGCGACCATCATGCTGGCCAATCTGATTTTCTATTTGGCGGGCACTGCTCTAACGTGGTTCCAAAATCACGAGCACGAGCTGGTGACCTGGGAAATTTGCAAGCAAAAGCTTCACGACTTGTTCGGTAAACCCATTGGACGGGCCCTCGCAGCTAAAACCGAACTTTCCTCTCGCACCCAATCTACCACGGAGTCCTACCTTGCTTACATACAAGACGTGCTCGCGTTGTGTCGCAAGGCGAACAGCTCCATGCTGGAAAGTGAAAAGGTAGGGCACATCCTAAAGGGCATCGCAGATGACGCGTTCAATATCCTCTTCTGCATAAATTGCTCTACAGTCGAGTCGGTGCTTCAAGTTTGCCGAAGATTCGAGCAGGCTAAACAACGACGCCTGGTACACCGCTTTGAGCGCCTTCCCAACACGGCAGCTACATCATCCTGCGATGATCTGGCTCCTCTGCCACAGCCGTCCCAGTCCACTACCATGATTCGGATCGTCAGGCGAGAACTCGAAGCCTTAGCTCCGGCACCACTCCCATCTCCACTGCCCGACACCGTGGCCATGATACAGGCTGTTGTCCGCCAGGAACTTGCCAACGTCGGTCTTTTCTCCAACCCCGTACCGCCCTCGTCACCATCGCATCCTGTTCCTGTAGTGGCGGCTGCAACCACTAGCCAAGCTCCCCCACGTCGCTACATTAGTCGCAATCCTGCAGAGTGGCGCACCTCAGACGACAAGCCAATTTGTTTTATTTGCTGTCGAGCCGGCCACACTTCACGATATTGCCGCACTCGTACCTTCCCCACCCCTCGTCCTTATTACAACGCTGACCGACGGTACAACTACGGACCTCGACGCTTCCCTGCCCAACCTGAACAACTCCGCCCCGCATATGATGGACCTGGAAACTTCCCTTCTCACCCAGATGAACCTCACACCGAAGCCGTCTCAAGGGTCCGTCACTCCAGCCGATCTCCATCTCCGCGGTCTCGTCGATCCCGTTCACCGGTGCCTCCTCGCAATTCCTCCCCATCATACACCGACACCTACTCGGGAAACTAGCGAGTGCAGCGCCCGGGAGTGACGCTGCATTACCGATCCGGACTGTCAACTCGGAACTGACCCTTGCACCCAGACGTAACCCCATTGAAATTTTTGTGGACGGAGTCTCAGTTTCTGCTCTCACTGACACTGGCGCCCACATTTCCGTTCTCAGTGCCTCGCTCCGTCAACGCCTCAACAAAGTCCTCACACCCTCTCCCTCATCTACCGTTCGTGTTGCTGATGGCAACACAGCCACTGTGGTTGGTATGTGTACTGCGAGAATTACCATTGCCGACCGCCATATTCCTGTGCTATTTACAGTCCTCACCAGTTGCCCTCACGACGTTATATTAGGACTCAACTTTTTAACTGCACATTCCGCGCTCATTGACTGTTCGTCTGGACTGCTTCATCTGGACCTGCCACTCTGTCCTGATAAACAGGCCTCTGATACTTCCACGCTCCGTCTGCGCTCCCCTACATTTACTCGTCTGCCACCAGAAGCTGCAGTGTATATCCTCATGTCGCCTTTCCCCTCCGTTCCTGATGGCGACTACGTTGTTTGCCCAATCACCGACGTGACACTGGAGCGTAGGATCGCTCTCCCTCATAACATCGTGCACGTAGAAAATAACAACGCTTATATTCCAGTCTTGAACTTCCGCCTTTTTGTGCACGTTCTTCCTGAGGGCATTACTCTCGCCGAACTGATCCCACTGTCTGACGTCACAGTTGCCGCTCTTTTACCTGACTGTACTGCTAAAGCGCCGACACGACCTGCATCGTCCCCACCTTCGGAGGCCCGCATATCAGGAATAGTTGCACCTAAATTGCGCCCTGACCGAGCTACAGCACTTACGAGTCTTCTGACTTCGTACAGCGATATTTTCAATTTTGGTGACCCCCCCTTAGGACAACCGTCCCTCGTTACACATCGTATTGATACCGGAGACGCCCGGCCAATTCACAGAAGACCTTATCCAGTCGCCATTTCTGAACGACGCGTCATACAAGGTGAAGTGGACAAGATGTTAGAAAAAAACATTATAGAGCCTTCGAGCAGTCCCTGGGTATCGCCTGTCGTGCTTGTTAAAAAGAAGGACAACACCTGGAGGTTCTGCGTTGACTACCGACACCTCAACAAAATTACAAAAAAAGACGTTTACCCGCTCCCCAGGATAGATGATGCCCTCGACTGCTTGCACGGTGCCAGCTATTTCTCTTCCATTGATCTTCGTTCCGGTTATTGGCAGATCGCAGTTGACGAACGAGACCGAGAGAAGACCGCCTTCGTCACTCCCGATGGCCTGTATCAATTCAAGGTGATGCCTTTCGGCTTGTGTAATGCGCCCGCAACATTCGAGCGCATGATGGATTCTCTCCTGCGCGGCTTGAAATGGACGACGTGCTTGTGCTATCTCGATGACGTCATTGTATTTTCTTCTACATTCGAGAGCCATCTCCATCGCCTTGATACCATTATTGGCGTCTTCCGAAGAGCTGGCCTTCAGCTGAACTCGAAGAAATGTAGCTTCGGCCGACGTTAACTCAAGGTACTCGGTCACGTGGTCGACGCCCGTGGCGTTCAACCCGACCCAGACAAAATACGTGCTGTAAGTGCATTTCCTACACCCCGTTGTACCAGTGACGTGCGTAGTTTTCTTGGGCTTTGCTCCTATTTTCGGCGGTTTGTACCCAACTTTGCGGAGACGGCTCGTCCACTCACCAATCTTTTGAAGAACGACGCTCCATTTTGTTGGCGCCAAGAACAATCCCAAGCATTTTCTGCGCTCATTGCAGCCCTCACCAACCCGCCCGTCCTGGCACACTTCAATCCCTCGGCACCAACGGAGATACGCACCGACGCCAGTGGTCGCGGTAATGGTGCCATACTCGCCCAACAGCAGATGGGACGCACTCGCGCCATTGCTTATGCCAGTCGGCTCCTTTCAGCGGCTGAGCGGAATTATTCGATCACAGAACGTGAGTGTTTAGCCCTCGTGTAGGCCATTACAAAATTTCGCCCTTACTTGTTTGGCCGCCCGTTCTCCGTCATCACCGACCACCATGCCTTATGTTGGCTTTCTACGCTGAAGGACCCTACTGGTCGCCTGGGCCGTTGGGCCCTCCGACTTCAGGAATACACTTTTTCTGTCGTCCACAAGTCTGGCCATCTGCACGCTGACGCCGATTGCCTCTCCCGCAACCCGGTAGATCCGCCACCTGCGAGTGAGTGCGACGATGACACATATGTGTTGGCCGTCTCTGACCTTTCAAGCATTCACCATGAGCAGCGCTTAGATCCCAAGCTTTGCAGCATTATTAATCGCCTCAGCACGGATCACCTTGATGCTACCCTTGCTATGTTTGTGCTCCACAACGGCACCTTATACCGACGAAATATGCGACCAGATGGCGCCGAGCTTCTTCTCGTAGTCCCCGAACACCTGCGTACCACCGTTCTTCAACAGCTGCATGACGCACACACAGCTGGTCACCTTGGCGTGTCTCGAACGTACGATAGCGTCCGCCGCCGCTTCTTTTGGCCAGGCCTCTATCGCTCTGTTCGTCGTTACGTGGTTTCTTGTGACCGGTGTCAGCGACGGAAGAAGCCCTCGGTTATGCCTGCTGGATCCCTGCAGCCGATCGACATCCCAGTAGACCCGTTTTCCCGAGTTGGCCTTGACCTCCTCGGGCCTTTCCCACTTTCTGCGTCGGGAAATAAATGGATTGCGGTGGCCACAGATTACACTACACGCTACGCTGTCACCCGAGCGATACCCACCAGCTGTGCAAATGACGTGGCTGCGTTTCTTCTCCACGCCAGCTGCTCACTGACCGTGGTCGTTGCTTTCTTGCTCGAGTAGTCGACGAAATTATTCGGTACTGCTCCATTAAGCACTATTTTACCACTGCTTACCACCCACAAACGAACGGCCTCACCGAACGCCTCAACCGCACGCTCACGGACATGCTGTCAATGTATGTCTCGGATGATCAGCATGACTGGGATATCACATTGTCGTTTGTAACGTTCGCGTACAATTCCTCTCGTCACGACACAATGGGCTACTCACCGTTTTGTATTCTATACGGCCGCGACCCTCCCCTTCCGTTTGACAGCGTACTGCCTTCCACCGCTAACGCCAGTTGCTACGTTCGTGACGCCATCTCCCGAGCTGACGCCGCCCGTGTTATTGCTCGCCGCCGACTGGCCTCCTCCCAAAATTCTCAAAAAAGACGCCATGATTCTCACCACCGGGATGTCCACTACTCTCCGGGCTCTCTCGTCTTGCTCTGGACTCCCGCTCGTAAAGTTGGGCTGTGTGAGAAGCTCTTGCCACGCTACACAGGACCCTACCGTGTTTTACGGCCAGTCACCCCTGTGACATACGAGGTTGCCCCTGTACATCCGCCGCGACAGTCCTCTATGCCACGCACCGAGATTGTTCATGTCGCCAGAATGAAGCCGTACTACCCCTGCAGTAGTATGTCCTAGTGCGCACCGGGACTGTGCTTTTCGTGGAGGGGTAATGTTACGTATATGCCACCGAAGAGGACGACAATAGAAAATAGAGTGAGAGACGACGAAGCAGAAGAAACCGTTGAGCTTGCCTGAGCGCCTGCTATGTTCTGCTCTGCTGTGCTGTGAACACTTGCTCATCACGTGCTGTGGTTTCCTATGCTAGCCTTCTGCCCCGTATCAATATTGGGTGCAACATCGGCAACAGGACCATTGTGAGCTGAAGTTGCTAAATAATCCGCCATTCTATTAGAAGCGATGCCGCAGTGTCCCGGAAACCACTGAAAACGTACTTCCCTGTAAATGTAACGCAAGGAAAACACCAAGGTTTGTTTCAAAAGACGAATTTTCGGGCTTTTTAATGCTGCTAAGAATGACAGACAGTCAGAGAGTCTGATTACGTGAGTAAGGTTACCTGGAACATTTTGATGGGCCAAACCAATTGCAAGCAATTCAGCCGTAAATATTGGTGTGTAATCAGGAATCCGTACATAAAAACTGCAATCGAGTGCTTGGAAATAAATCCCTATTGCTGCTTTTTCATTCCGTTGTGAGGCATCTGTAAAAATATCTACGTGTCGTGGATACTGTAATAGATAATCTTCAAGGTGTCCCTTTATTACCGTGGTAGTCAAGTGTTTTTCTTTAGATGGCAGCGACTGGTCAAAGCACGGTGCGGAAGTAGCTTGAACATTGCCAACACGTGTTACTGACATAAGCGAAAATGCAATTTTGGACAGCAAAGTCTGAGTAAATACAAATTGTGGTTGCTTATATTGCGGCCAAGGATAATCTTGAAACTGAGCTTGGTGTGTATTAAAATGGGAGAAGCCACTTCGGATAGAGATTCTAGTGCTCGTAAAAAGATTCGCACAGTGAGGAGCTCAAATCGCGCCTCTCCAGTAGCAACAAAGGTCGTAGTTTGTATTTAGAACTGCCCGAGAAAAGACCACAGGCGAACTTCAGAATTGGTCTCAAATACGTTTTATAAAGAAACAAAAGAGTAACTCTGCACATACCGAATTTCTTGTGGCTAATTCGAATCAGGCGACCAAGGGTTCGCTCACCTTTCAGGCAATTACTTTTGACATGAGGCCACCAGTCTAATTGGGTGAGGTATAATACACCCAAGTACTTTAAGGATTTAACCTGTGGATTCCTGAACCGCAATACACAAGGGAGATATAAATAGGTTGTGCCGGTGGGAAAACGTGCACTGAGGATTTCTTCAGGTTAAGAATTAATTTTACTTTGCCCAGCAAAACTTCAAGGGCAATCAAGTAGGCTTGCAATATCTGGTATAAAGAATGAACACCTCGTGCAGAAGAAAAAAAGGCAATATCATTCGCATACACGTACACTTTTATACTTGAATGAACAGGAATATCTCTCATTAATATATTAAATAGCAATGGAGATAGCGCTGATCCTTGAGGCACGCCTCTAATTTGGTAATAAATTTCAGAAGTTAAAGAACCTCTGGTGCAGAAACATTTCCTATTAATTAAAAATTCTTTTAGCCATGCAAAAATGTAAAAAGGTGGCCTAATTTCGTTTATTTTATTCAACAGTATAGAGTGTTCTACACTTTCATATGCTTTGGCGATATCCAAAGTGACCAGTGCCGACACTTTTTTCTTTTTCATTGCTAATCTAATTCTACTCTCTAAATCTGTATGAGCCGTCCAAATCGAGCACCCTTGACGAAACCCAATTTGTGCATCACTAAATGCATTCAGGGTCATAACATGGTTTGAGAGGCGCAAGTGAACTATGCGTTCAATAAATTTCATTAGTTTTGAAGTTAGAGAAATCGGCCGAATATTATCCAAATCAAAACCTTTTTTCAGATTTTTGAGGATTAGAGTATTTTAGAAACTTTCCAGTCTTCAGGTAACCAAACACTTTCCAGGAAAAAATTTACAATATTCCACACTTCCGAGTTGTGTTCTTGCAATAAAGCTTCAGCACAGCGACTGTAATACCGTCACACCCAGGAGCTGCAGGTGTCAGAGCAGCCGCTATACAATGCAATTCCGATGGCTCAACTGCAATGAAATCAGCAGATGGCGTAAGTCGAAGTAACGGTATCACCGTTTGCGCTTGAAAGCGAATAGGAAGACCGTTCGCAATTTGTTCAAGTTTCTCTTTTGCTTCATTGGGTGATAACACCTCTGGCTCGGTTACATGTAGTGGAGAAGAACTTTGGTTGCGTTCCATGAATCTATACAATGCCTTCCGATTAATTGGATTAGAGAGATAAATATTCATATTAGCATTATACTCATTGTTTGCTATAAGAATAGTTCTTTTAAATGAAGCCGCATGAAATATATAGTTTATCCACTTTTGGGGACACTGGTTATGGGAAAGGCTCCTCCATGCAGCTTTTCTACGACGGAATGCTTTTTCACATTTTTAGTTTCACCATCGGCACGACATTTTGTTAGGGACAGACAATTTCAGAGTGAACACCGAACGCTCAGTGGCATCTAACAGAGAAGAGAGTGCTTGTTGAGCACGTTCAGAATGCTCAGATGGTACTATGGAGGAAAAAGAGGAATTCACAAACTTTTTAAAGAGTTCATGGTTGACAATTTTTGTTCACAAGTAATTACTCTAAGGGGAGCGGATACTATATAAAAGGTAAATGGGAAGTGGTCGCTAGATGTACCACAATCCACCGTAGCCCATGATGAGCCCTGATGAGCACCGTAGCCCTATTCCATTTGCTGCTAACGTTAAATCAATTACTGACCTAGAAGCTGCTCACATGTAGGTTGTGCTTGCACTATTACAGCAACGCACATCGCTTACAGACATCCAGTTCCAAAGCCGCTGCCCACATATATCTTAACGGTAACGCCAAATAAAATGGTGTGAATTAAAGTCGCCAGCAATAATCAGACTGTTGGTTGAACTCACTAGATCACTTAAACAATTCCACTGTAGTACTTTTAACCCCGCCATGAAGCTCAGAGCACGCTCGATTCCATGCTCCCTTGCCCAGAAAATGACCAGATTTCCCCAGATGCCCAGCAATATGCCATCCGCGTTGAGGAAGCCCGCTCGCTCACCCGTGTGCACATCGGGCGGCAGCAGACCTCTGACGCGCACTACTGTAACCTTCAGCACTTCCAGGTTGAGTACGAACCTGGGGACCAAGTCTGGGTGTGGACACTAGTTCGTAATCCAGGCTTATCAGAGAAACTCCTTTCCCGCTACTTCGGACCGTACAAAGTATTGCGTCGTGTGAGGGACCTCAGTTATGAAGTTATTCCAGACGGCGCCGCACTTCCAAAACGTCGAAAGCCCAGCTCCGACATTGGGCACATTGAGCGGCTGAAGCCGTACTACCAACGATAACGTACGGCCAATCCCTGTGACTACTTTCTTACTTTTCACACCGTTCTTACCGGTCATCTTCATTTATTTTATTTTTTTTATTTCGGAATGGGGGGAGGGGTAATGCCACCTAGCGTTGCCAGGTGGCGCATGACTGAATGAAGAAAGGCGAAGTTGAAAAGACGACGAAGGGTCGCTTGCGCGTTTGCGTCTGTGCTGCTTGCTGCCGTTGAGTTTGGGCTACCCCCCTGCTATCCTTGATATCCTTAATCACCGTTCACGTGACAATATATATATATATATATATATATATATATATATATATATATATATATATATATATATATATATATATATATATATATATATATATATATATATATATATATACATCCGTTATAGCATCTTTTCGGCATCCGAGGATCACATGGATTCAATCTCTTGTTGCTTCCGACGTCGCATTCTGTCTGTCGCGTGTCGGTGCAGAGCAAAACAAGATAAAGCATTTAGATGGGAGGCCGTCGGAAGCTCACAAGGCAGAGAATGAAGATTCTATTGCGCTCTTTTACTGCTGCAACTTTCCTCTTTGTTTTCATCAGTGCCTGCCGACTGTTGTCTTCTCTCGCCTGGTGGTGGTTTTTGTCGCTGCTTCCCTCCCTCTTTGTTTCTGAGGTAAGCGGTTGCCCAAAATAAGGTATCTGGACAGCTGACCAGGTCTGCTTTGTTATCGACCACCCTTTTCTTTCTCATTTTGTTTCCCAACTTTACAAGGAAATGGCGCAGACCCCCGTAACAAGAGCGGAAGCCTGTAAGGCCTTAACATCCTATTTGCAGGCTATGTAGCCCTGTCTTTGTTTCAGCCTGGGTCATTTCTTTGGTGTCCAGAGACTCCTGATTCTGCACGGCCTTTCCGGAAATCAGCTTGTGACCAATCGACGAAAACAGGTAACAGAATAAAGACGAGTTTGTTAAGGCCTTTAAATGGCGGAATGCAATACTTACTTTATTCTATGTGTTCTTGTTCGAGAATGTTCTCAAAGCAAACCTGTATTGAAAAAAGCGTGCTTGGTGTGTTTTCAGCAGCTGTCTTGCAGTCGCTCTACGTTGAAACTGTCAAAGGCACCACTGACGAGACCGTCAACTTGGCAGGAAAAAAGAACTTCGCAGAAGTATTTTTCGTGTGCACAACATGCGTACGCTTCTGGTAGAACTCTGGGGGATTTTTTTTTTTTTTGAAAATAATTGATATCTCTCTTTATTGGTGCAGTCAAAATAGTGTTCGCTACTTGAAGCTACCATCAACAGACAGCCTATCTCCCTTAGAGCTATACGCATATCCTTAAAATGAAATTTACTGATATTTTCCTTTCTCTTCTCATTTTACTGCCAGTGGCAAAACCTAATCAACTCTCTGCAACTTAGCAAAAACATATATTTTTTCATTGCAAAGGTGTCAAAATTGAGATATCAGGTTAAGATAACAGGGCAAGAGCGAAATGCTTTGTTTCTCAAAGAAAGCAAGAATTGATAAAATTCTGATATAAGTAAATTATATATTGAGACGTTTAGAAAACGCCAAATAAGTATTATTCTTTTCATTGCATGCATATAGATCACTCTGCGGCAATATCGTAGGAAGGAAAACAAAGCGAACAAAATATTCAGAACAGAACAAGAAAAATGCAAGAAATATGGCAGAGCTAACAAACTATGGCATGTGTTATAAGGCAGTTATTCTTTCTAAAAAATTCGGGCAAATTATACTTACCCACACTGATTCAAAAAGAAAACCAAAATGTAACACGACCACCTTCTATTGACCTTTATCGCGCTTGAATTTTTTCGAAATCCCCTGCGCTCTGTTAACTGCTATACGTTATAAACGATAGCCTTAAGGGTGGTATTTCGGCCTTGCTTCCTAGGGACAGGTGGTAGAGAATTACGACGCTGTCGTAATTTAAACTTAGGTTAACTGTTCTGTAAATCGCCATGGCGGTGGCAATTATGCATCAGCCATTTATTACCGGAAATAAAGCAACGACGACATTATTTAAACAGAACGTGATTCCGACACCATGGTGTAGTACTTGGCCACTACCATCTATATCTTCAGTCCGTGCTTAACTACTGTAGGTTTAACAGTGTTGATGCGGCTCAGACCAAGCCAATTTGTAGTCACCTACGCATGCTGGATTGCATCGGTCTACTGTGATCATGAGTTTGTGCCTTTTGATTTTTAAATATTAGTGAATTTCTAAAGTGAACAGTTGATTTCTGCCCTGCTAAATTCGTTCTTGGGTATTCATTAGAGCGTTTCGTGACAATGCGCTGCTAGAAGCTCGCCTCTTCTAGCTGACCAGGGGACAATGCCATTAGCTATGAGAACTGTGTGTGTGTGTGTGTGTGTGTGTGTGTGTGTGTGTGTGTGTGTGTGTGTGTGTGTGTGTGTGTGTGTGTGTGTGTGTGTGTGTGTGTGTGTGTGTGTGTGTGTGTGTGTGTGTGTGTGTGTGTGTGTGTGTGTGTGTGTGTGTGTGTGTGTGTGTGTGTGTGTGTGTGTGTGTGTGTGTGTGTGTGTGTGTGTGTGTGTGTGTGTGTGTGTGTGTGTGTGTGTGTGTGTGTGTGTGTTTGTGCGTGCGTGCGCGCATTATGGGAACAATGAGCAGGGCCTGTGTGCGAAGAGAACCCGCTGAAAAAACAAAAACGTAAAACTGTCATGTTATACATGTCGTTGAACCGTAGCTTACGTAGACAGCAAATTTTTCGTTCCTGAATTAAAATTGTTTTCTTTTTCAATTATACACTATATGCTTTCTTTTATCCATATTCATGGTAGTTGCCTGTACTGAATATTTCGCAATTAAAAGCTGCTATAGCTGACAAAATAGTTTAGTGGCTTTCTATTCAAACCACGATGCCCAACTGTTTCTAGAATTGAAGAAACCAGAGCTAAACCTGAATCTTTATCTCAAGCTTAAGCTCACAGTGAAGCGCCGTGAGAGGTAACGAATCGAAGCTGCGCCTGTTGCAAAAGCAAGAAACTCCTCCAGTTGCGGCTCATCACCACATATGCCGAGCTTACGAGCCTGTCAGTGCAACTCGTTCCACCGTCTTCAAAGAAATGCAAAGGAGGGAGTAAAGCAGTCCAACTGGATCATGAGATCAAACAGAATGGATCTCGCTGCATATGCTGCACAAAGTACCACAAATAAGCCCGGTGACTTAAAAAGAATATTTCTCGCGCATTCTTCCCGATTGTTCTGCTTATGTACGTCGATATTTCACTCGCAAAACATGGAAGTCTCTTTTAATAGGGAGCAGACCGGAAACATTTCGGTATGCTGTTTTGCTTAAGTGCTTTGCGCAGACGTAATATGCTGGAATTGAATGTGTGTGACGCCAATGCGGTTTATTTCCTCGCGCGAACGCATAAATAGTTTTTTATGCATTTGTTACTTCACTTATATTCTGTTTCAGCATTCCTCGTTGTTCTCTCTAGCACTTTGCCTATCCTAAAGCTTTTTTATCAACCTTATATTTCTACGGGCAAACCTCAGGTGTAAGCACTACGCAACTATTATTATAGTGCTGTTTGCAGATTCCCGGAATTGAGATAACTGCGTTCTTTTTTTCTCATATACGTTAATAAACCTAAAATAAGAGCGAGAAAAACGAAATGGCGAGAAAGCCTTGCCACTGAATGACGACTGTTGTAATATTCAGTTTTTCTGGGTTATGTCTCACTTTGGTATATCAATTCTCTTCCTTACTAGGTATCCTTCGAATAAAAGCAATATTTCTTCATACCCTAACAGCATAACAGGCTGTAATTAGCTATAACTTTAATCCCCCTTAATCTGAATGTTGTTGTGTACATTAGATTTTAATGAGAAGCATTCAGAAAAAAATATCCGCCGGTTGTTTGGTTTCAGTGAAGCCCTGTGATTTTCATGTTCTCTTAGAGAAAATGGCACGCATGTACCTTGCATGTTAAGGAAATGAGTTATTCTGCTTGAACTCTCCTGCAATTGATGTTCATTTTTAGTGAACAATACCGCCATGCTTCGGTACACTAGATGCCATGAAGTGAATACTTGGGACTGTTGAAGATGGGGCTATATGGAGCATCCGTTTGCTAGGTGCGATGTATTCTGCCAGAAACATAATAGACTGAGTTCGAAAAATGCGCTGCAGTAGAGTAACGATGCCGCACAAAGGGTGCTGTCGAAATATGCGTATAAAATTACAGCTGCTGTCGTCCCTCGAGTGAAAAACTAGATTTTCGTGGTCTCTGCTATAGGCCCTTATCTTTCTCTAAACTCCATATAGAGTAAGACCTGGTTACACGTATGTATGTATGTATGTATGTATGTATGTATGTATGTATGTATGTATGTATGTATGTATGTATGTATGTATGTATGTATGTATGTATGTATGTATGTATGTATGTATGTATGTATGTATGTATGTATGTATGTATGTATGTATGTATGTATGTATGTATGTATGTATGTATGTATGTACGTACGTACGTACGTACGTACGTACGTACGTATGTATGTACGTATGTATGTATGTATGTATGTATGTATGTATGTATGTATGTATGTATGTATGTATGTATGTATGTACGTATGTACGTACGTACGTACGTATGTATGTATGTATGTATGTATGTATGTATGTATGTATGTATGTATGTATGTATGTATGTATGTATGTATGTATGTATGTATGTATGTATGTATGTATGTATGTATGTATGTATGTATGTATGTATGTATGTATGTATGTATGTATTAATGCATGTATGTATGTATGTGTACGTAACGTACGTATGTAAGTATATATCGTGGATTGATGGATGGGGACGGGCGGACGGAGTGATTGAAGGATGGGTGGATGGATAGATCGGGAAGAACAAACAAAGAAGGATGGGTGGATGAATGGTCGGATGGATGGATTGGGACGGACGGATGTAGTAAGTGAAGGATAGGTGGATGAATGCATGGCTGGATGGATTATAAGGGCTTGCCATTTAAACAGGGGGCTGGCAGTTACCACCATGTTCGGCTTTTTTTTCTTTTTCCTATATCACAAATGCTGTTTGAACCCCTAAACTATTTCATCATTTTCGATTTACATTACAATACGTCATCTTCTGCTTTTCAGTCGCCAATACTGCAATTGCTTTTTTGATCCTTCGCGTCTCTTAACTGCAAGGCCTCAGGCAGAGTTACTGCGCCTACATAGAGATTCGGATGGATAACATTGCATTCGAATACAATATGATCAGTTGTGTCTACGGATTTATTACACACTGCACATGAGCGATCTTCTCAGTCAAAATTCTCTTTTTAGCTTCGACTTCTAAGGCACCCAGATCTAGCTTCAAAACGTAGGAGACTGCCTATTGAGTTATCAAAAATGATTCTTTCCTGATCTCCCTTTTCCAGTTTCGATTTAGTTATACATTTGCTGCTTTTCAGTAAAATTTCACTCATTTTCATTCTCAGTAATTTCCCCTGCTATTTAATGCTCTTTACTTCTGCGCCTTTGTGCCATAGGTACCTAATAGTTTGCTGGTTCTTTTCCTCCATTTTGAGTCGATGCTTTTAGGTACAGATATATAAATACTCAAGCTTCCCCACCTGTCACTATCCATGAAAATAATGTTTCAAAAAATAAACATGACCTTTATAGTCAGTACGACAATGTCGCCCGCAAAGACATCGTCAAAACACAATTTTAATAAACGTACGCTTGAAACCAGCATACAGAAAACTTGCGACACGATACAGACCTGTTTCATATTCTTGTACAGTGCCTTGACGCCAGATGATCACAGTATAATGAACACCATGCATTCAAAAGAAAACGGGTGTAGTATATGTTTTCAAGATGAGGCCATGAATTGCAGCAACATTTTAATGTCATCACGCTACATATTGCACATGTATTATAATCTTGTATTAAAAAGAATGATTTTGCCTTCAAGCACTCCTTTAAGTTTGTCTAGTAATGTTTTCTATATTGCATTGAGCATTTCAAAACTATGGTATTGCGAGGACATGTGCCTTTCTGCTTAGTCATTGGTTTGTGATACGATGTTCATTCCTTCCGTGGTTTTCGCAGCCTACGTCATAATTTTGTTTTCTACTCTCCCGCACTGTACTCAGAGTTGGCGTTGTGTGCAAATAAATATAGTAATAAAAGCTGTGTAGCTTTTTTCTGAGGGATAGCTGAGCTTTTATCAACAATAATGACTAATTACTCCCATATTTCAGAATTTAATCAATTAAGGCAAATTGCAGTGGTCGAATGATTGCAGCGTTGAGAATGAAAGCACGAAGACATTTGACTTTTCGATGCCTAGCTGATAAAAAGTAATTTGACTAATAAGAAAAATTAGAGGAACGAACGTGTACAAAAAGGAAGTAGGTAACCACCAAACACAGTCTAGAAATATTGTCACGTAGTGGTGACGAGGTCGACGACAATTGAAGGGTCGATGATTGCACTAAAGAAACTGTTTATTTGGGCTGACTTGCGCCCGCAAAAGAACTAAGCAACTCGGCGGCGGCAATAGAAACAAACGTGCTCGTCGATCGTCGAACAAAGAATGCCCGTCACACTCGTCAACGCTCAATTTAAAGGCTGCACAGAACAATCTAGATAACGTCGCAAACAGCTACCAGCACGGGCTGGAACATTATGGAAAGACACCCGAGTGACCGGAACCTTCGAGACAGATCTCGGTGCATCTTTCGCTACAACAAAACTGATAAAGGTGTGACTGGCGACATCGAGCATTAACAAACGAAGATTACGGAACTGATACGCGGTCTAGAATCAGAGTGATAAGCCTGTATGCCGGCGGCTGTTAAAAATACAACAAATACTCTTTTGAAGGTTTCGCGGCATTATAGAAGCTGACATCCATCACCTACTGTGGGAGTGTCCAGCGTTGAAGCCAACGCGGATCCGGCACCTGGTGGCAGCTGGCCTCTCCCCCCATAATCCGCAGTCATATGCTGTTTGGACACTGGGACCGCATCATCGTTCACTCCTCGATTTCATTGCATCAGTAAACCTTTTTTCACTTATTTGACCACACCCGTCATCCATCATAACATTCCTTTTATACCCTGAGGCAATAAACTTCGCAAAAAAAAATTAATTTCGATATTTTGCCTGCATTAGGCGAACCCCACCCCCTTCCCCTATGTGTAGACAGATTACTATCACGATTGGCTATTCGTTTGCTCTTTTTCTTCCACGAGTGTTCGCAGCTTACTTCGTGTTTTTCAGTTTTTTCTAGTGCAAAAAAGAAGTAATTTGTGAACAAAATTGACTTTTTAGTCAACGCTGTGTTTTCACAACTCTTCTTTGTTCATGTTTATACATTAATAAACTATGTTACATTTCTATGCAAATCAACACGCCCATTTTTCCATCCTTCGCACCAAAGACAGTTTTTAACGTTTCTGGCCACTATTACTGCCGGCAAGGTTCCTTCGTATTCAGATCAGTGTTAATTGGGGACTGAAAAGATTATAATAAATTGCTGC
>NC_139353.1:78450535-78625535 GCF_055883805.1 Amblyomma maculatum
CGATTTAGGTGGCGCAGCAGTCGTTGCATTCATATATAGCTGCACAAAATTAGTACCTATTTCTATGTCGTGTCCACGATGTCAGTGTTTCCAGCCGTGGTATACCGCTTAGAAAATGAGACAACCGTATATAAAAATCAAATTCTATATTTTTCTGCCGTGTCTCTCAGCTCCGCAACTGGGCATTTGTTAATTTCAGGACTGATCTTTCGAATTAAACAAGACACAATTTGCTGAAAAGCAAGCAGACTGTCTCTTCAAGTGCAGCCCTGGATTGTGTTTTTGTTCAGCGGAAATATGAAAACGTTTTTATTGGAAACAATAATCATGAGCTTGTTCTTTTTGTGCTGTATGAAATATATTTCAGGAAATACATTTTGTATTAACATTTTGTTATATTCTCGAGCGCGCGTTGCAAAAACCTCGAAGAATTTTGTTCGTGCTGTGGTTTCTTTACAATTTAAAAGTAGCAAAAAAATTTTGAAATGCGGCATTACTATGACACCGCATGTAAAAAACGTCGTCTTAGAGTTCCTGCATAAGAGCGGGATATATACAAAATATTACTGCTTGTTAATTAACAACCAATTACGCAGCTGAGATAATTGTAAGAACGTAAGCACATTCAGAGGCCTGACTTTAAAACCTCATTAATTTGAGCTCGAAATGCCCAGATCTTTTATTTAAGTGTGTTTTCAGATATTATATACACAATTTCAACTGACGTGCAGCGATAGCGATAAAGTGAAGTTGTTTGGTCTGCGCTAGAGCGGCTGGATTAGGCAGCATTGGATTTTTAAGGGATGCGAGCGAGGGATTGGAAAGGGCAAAAAATCTTGCTTCAGCTTAAAGGCATGTGAGTTATTGGCCCAAGCCGTCAAGTGGTACGAGGTTAAAGGGCCATCGAATTCCACGACCACTGGAGAATTCGAGTGATTCTATGTTTCTCCCTCGAGGACAGAACAAAAACATATTTGTTTTTTATTTTTACGCTCGCAAGTCCCTTTATTTCCGTTGACAAAAGAAAACAGAACGAAGAACAGCTCTATATGTTTCAGGAAGCATATGAAACGAAAAGGAAAAAAAATCTTAGAGATCAGCCTGTGCAGCAATCCGTTCACGTACACTGCCGTCACACCTGATCTCCACACCCTGCAAAACTAAACTCCCTCATAGGTGCTGCAGTCGGCTCGACAGTGGCTCAGCTAGAGAAAAAGAAAAACGATTCCTGAGCGAAATAAAATATGAGCCAAACATAAAACTGTACACAGCAGTCCTAGAATCAGAGATGCGCTTTTTACTGGCGTTAGAAGATATGCTGTACCCCAGACCACGTCTGAAACAAGACACCATAACGGAGGGAACAGGCACTTGGGAGCACCCTGGCAGGAATGCTCTCACTGACATCAAGAAGAGGCAACTCAATAAGACAGGCACATCAGAACAGAAGAAACAGTGAAGCATTCTTTAGGGGTCAGAAAAAGACACATATACATATCTACGTTTTGAGTCTTGACTGGTTAATTTGTTTTTTTTTTGGTAAGTACTGCTTCCTTTTTTTTTCAAGTGCTATTGCAAAAGTGAAACATAATCTATATCGAGTAACGCTTCTAATTACCTATAAAATTCACTAAAAAGTGCAAAAAAGGTATCTAGTAGTTGTTTACTGAACATAGCCACGTTAATTAACAATTGCAGCGTGTGGAGTTTTCTCCACACGCGCCTACGAGATTTTGTGCGCAAACCCTGCCAGGCCGTTCACACGCTCACAGGGACTGCGTTTTTACATGGAGCATTCCTCCTGAATTAGTAGCCGTAGTTGTTTCTAGCTTCATGATTAAAAAAAAAAGCAAAGACTGGGGTCAAGGCAACCAGCTTAAAAACCATCTGGAGAGACGCATCCTAGCGCGGATGCACCCCTATGCTGATTGCTTCATTGTCTCGCCATGTCTCGAAACAAATTGTGGCAATCAAACTGTGGCATTTAAAGTTGTTTGCAGGGCAAATGACGTGATGCACTCAATGTTTGAATTTCAATAGACGGAGGGACACTTAATAAGGTTTGTTACTGAAGGGAAGAAAAAAAAATGCTGTCGTTTAACCCTGTTAAACCCAGACGAAGTGAAAGCTTCAGAAGGCTTGGTTACGTTTATTGTTACTCATAACCAACACTATCACTACTATCATAATTAATAGCCACAGGCACCGTAGTTGTACTCGGCACTACCACCAATATCATTCTCACCTACTACAGTGTCATTATCATCGCGACTATAATTCCTCACGCTAGACAACGAGAAATACCATCTGTAATTCGCGATCGACAGGGGACCGGGTTTAATTCTCCGTGGAGATCGCTTTCTTTTTCTATAATTGTCCTAACATATAGCCACACTTTAACTCCAAGGTCAATCGCCAAACGTTGTGCGACACTATACGGTTAGTGCATTGATTTGCTTATAGCCACAATTGTTCCTCCAGGCAAATGGAGGCCAAACGTGAGCCGTCGCTTTTTTTACCCCGAGGCGGGGCAGTGGAGCTTTTCTTTCCAAAAATGCTCCTAAGCAACCAGATTTCGGCTCTGGTGATACCCACTTCGAAAGCTTTCCTTATCTGTTTACTTTATGCACATCTTACTTCCTAGGTGTCTTCACTTTATTAATGTAACCTAGTTTAACAAAAAGAAACAGTTATTCGCAGTGAAACTAACTGCGCTTTCTTCGGAGTCAAACAGCGTAATCTGATATTATAAATTGGAAATCAAATGCATATCACCATATTTAAAATTGGGTGGCTGGAAAGTGTGTACCAAGTTCTTGTTTTCGTAAACCAGTTTTATTACAACTTAAATGATCACTCACTCAGTAAAAATATATATATTGGCAGCGCTTGTGCTTGAGCGTATCGAGGCACATTTAATAACGTAAAACTCGCTTCTTCCGGAAGTGTTCCCCAACATTGGGCTCTACACAGTAGATCAAACTTGTCAAGAGCGTTCGGGCAGTGTGCTGCTGAGGAAGTTAAATGAAATTTTAATGCAATCGCTTTGCTGCAGGCACTGTGCTTGCATCTGTGCTATTCACATGGTGTGCCTCTTGCGTTGCTAGAGCGCCCTTATTATCACTTAATGTCACTTCGTGCCTTTAACCTTAGGGTTCCTTCCTCTGCATATCACCGACCAATAAATCTATACAAGTGTGACCAACTGTGTGTTAGAGAAGGGGAGATTGTCTCCCAAAAGCGTTTGACGTGGTAGCTTTTGAGGCGCCTAAATAATGCTGCGTAAAATATGGAAAGTTCGTTAGAAACATTGCAGCAACCAGTGTGTCACTTTCACGATGATGTGCAACTTTTGAAGCGACACTTTGTTCATAATGCTAATAGTAAAACTGTTAATAATTACTCTAGGGAAGGAGTCTAAGTCAATGGACTGCCACCAAGCTAGAGTTTGTTTTACCTGGTTAAGCTACTCTGGAGTTTTAAAAATGCTTTCTTACATTTAGCTTGGAAACAAGAAATTTTATGTCCAGAACAAAAGTAAACATTTAGCTATACAGTAAAGCAATGATCATGCCGGCCAGATCGAAAATATATTGTTTTCATTTTTTCTTGCTTTCCTAAAGATTCGCCACTTTTGCGTCTAAAATTTGGTGTGATAGCCTAGAATAGTTCGGCTGATTTCCTTCTAGTCTTGCGGATTGAAAAGGTGTTAGTTCGATGATAGGTTACAAACCTTTGTGATCGTGTGTACAATTGGTGTGTGTTTCATTCTTCGGCGGACGTTACGGTATCTGAACAGTTGAACTGGAAAAAAAGAAAACATTATTTTATGGCAACGTCCCCTACAGTTTGTCTTTACTACAATACCGACACGGATTCATTCCCGGCCGCGGAGGTTGCTTTTCGCTCGAGGCGTAAAGCATTTCGCTCTTTGAACTCTCTTTTTTTCGATACACTTTAAGGAATCCCAGGCAGCCGAAACTGTGGATCGCTAAAATGTGGCGCACCACATGCCCCGAGTCGCTTTAAGATATAAATAACTCGAGCAAGCACGGCAAGAAAGAATTTGATAACTCCGGCCAGATAGCTATGAGGGAGGACACAAATCCAAATGGAGTTTAATTAGACGCATAGTTTCTGGGCCTCAATATATTTATAAGCATTGCTGCCTTATGTATGAGTTGTGATATTTTTTTCCAAATGGAATCCTGAAGATTGGACTTATCTCCCCGTTCTTTTCAAAGGCTACTATAATACACTTCGTCTTGTTAAGCGTATTCAAGAAACTCCAAACCAACTTGTCTATTCTAACTATTTAAATAGACTGGAAGTTCTCTTGTGAATTGTAACCAATTGTAACCAACTTCTATTTGAGGCATAAATGAAGGTTCGGCACAAAATTACGTCTGTTTTACTGATCACTTCTGTATTAAATCAGCGGCATAGATGCCGAGGAGGAGCAAAGGTCCTTTTTTTTTCGGCGTGACACTGCTGTGACGTAAGGGGAGAATAATGATTTCCCGTCGTACCAAACTTTTGTTTAAATCCCAAGAACAATTCACTGTTTCGAATGCACAGTATGTATGCGCCTTATAACCATAAGTTCCTATCTGCAGTGATCAGTATTATGTTATCCAGTTTTAGTAAAAACAGTCTATTTATCATACAAAGTATGCAAAATAGTTTTTCATTTTTGAGGTTAAGTTTATTCATCCCAAGTCACTGAACATTAATATTTTCTTCTTAAACAAAGAGATACAGATCGCTGGTATTTTGAAAAATAATTGAAAGGGTGCTTAAATATTACCAACTATACTGGAGACTGAGGAAACAAGCGTGAAGATCAACGCGATATAAGAAGAAAAGGTTAAGAAGCAGCCTACAACATATGAGGACCTGCTATGGCTGTGGACACCAGGGAAAGATGGCTGTAGCGATAAAGATAGTAGCCGTTGCCCTAATCCTCACAAGAACCAAGTATTTTTGTTGTTTGTTTTTCCTGCCTTCCAAAGGGTTCCCTACCACCACAACGAGTTCCAGTGCCTGTATAAAGCCATGCTGGTACCAGGTTCACCTGACCGAGTATTCTTTTCCGAGCCAGAACGAGGCATCACTGCGCTAACTGCGGATAGAACAACGGCAGATGTGAGTCAGTCTTTCGGAAAAACTTGTGTAGTGCTGAAAAGAGAGCAGCTGTACTATACAATAACAACACATATAAACACATCGTCTCTTTCTTCATGAATGGATAATTTCGAACAAAAAACTATGAAATTACATAACAAAATAGAATAAACGGAACATTTGTGGTCTGGTCTTCAGTACTTCTTGTTAGAAAGAAGATAAAAGGCGAAATCACAAATAAGGTAGGCAGTAAAGTGACATGTGTTAACAGCTTTCTGTCGTGACGCTGGGACTAAGTCGACCCGGCCTTCACTTGGTAGCGTGCAGAGACTCCAGGTTGGTGAAGGATTGAATCTTCGAAGTTGGTAAAACACATACAAGCAGGTTTAATGGCACTTTGAGAAAACTTATTTACATGAAAACAGAGTATATCAGCAAAATGGCAAGCGTTAAGAGTTCATAGCGAGAAGCGTCTGGATGAGCCGTTTACCCAGGGCTCAGAGCGTCATTTCGTGCTCTACAACGTCCTTAAATCCCCTATGTCCAGCCCCTCTCTGAAGATGCTGATCAATCAGTTCTAGGACACACCCCTCAGATATCGGCAACCAATCGAACACATCACTGCACTGATGGTCTGAGGCACTGACTGGTCCAGTATTGTTTCGTCGGGCGTGGTCACTTGTTGTCGGGTAGAGCTTGGGAACGGCGAGGAGGTAAATTTCGATTATTCTGCGAAGATCCGCTATGTTGGCTCCGGCAAGTGCATTTCCTTCTCAGAAACCCAAGTGTACGCGCACGCCACGAATACTGCTCCCAGCATTGTCCCTTTCCGGCAATTGCAACTCTTTCCTGCATTCTAGGAAAATCCTCTAATGGCCGTAATCCTCATGCTCCTTTCTTCTCCTGTACGTCAGCGGACGTGTCACTCTGATCGTCTCCTTTGGACAATAGGCATTCCTTATTTTACAATAGCTCCTCTCGACGGGAAGGGTGAATAGTTGAACAAAAGTACTTCCGGCTATTTCTCACAGGGCGACGTTTCTTTGTATTTTTCTTGACGTTCCCTTGACAGGGCCAACTTGGCAGTTGTAGGGTCACGACAAAGCAAAGCATGCTCATACAAAAAGATTCATGTGAACAGGTTCACTTAGAGCCCTTGCACAAACAGCACATATCAATACCATGCCCACAGGCGCACAATAGTGCGCGCAAGCGCGGACCATGCACGGTTACAACAGGCTGCTCCCCCGCCAGAAGAGTCACGGAGGGCAGCAGTCGCAGCTGCTGCATGAAGAGACGGCTTAATGGCCTGCACATGAACGCTTGAAGCTCGCTGTCGCTTGTCGCGTTGTCTTGATTGTCGTAGGCCAAATTGCTTGAGCTGTCTCTGAAACTCAACCACATGTCTAAGCAAGCACTCGGCTCCCGTCTGAAGAGACCAGGTCAAAAGAAAACTGCCATCGTTGTCCGAGAAAAGCCCACACTCGAAACGCTCAGGACCGACGTATGCCTAGAAAACCAAACGTGCTGCTTTACATAGTCACATATATACACGCGCACGAAAAAAAAAGAACCTGAGTATCAATTTGGATACATGGTGAGGAGCACCTCGGACTGCTTAGAAACAGCGGCTAAGCGTGTCCGCATTCCCATTTACCTTCCCCTTTTTGTATCTTATTTCAAAATTGTACTGCTGTAAAATCAAGCTCCACCTCAAAAGGCTACTGTTCTTCGATGTCGCAGTTTGCAGCCAAGCTAGGGGACAATGGTCCGTCTCTACGGTGAACTGTGCCCCTCCAAGATAGCACTGCAATTTTTGAATGGCCCATACAATGCAAGCGCACTCTTTCTCTGACGCGCAATAACCCCTCTCTCTTGAGCGCAGTTTTCTGCTCAGGTAGAGCACGGGGTGCTGATTACCGTCGTCATCCCTCTGGTAGAGAACAGCACCTAGCCCTCGATCACTTGCATCACACTGGACCGTGAATTATCGGTCGTAGTCTGGAACTCGAAATACCGGACGGCTAATCAGCACAGCCTTCAGGTATAAGAAGGAGGCTTCCTTTTGTTCGTCCCAGACTATATTTGTCGGTTCTGTCCTGCGGAGAGTGTCGGTCAGGTGGCTAGCTAAAGCTGAATAGTTAGGGATGTAGTGATTGTAGTATCCCGTCAGCCCCAAGAATGCCCGAATTTCCGTCTTCGTGCTCGGCCGCAGGTAGTCTGCTACCGCAGAAAGCTTAATCTCGCTGGGTTTCCTTATTCCAAGCTGACATGACCACGAGCTGCCATGGGAAAGTCGCAGTAAGTCTTCGCGGTACTTTTGGGGAACGACTAATTGGTCCCGCTCTACTCCGCGCTCATCCTTGAATAAGCGATACAGCACTCCCTTTCTCATCTCGAAAGAACTATTTTTTACTGTCTTAGTGACGTGGTGGCGCTCCCTTATCTCCTGTATCTTGGGATAATTGGCTTGCTCCATCGCTAAGTCCTCTCGGGTTCCACTTAGAAGTCTCGTGAGATTACTAGACACTGGCGGCAAAAGGTTACTCTCAAGAACGTCCTCATTCCGCGTCTCATCAAGCTCACTTTCAAGTTGACTTATCTGAGATGCCTCGCTCTCAAATTTTTCTGACCCGCTATCTTCCGCATCGACCACTGTTTTAACTGCCGTTTTCTCCGCTGCAGAATTTTCTGGAATGAGCAGTGTAGCTAGTTCTCGTGCCTTTGAACGTGTTAAGGCTTGCACAACTCTGTCTCCGAAAAGGATGTCCCTCTTACGCAGCAGCATGTCCGATTTGTTGGAAAACAAATACGGATAGCACTTAGGAAGCTTTCCTGAAACGGCAGCCTCGGTTGTTAACTCACCGAAAGGGCGCTCGATGACCACGTTCGCGATTGGCAAGCACACACTCTGTTCCTCCACTATCTGGCGGATCCATGCACACTGTCCTGTATAGTCGGAAGGCGACACATACGCCGGATGGAGAACATCCATCGTTGCGGCCGAATCGCGCAGTACCTTGCAAGGCTTCCCGTTGACTACTAGGTCATGCATGCAGGGTTCCAAAAGCGTCATGTTTCCATCGCAGTCACTGACATACGAGAAAGCAATCTTTTCTTTCCGGCAGTTGACGGCAATGTGACCCTGCACATTACACCTAAAGCATGTGCGTGGCTTCCTAGCCTCAAGCTTGTTCTTTGTGTTCTGCGCGTTGGTCACTTCCCCACTTTTCTCACTGCCGTTCTTTCTAGGGAGTTTGCCTGAAGAAGCCTTCCTTTCTTCGTTTGCAACTCTAGCAAGTGCCTTTCCTGACGGTTATTCACACTCAACTTGGGATTGCGGGGCCTATCCACTGCTGGGTTGCTGAATTGTCGACTACAGCGTCCCTATCACTGTAAGAATCAGTGCTCTTTAGGCACTCGACCAAATTTTCTCCTAAATTGTACAGGAATTCAGTTTAACTCTCGTCCCTAGACTTAGTAGCGTTCCGAAAACGTTGTCTGAACACCTCGGCGCTAAGACTATACTTTTTCAGAAGGCAAGCGTTGACCTTCTCGTAGTTGTCCGCGTCCTCCTTGCTTAGCCGCGCGACAACCTCCGCTGCCTCGCTGGGCAGAACCGTCAATAATCTCTGAGACCAAGTGTCTCGCTGAAAGGATAGTTTTTCGCAGGTTCGCTCAAAGTTAGCCAGATACAGACCGATATCCCTTGATATCGCATATGGCTACATGTACTTTGACATCTTGAAATCTGCCTCCTTGTTGAGAAGAGGTACCGCTAGCTGGGGACAATTTCCCGACCTCTTGCTCAACTCTACTTCTAATTTCCGGAGCTCAATTTCTTGCTCCAGCATTTTTGCTTCTCTCTCAATTGCACGTCACGCCTCGTTTCCTCTTTTTCCCGCGCTTTCAGCTGTCTGAGCTGCTCCTCCTTTTTTTGTCCGATGAGGTTCCATGCTTCACTGAGCTCCTCCTCATCGGTTCCTAAATCAGTGATTGCCTTTAAAATCAATGGTTTTCGAGCCAAACCCTTTGTATCAATTCCCAATTCCTCACACAATAGCAACATTTCCGGTTTCTGCAGCTTTTGTAGGTCCATGATCGCTCCGAGTGTCGGCTACTTCCAAAACAACTGTGCAAACTACCAAACCTAAAGACGTTTCAACACTCTTTACCAGTTCTAAAATCTAACCCTGTTCTAGAACCTGGTCCACATCAGAAGAAAAGCCAAGCACTCACCCACACATGCGATCGATGTTCCGAGCTGCTCTCTTGTTGGCCGATTGTTGCTCCTGCTTGTTACTTGAAATGCCACCTTCGATCACCAGATGTTGTGACTTGTAGTTTCAGATGCAACCTCCGATCACCAGATGTTGTGGCGTGTAGATTCTGATCCACCTCCAATCACCAGATGTGGCTTGTAGATTCAGATCCCAACGCTGGTCACCAGTTGTCGTGACGCTGGGAATACGTCGACCCGGCCTTCACTTGGTAGCGTGCGGAGACTTCGGGTTGATGAAGGATTGAATCTTCGAAGTTGGTAAAATATATACAAGCCGGTTTAATGGCACGTTGAGAAAACTTATTTACATGAAAAAAAGGGTATATCAGCAAAATGGAAAGCGTTAAGAGTTCATAGCGAGAAGCGTCTGAATGAGCCGTTTACCCAGGGCTCAGAGCGTCATTTCGTGCTCTGCAACGTCCTTAAATCCCCTATGTCCAGCCCCTCTCTGAAGATGCTGACCAATCAGTTCCAGGGCACACCCTTCAGATATCGGCAATCAATCGAACACATCACTGCACTGATGGTCTGATACACTGACTAGTCCAGTATTGTTTCGTCGGGCGTGGTCGGTTGTTGTCGGGTAGAGCTTGGGAACGGCGAGGAGGTAAATTTCGATTCTTCTGCAAAGATCCGCTATGTTGGTTCCGGCAAGTGGATTTCATTCTCGGAAACCCAAGTGTACGTGCGCGCCACGAATACTGCTCCCAGAATTGTCCCTTTCCGGCAATTGGAACTCTTGCCTGCATTCACGGGAAATCATCTAATGGCCGTAATCCTCATGCTCCTTTCTTCTCTTGTACGTCCGCGGACGTGTCACTCCGATCGTCTCCTCTGGACAATAGGCATTTTCACTTGACAATAGCGCCTCTCTACGGGAAGGGTGAACAGTTGAACAAAAGCACTTCCGGCTATTTCTCAAAGGGCGACGTTTCTTTGTATTTTTCTCGACGTTCCCTTGACAGGGCCAACTCGGCAGTTGTAGGGTCACGACAAAGTAAAGCATGCTCACACAGGAAGATTAATGGTAACACGTTCACTGTGAGCCCTTGCACAAACAGCACATATCAATACCATGCCCACAGGCGTACAATAGTGCGCGCAAGCGCGGACCATGCGCGGTCACAACATTTCCAAATATTGCATGAATAAAAACTACCACTTTAGTTCCTATGTTCTTACTTTCCTTTCCACCGTGTTTCACTCTCTTCATTCTGGTCTTCTTAGCGCGAGCGTCTTTTTACTACCAGTACTTGCTGTGTTTTTTCGTTTTTGCAAAGGCGTCGTGCAATAAAAGCACAGCGTTCTATATCTGCAAGAATACCCATAATTATAGGCTTGTTTTTCTTTTACTTAGCGCGAGGAACACCCATCGTGAAGATTTTGCTTCAAATGGGCAGCAAACATATTCGATACCATTGCCAGCTTAGTGCCTTTCTTTTTGACCGTGATTCTCCTCTTTGCGAATACTACTGCAAAAATAACCTTTTTGTGATTTAGTTCACTTTGGTTGAACACTCTAGGATGGGTTACTCTCTTAGTTGAACTCGTCTCTTTCTTAACTGATCCCTTTGCAGCCCTTTCGATGCCATTGTTCCGGAAAATCCTGATCCCACAGTTTTAAACAACCGGGAAGGTAAAGACGAACCGCGTTGTTGAAGAAAGACCGTTTTTTTTTTTTTCGAGATGGAGGGATTTTGTTGGTCGGCGTCGCGCTGAAACTAGTTTTTGCGATTGTAAATAGTTTATTCCTATTCCTCCAAAACACATTGATTATTGAAGTAGACCCCATGTACATTCACAATCCTATCATTTTGGCCGGCACATATTTATGAGAAAAATTAGCTAAGCTGTTATAATTAGGGTGAAGTTAAAACGTTCTGCTAAGAAAGAAAAGTTTGTGTTGGATGGTCCTGTTATTAGTAATTACAAAATTAAATTTGCTCATACCGTCCTGGTAAAAAACTGTTTCTAGTAGGATCGTTTTGGTTCTCATGCTGGTTTTGATAAGGTTGTTTTATTCGCAAAGTTTTATAACTGCTCATATGAGCACTGCTGAAGCTATAAATTTGTATTTTTGAGCACTATACAGTGCTTGACTACGTTTCCTCGCAGACCACTCTAACTTTAGACTTTTTTCACCACCTTTCACAATGACACGAACTGAACTAGCTTCTTCCTCTACTTATCGAATTCGCATATGCATTTTCACAAACCGCTAAATGCTTCTTGCTAATTTACGTACATAATAACCCAAGTATCCTCTAGTGAATGCGGTTTGCGATTCGCTACATTTGTCGAAAAGGGAGGCAACATATTTTATTTTTTGCGAGTGGTCCATAATCCCTGAAAGCAAGCCACGCGCCTCCATGGAACCTATGTGTATTTTCTTTCGAAACCCCTCGTAGCTCACCTGAATTAATTGCGTTTAGTAGTAAGCTCTGCTTACGATGCTAAGATCACCTCCGGCACGCCACGATGTTCTGGGTTTTGTCCCGCGAGAGGCAGTCGGTATTGCTTCTTTCTATACTGTGTACGTGCGGGAAAATCTGAACGCACGTAAACACACGTGCTGGTGCAGGATAAATTACGAAGCCACAAAGTTGAGCTTCCACCCGGATCTCATTACTTTCCTCAGTCCTCTCTTTTTTGTTTTGTTTCAGAGCCTTACTCTGCCATTTTGTCATCCACCTCTCGCGTTCGATTGAAACAGAGCATACCGGTGCCTGTATTGTTTCAACAGCAGGTCATTACAGTAGCATTTGAGCGTTTTTTGTTCCCTACAGAGATAACTGGTTTCCAGCCTTATGAATCCTGACAGCTTTCACTTTTTGTGGGGCTGACTTTCACTAATGTCTTTCTCTTGTCCCTAAAGAAGAAAAGTATCATGCTCCTTTACGCTTGACGGAGCCTTTACAAGGCAGTCAACCCAGCCATAATGACCCAAATCTGGGCATTTCTTTCGGGTCTACGCCTTGGGGGTCAGTCTATTTGAAGGCCGCTGAGAATGGACCCGTTAAAAAGGCGCAAAGTGTTCGTTACTTGACCTCAGTAATTGCCCCCGATTCGCTTAATTTTTGGGCTCAAGTTACGTATTCTGGCGACATAGCGCTGTTCCGGAAGGGGGCCTCAGTCTAAGCCGCTGCTCATTAACTGCCCAACTAAAGCATAGCTATTACGGCAGGCGTGTATCGAATTTGAGCTTTTTATCACATCAAATACTTCGTATTGTGCTTTCAAGGGGAAGTTTAACGGTGCAGTACTGCTAATATTTCAAAGCCGTGCACAAATGTTCAGGAAATTCAAACGCAGAACACAGGAACAAGAGCAGTAGTGCTCATACTAAACATCGATGCGTGGAAGGCTATTTTATTGTGAAACATTTCAACACTTTGCGGCCCGTTTGTGCCATCGGTCTGATAACTATACCTAATTTCAGGCATTTAGAAAGGCTTGTCAAATTTTGAGCTCATTGCAACATTTGAATAGCCATCTTTAATCCAAATAAGTTCCCATTTTGTGTTTCACACTTTTATAGTCAATAAGCTTAGTTCTTTTCAGCGTTCGGGTAAACTAACGATTAAAAATCAATTAATTTCAGGCGGAAAGGACGAAAGTACGCTTCGGCAGCAAATGCGTCATTCTGGATGGCTTACCAGCTTCAGTGAGATATATTCTCTTCCCACGCACCTACGGCCTCCATCGGCTGTGCCAATGCAAGATATATACCATGAGCAGTGATTTTTATCATTCGGCAAACATAAATTCATAAATTCAAGTTTCAGCTTTCACAATAATCTCACTCGTTGAACATTTAGCAGTAGCGATTCATGCTCTGAAAACCTGTTTGTCAACGAATTCGACACCGGTTTATGCTGAATTTTTACTTCGAAATGTAAGCATACTTCTTCCTCTACACTCAACTGTAAACGCTTTTCGATACGTGCATACTTAGACAAAACGTTATCATTATTACAAGGTTTATTCTCTTCAACACCTAATTCTTTCCTGTGTAATGTAAACCAGTTGAGATCCACTTCTAGAATATATTATTAAACTTTGGTCATCATATCAATAGAGTTCGCCAATGAATGCACATACAATCATAAAGTTTCATTATACGAATAAGCAAATAATGCTCCGAAAATGGCAATGAGCTACCAACAGCCACATACGAACAATCGCCTTTATATTTTCTTATACAACCTTTGTTTATAAAAAAAAAAGTTGTTTGTTTTCACGATGAAGTATAATGTTTCTTGAGGTTCGATACTGGCAGCTGAGATGCAAATGCACATGTTCTTAATCCTCAGCACCGCAATTTTGATTTTAATATGCCATCACCTTTTTCTTAAACATATATAGATACCCTCTTTATCTTCCAAGAGGGAAACCCCTTATACCGAGAGAGGTAAACATCCTACACTGCAGCTTACGATTTCCCTTGATCACCATCGGTGTTCACGGCAAACTGGCAATGGGAGACGGAAGCGGCTAGGTTCTTTTTGGCTAGAACCCGACACAGGCTGGAACAGTTCCCGAAGATAAAGAAGCACCAAATTTAACTATGAATTTGGCTCCTAAAACCTTTGTCGGCCCTTCAGCCCGTGTGGTGCGTGCATAAGTGCCCGCTCCCATGACGGCCATACCGAAAAAAAAAAGCATAGTGCAAATAAGAAGGCGTATGAAAAATAAAAATAAATAAAAATTCAGAATAAAGAAAAAAGGAAAACAAAAAATTGTTGTTGCTGTTTTTTCTTTTTTTAGCTACCCAGAGTGAACAGCAACAATGGAAGAGCAGGTACAAGCCGAATACAAGAAAGAATAAAGACAGGAGAAGACTACAAGGAACAAATGTATATAAAAAATGGAACAATAAAGACTGCTGACGGAGCCAAGATCGCTCCCTTGGCCGGGGGATCGCTAGATGGTAAACCTTATTTCTTCTTTTCATTCTTTACTCCACAACTTCCCCATCCTTTTTGATCTTTAATTTTTTTGTACAAAATAACGTTTCGATATTGTTGATATTGTGACGGAGTCGTCTTGATATTCATGACCGAACGGCTACTGCGTCGTAGCGACTGGCTCGATTGACAGACATCAAAACATTGGTCCGGCGCTCACTTAAGTCAAACTAAGGGACGATTGTGTGACTATCTGGAAATTCGCCCGGGATGTCTTTAATAATTATTTATTTTGATAACATTTAGTGCATGTACTAAACAAATACATGAAATGGAAGGTAGCCACTTGTATTGGAACATATGTGCATGCATATCAAGGTTACGAGCATGTCGCAGCCTATTTCGCAATGTTAATGTGGAGGTGCACTCAGGGCACGTTTTTTTTTATGCCCAACCGTACGCTGCTGCAGCTCGGAATAACTGCCTGAATGTATAAAATTCAGGTTACGCTCATTCATTGAAGTTCGTATAACTGAAAATAATCAGGATTCAGGTAGAACGAAAGGAAGAAGATGGTTTGCACGGTATAAAAAAGAAGAACCGAACAAAGGTAAATAGGGTACGCCTCAGGTCGCAGATGAGCCAACGTTTCGACAAGTGGACTTGTCTTCGTCTGGACATAGCGATCATCACTGGCAGGGGTATGTATAGTCTAGCAATAAAACCTTGAGATTCCGGCATACATTTTTGTATCCTTTCTATTTATTGTCGTGAATTTCAAAGCTATATTTTATGTACGCATCAGGAGGTCCAAAAGTTTAAACTGCTAAGGTAGTCGCCTCGGGCGTTCTTAGATTAAACGTACTGCATTACACACATAGATGTCACATTTCTCATATTGCGTAAATGATAATACGTAAAAAATGTATTTTGCTCAACGCGCCATTATCACGGTGAGAGCCTAATGGACATTCGCTTTGTTGATGCAACAATGTTTATCTGACAACCTTAAAATCTGGCAGAGGGGAAGAAGTAGGGACTGTGGGCTGGATACGAATAGTTCTGCCACCGGCAAGCTAAGCAGTTTCACCGCTTCTTTCCCATAGCATTATTACCCAGGGACGATGCGATGTGTGTCCGAACAGCGCAGTCAGTATCAAGTCTGCAGCGAACAATTTTCATCTGCATCCTCAACTTCAACGTCATGCCAACGTTTCTACCAACGAAAAGAAGAAAGCAACAGTAGAGATCGGTAGCTTAATTACCCTTACCCACCATTCGCGCCGCTCTGCAAATACATACTTAGAACGACTGTGCTCCTTTATCATTCACTGCTATGTTTATAAACTGTTTTCTTTGTTATAGTTTGCTTGGTAGTGGTGGAGCTATGAAAGGCCATTCACCACCATATATGCACATCCTGCCTGTCAGAATTTCGTTTCGTTCCTTACGATTTTAGGAAATTAACATTGATTATAGTTTAGTGGAATGAACGGCCGCCAGAAATCAATATCTATAGGCCAGAAGTTAGCGGCTTCGGTTAGTGGTATAGAGGCACAAATGTGTTTCAAAAATACATTGCTTATCTTTATTGAAATCATAAGATACGGATGTGATTCTTAACCGCCATTACCTAGTTATCTTGTTTGTTTTTTTGTGGGCTTTAACGTCCCAAAGCGACTCAGGCTATGAGATGCCCCGTAGTAGAGGACTGCGGAAATTTCGAACTCCTGGGGTTCTTTAACGTGCACTGATATCGCACAGCACACGAGCGCCTTGCATTTCGCCTCCATCGAAAAGCGGCCGTCGAAGCCACTGCTCCTCCCCGGCGGGGCGAGGAGAGTTATCTCTCTTTGCGTTTAGACAAGGTAGCTTACCAGTTACGACCAAGGATTCGCACATGTTAAGGGCAATAAACTATAGGTGAGAAAGTTCGAAGGATGATATACGTCATCACTTTACCGGACATGATTTTTCTCCTGTGTTAATCATCTGTGGATTATTCGATGACTACCCGCAAATACGCGGTGTGCTCTGTCTGATTTCTCCCTTTGTGAACGGTAAAACGAAAATCCTGAAAAATTGCATGTACTCCTTTTGACGTTTTTACTGAGCATGATTTGTTCTTTCTATCCATAAATAATCTAGCTGCACTAACAAACACCAATTCGTGAAGTGAGTGAAGGATTGCCGATTGATAAACGGCCCCGTTCAGTTTGCGCATGCTTTTTTCGCTGACCAAGAGAATAATGGAGCTTCATAGACCAACAAAAATAATTGAAGGAGAAATAAATATGAGTTGAAACGTAACAACTTTACTTGAAAGGCAGGCCTTTGAAAAAGGTCCTTAAAGGAAGCCCATAAAAACGCTCGAACCTTTGAGAATGTCTTTGAAAAGGACACTGCGTGGTATTGTATGCTTTATTCATTTGACCACAGTTAATAATATTTACCGGCCCGAGGTACAGCATCAGATTTCACGGCATTTACGTGAGTATGACTTGGGTGATTTTGTACTGCCAGGTATTTTGGTACGTGTATTATACATAAGTATTATTTTGGTATGCATTATATATGAAAGTCATACTCTCCATCATTCCATTTATTTTAGATGTAGTAGACAGTATTGGGAACTTCATTATATATGAGAAACGGATTCTAACTCCCTATTTATAGAATTCTAATTTTGCAACTTATCCCTCTGATGGCAATCGTTTTATTCTTCGTAGGGTGCCGTAGTTTCAAATAGGCCAAAATATCTGGTTTGTGGGGCCGAAAATAACCGCTGCAAATGCTGCGAAAGTTTCAACGCTGAGAAAAGTATTTGGGTGAAGATAGAAATCTGGAAAAATATATACTCAAAGAATAAAAAAGGTGTAATTCAATTACTCGCGCAATATAGAGCAGCAGGTAATTTTCACTGAACTGTGTTTGCTGCCTCCCAAAAAATAAACGTTATTTTGCTTAGTTAATCAGGCGGACAGGCCTCCAGACCACACATTGCATGTACTTCATAGAGACACCTTGCTAATATAATGCTTTTATTACCAATGGTGTTCGATACGGACTGAAAGCACTGCCCAATTGCAGTGGAGAAATACGAAAGCCTGAGCGCTGCTGAGGCACATGCCATATCGCGCGTCCCTTGTCGAACACAACCAGAGTTCCGTTCGCAGCATCAAAGTTTGCGGCTTTATATAATCGGTTTACAGGAAAAGAAAGGCGGAATATTTGTCAAACTTGTTTCTGTGGACACCTAAAGTCCATCGGACAGCCCAATCAAGTCGGCTTCGGACACCGTGTTTTCGATGGCCATTGTCCACGATGTTTGTACTGCTTTGGTTAATTTTGGTTTTGTTTTGTTTGGTTTGGTTTGTGAGGTTTCCCAAAGCGACTCAGGCTATGAGAGACGCCGTATTAAAGGATTCCGGAAATGTTTACCACCTGGGGTTTTTTAACGTGCACTGACATGTTTTATAAGTATGTTAGGTGGTATTATAGGTACTATTATATTGCACGACTGTTGGAGGAGTATGGCATACGTTCACAATTGAATAATCGCTAAATAAGCGAGTGGCAAAATGCATGTACGCTAAGAAGGACCCGCGATGGGGACCAGACAACGGTATTTGTTGAGGCGGCCTTGTCATGCCTTAACGCCGGAGCCTAAGTCTGCCTCAATGCTTTGTCCCTGAAGTGAGTAAATGAGGTCGTCAAGCCGTTCTTTATTCTCTGGCTGAAGAGAAACCATTTTCTAAATGGAGATCTTTGTCTGCGTGGCGATCTTTTGCTGAAGGCTCCCAGCTGAGCAGCGTGGCATTGAACACAAATTATCGCTGACACCTCCTTATGTTCACGCGCACACTTCATTAATTTTCATTTCGAATGCTGGGTGCAGTTATTATGATAAATGAAATGACTGAATCTGCGGTCAGGTATATTTATTTGCTTATTATTTCCGACAATATGCCAGGAAAGATAAAAAAATAGTAGCTAAATAATGTACAATAGCTTGAAAAATGGGCATGCAGAGTTCTCGCCATTTGTTTTTGTTTTTGGCCAAGCGTTGGGGCAAGCGTTCATTGATGTCTGACATAAAGCACAAGACGTCTATGCATTATTACCGTAATAGGTTTGTTTGTGAGATTTTCAAAGCCTTTATTTTACTGTGCTTTGGCTGAATTCTAGGCACCTTTGGTTTCTTAGAAATTTCATACAGTGCATCTAATTCTACAATAAACATACGGGAAAAAGAGAACCTTAATAAAACTTCATCAGAGCTTATTGCAGATGCAGATTCGACGCATCAGTGCGCCTAATGTTACTGGAAGACAAGAAATAAACTCCTACAGTCTATACAGTAAACAAGCTTTAGCTCAGTCCTAAAACCGCACAGCATAAACACTACCCAGCCTATCTTGCTTCTTCTGAATTTCTTCATTAATCGACCTTGTCACGTGGTCACGAAATAGATGCTGGCTCTTGGCGTACCGCCTACGAGCGGGAGTCCGCCACTCATTAAGGCGAGTAATGAATTCCACGGGCCGTCATTAGGGTTTCCGGAAAAGAGCGGTCAACGATAGCAGCAGATACGGAGAAGTAAGATTGCTTAAAGTACTGAACAAGTTTCATAATGAAGTGTTCAGTTACAAACGAAGAGATCTAGATTAAGGAGGGAAGGTTATAAACCGCCGCTCTTCTCTTCAGAAAGGACTCGTCGTGCTCGAGGCTTGCGCATATTCATATTTCCTTCTTTCCTATCTATGGTAGCTTGATCGTTTTTGGAGCTTTTCCCTTTGCAAGACGAGACCCTTCATAGCATCTAGAGCGAGGCTAGATGATCCTACTAAGATCGTTGTGGTGAGTCTCTTCCCTGGGTTCTATTACGAATGACTTTCTAGAAAATGTATTCTTTGCGTTCTTGTGGCATTTTTGAAGACAAAATAATGGTACTTCGCAGTTTCATTTTACTGAGAACGATGCAAAGTAACCTAGAGAAGGAAGGAGCGAACTGCAGCGTGGAAATACAGGGTTGTGGCCTATTTCGTGTCACAACCCGTGGGGGATGAACCGCCTATTTGGCAGTTCCTACCCCGAGTTGCTTATTAAGGTGATGTCATTAGCTAATAGCAGAATACTGAGGTATTCTCCATTTACCCTTATCCCTAACTGCGCCCATTCCAAGTCTCTGAATACTTCCTCTAAACAAGCTGTGAATCGTACTGGGGAGATTGTGTCTCCTAGCCTAACACCTTTCTTTATGGGAATTTTGTTACTTTATGTAGAACTATGGTTGCTGTGCAGCCACTATATATATATCTTCCAGCACTTTCACGTACGGCTCGTCTACCCCCTGATTTCGCAATGCCTGCATCACCGCCGAGGCTTCAACTGAGTCAAATACTTTTTCGTAACAAATGAATGCTATGTATAAGGGCTGGTTATAATCCAAGCATTTTTTTATCACCTGGTTGATGGTATGGATATGATCGATAGCAGAGTACCGTTTCCGACAACCTGTTTGATCATTTGCTTGATTGCAGTCTAAGGTTCTTCTGATTTTATTAGCGATTACCTTGGGAAATACCGCATACGTAACAGACAGGGGTTATATGTACAGTTCTACCATTGCTATTACGATTACATCAGCTCCGTTACTGCGCAGCAAGCTGTCATCCCAATGGAATATTTTTGCGTATATTTTAATTCTATCAAAAAGGAGAAAACGTGTCACGTTTACATCTGTGCCCTTCTGTGCATTTCCAATTCTTTTTTTCGCATCTTCTGCACACGCGGTGAGAAACCTTTCCATACGCTATATTCCAAGCCTTTAAATTTCTGGCAGGTTTTAAGAATTTTCGCCTTTTCTCTCCTATCCAGTTGCTTCAGGATAACCGGCCAGCATTTGTCTGTACAAGGTTTTGCAATTATATGGATGCATTTAAGGAGTACGTCTGTAACGTTTAAGAGATCTTGGAATATTTCCGTGGCAACTGTTTGTTCAAGGAACTGCTGCTCGTTTTCTGTGAATTCCTTTGCACCAAATATTATGAGGTTGTTCCGTCTGCTTATGCTTTTCTAGGTTATCTTTTTTCAGCAATAATTGTTAACCGTTTCTTGAAGTACATCAACCTTCTCTGTATGGTCAGTTACAGTCGCAGAAAGGTCAAACAATTTTCTCTGAATGCAGAACAACTTATTAATAGTTTCACAAAGCTCACGATTCGCGGATCCGCACTTTGCTTCTACTCACGTATATTTTGTAAAATTACCTTAAGCATTTCTTCAGGTGTTGGACGTTGATTCGATTCTATATCACCGCAAGAAGGCAGCAAATCAACAAAACAGCTGTGGGCAGTCATGAAACGCCTGATGAGTGACCTTGGGCACGGCAGAAGCAAGAAACAAAACATTGTTGCTACGCTATGTATATACTGAGCGTTGATCTTGTACCTGCGCGAGAAACAGGATTGGACTAGCGAGACGCATGGCCTCAGAACCTCTGTCGTGCCACCTTGTCGGTGGCCTCGAAGTAGTCGGACTTATATGCTCCCAAGGTGCTGTCGTTAATGACGGTGGGCGACGCGCAGCAATCCACGAAGGCCGTGTACGTATGCTCTAGGCTTGATCGGTCCGATTACTGGATCCAAGAATGAGCCGGAGAACATGCAGCGCCGTCATGTGAAGTATGAATGTTCCATGGCATTTTTCAGCCGGTGCAGTGCTGGGCTTAGCAAAAAGCCCTGCCTGCACGAGAAACAAAAAAGAATTCGTCGGACGCATGGCCTCAGCGCCGCTACCGTGACAATTGGTCGGTGGTCGCGAAGCAGTCGGACATATATGCTCCCAAGGTGCTGACGTCGATGACGGTGGGCTACGTGCGGCAATCCACGAGGGCCAGATGCGTATGCCCTAGGCTTCATCGGTTCGATTGCTGGATCCAGGGTTGTGCCGGAGAACATGCAGCTCCGTCATGTGAAGTGTGAATGTTCCAAGGCATTCTTCAGCTGGTGTAGTACTGGGCTTAGCACAAGAAACAGCAATGGATCCGTGAGATGCATAGTCTCAACGCCTCTGCCGTGCCCGTAGGGGTCGCAATTCATGCAAGCGCAAGTGTTGACTATCATGATACATCATCTGCCCAAAATTGGAGAATTGGTACAGCGAGCGTCGCATGAAGGTAATCGCTTTCGTGCCGCGATAAATAATAAAATGTTTGTTTGGAGCGACAATCTCTCACTCAAAAGAACCTTTAGTCAAAATTCCGCGTAAACAGGACACAGCTGCTCTTGAGATTTGGTAATAATTATTTACTGCGGGAATGCACCTTCTTTTATGTTTGCACTATTTATAAAGATACTACAAGAATGTAGTTCTGAGGTTTGTAGTCTCGTCGACTATATTACTCGCTATTACCACTAAAGTAAAGCAAAAAGTGTAATTGGAGCTGCAGCTCCACATTTATTGATTATGACTGTGCTTTGATTGTTTCCTCCTGGTGCTCACTTTGCAAATCGTTGCTGGCGCAAATGCACTTTAGTAGCAGCCTAATCCCTAATCCTCATTTATTGCTCTAGTATCTCCCACATACCAACTGCAAAATATTACTCTGTAACCACAATATGCGAATGGCCACCGAACGTAGTTGATAAAGCTCCACCTAACCAAATTTAAAGGCCATTTTTGCGCCGCCTAGCAGTGCCGTGCCCGATTTGAGATACAAGGGCCCTCTTAGGGGCCCTTGTATCTCTCTCTGCACTCTTTCACTCTTGCACTCTTGGAGGCCAAGCTAAAAGCTACACGAGTTCAGAAGTTTTGTCAACCCGTCATGCGATGCGCACTCGTCTCGTCACCCAACATGGCGAACAATTAATGCCGGTCATTTCATGTCTCAGATACCAACTTCCAGGCACATCACCTTGATTTTTCGCGCCGAACAGCAACTTGATTGACTGACGCTGTGCTTTTGCTATAGTTACCAACTTCAATCTCTTTAAAAGACATGAGTTGACTAAACCGGCTCTCTTTGATGGTTTAGTGAGACTGCACTGTTTTGGTGTAATGGCAAGAAAGAAACGAGACAAAATGGCTCCGTGAAAGATCGCGTTGGACATCAATGATCAATTAGGATCGCCTTGTTCAGATAAAAATGAACGCCCTTTAGAATGGGACCACTTTGACAAAATAATAATATAGGGGAATGAGTGTTTTGGCATTCAAGGCATTTTAACCTTATTGCGGAGTTTAAACACTTCTATATACAGCTTCCCGCGACCTACCGTCCTGATCGCGTGTAGTTATCATACAGAATTCTATTATTATTGCAGTCTCTTATTAAAATTTCTTCTACGGATGTTCCTTATCAATAGGGCAGTGCTTCGTTTCGCTTGTATTATAGCGATCAAAGTAAACCACACCCCACCCTCCTTCGCTATGGAGCCTGCACAGTTCCTTTCATAGATGTCTATCATTACCAGAACTTAATGGTCCAGATGTTCTACTCTTATTTAAGCTCAGTCTTGCTCTCAATAGCATTGAAACTCAATATCTGTATCAGACCTCTGGTAATTTGCTCGAAATAGATTGCTCTAGCGATATTAGGCAGTTAAAAAACAGATAACATTGTGTGTTTTTTTGGCCCGCTTGGTACAAAATTTTATTTAGGGAGATTAGGTGCACGCGTGCGTTTTAGCTTTTTGTCAGGAACTTCATGAACATGCGTTCAAAAAGAATACATTAATCAAGCCGACATGATTATGTGGTTGCAGAAGCTCTGCAGTGTCTCTCTAGATAGAAAGAAAACATTTGTTTCGGTCGCCTAATAAAACTTTCGCTAATGATAATTTTCAGAGAAGAGAAGGAAGGTACGCAGGGCGGTGTCAAAAAAACAACCATTCGACGCTTCTATCGGCAATATTGATAGTAGGACAGCTTGGAAGCATTGCTTACAATAGCGTAGTATCCGCAGCAGTACCGCTCTAGACGAAAAGCAGGTAGAGTGTATGTCGCCGGTCAGTCTCATGATTCAAAGCACGGAAAAAAGGCAGCTACGTTGTACGGCATACCTTCGAAGGAAAAAGGAGGTCAGAAACAATACATTTGGTACTCGAATTTCTTTCTTTGCCACGCCGCCAAACGAGAACCGATGCATTTTCGTGGCTTTCACAAATCTTTGCATTGCCTATCCTATCCTAATAAGTCTACTGAAAACTCCGAGACCACCCTATGGGGCACATCGATTGTAATGTGAAAAGCGAAATCTGCTCTCCTTTTGAGGGGAGGTGGGAGCGTTATCCGCAGCAGGCGTTGCGTTTTTCTTTTATTTCATTCCGTACGCCTCTGCTTATACCACTACATCTGTATTTTGTTACCTAATTATGCTCACTCCTGTTTGCCTCTTTCTCACTCTCTCTCCCTAGCTTTCGCTTCTAAATGTAAATATGTCACTCACTCCATGTTAGTAGATGCCTAACACGGGAAAAGGCTTTACCGGTATCGTTACTTCATTCTCTAACGCCCCGCCGGGGTGGCACAGTGGTTACGGCGCTCGACTACTGTGCCCAAGGAAGCGGGATCGAATCCCGGCCTCGGCGGTTGCTTTTCAATGGAGACGAAAAGCAAGGCGCCCGTGTGCTGTGCGATGTCAGTGCACGTTAAAAAACCCCAGGTGGTCTAAATTTCCGGAGCCCTCCACTACGGCATGTCTCATAGCCTGAGTCGCTTTGGGACGTTAAACCCCACAAACCAAACCAAACTCCATTCTCTAACAAAACTCCAACAATCTTGTTTAGTGCTATACACTCTCGTAGCGCCGACATGTGTATGCATTTCTCAGCACATTCATGAAAAAAATTTATTGGAGAATGAAGACATAGTGAGCAAAAATTTGGTTAAGTGTAAAAGAAATGACTTGGAAAATTACAACCAAGGACGCACAATATACTCCGAGAGGTCGACTGCACATTCAAGAATGTAGGGCAGTAAGAACACTGAGGTCAAATCAATGGCGACCGGTTGCCGGCGTTCCTATAGACAAGTGGCCTAGTGATACCAATCTATATTTCTATAGTCGGGATGTTGAGCCAATACTGCACATAGCGATTAATAGGCCCAAAATAGAAGCGGTGTGTATCCGTGGTTTTCAAGATGGGTTATTTTATTTTACTGTTATTAAGCAGAAACCTTTATTAAGCACTAAAATAAAATGAAATAAGAATGCCTTTCAAGGCTCACGGAACAAAATTCCGTGCGCGGGAGTTGTGCGCGAGAGCTGTGTGCGGGCTCTGTGCGTCGGATCAGTGCATGGGACATGTGCATCGCATCTGTGCGATGATTTGACTTGCTCAGAACGTATGTATGAGGAGGAAAATTAAGAATGAAAAGCGATTGATGATGATTGTTAAAGAATAAATGTACACGTAGATATCGGTAGAGTTAGTGAGCAATGATGACTAATAAAATGGTTATAAAATGACTGTAAATGACTACGCACGACCAAATTGTCAAACGACGACTTTTAATGGCCGCAACTCAGTGAAAATGAATAAATATGGCTAGCTATGAGTGGTAATGACTTGACATAACTAAGCATGACGCAGAATGACTACTGTACAAACAATATATCAAATGACATGTAATAACCGCAGCTGACTAGAAACGAGCATCATCCTTAGCTATGAGTTTTAATGACTACAGTGACTAGGCATGACTCAGCATGACTACGAAACAACCCGTATGTAAGACGACGATTTGTAATGACAGCAACTGACTGGAACTTAGTAAACACACTCATTATGAGTAGTAATGACTAAAATGACTAGGCATGACTCGTCATGATAATAAGAGGCAAACGATAGGAGAAGAAGGGTAGACGTTCGCCGTTCTCCACTTAGAGACTTTCAAGAGACCTGATTTTTTCAGCTTGCAATTTTCACACTTTATATAAGAAGCTGTCTGGGGTAGAGTACATTCAATTTCCAGTCAGTGGTTATGAAATTTGAAATAATAATAATTTATTTATTTATTTATTTATTTATTTATTTATTTATTTATTTATATAAAACTCCAGGCAAAAAAAGGGCCCTAACAGGAATGGGGCACAATCGAGCATCGTTATACTCACCTATGTACAGTGGCTGTTTCCGTGGAAAGAAGAGAGCACAAGGAAAGAACGAGAACACATTTTCAGAAACAACAAAAAATAGATGTTACTGCTTCAAAAATTGCTGAATTGCGTAGAGGACATTTGTACCTTCAAACACGTGCTAAGGCAAACCATTTTAACTTGCTTAAGGTCATTGGAAAAAACGAATATTTGAATTGGTTTGTGCGGGCAAATCAGGAGTTAGTTTAAGAAGATGGTGACGCCTCGTAACTCTAGACGATGAGGGCTGAAAATACAACGAAGGATTCATACGGAGCGTTCGATAATAGACATTAAAGAGGAATTTTATTCTTGCTAGCCATCTCCGAGATGCTAAAGATTCGATTTCATTTATTCTTATCAACTGTGATGGTGAATCTTGTCTGCTGAAGCGGTTATATATGAAGCGTACTGCTGATCTTTGTACTTGCTCTAACCTAATAATATCCTGCTTTGTATAAGGACCCCATACTTCGCAGGCAAATTCTAGCTTGGAATGGGCTAAAGAATTGTATGCTAGACGCTTTACATAGGAGGTGCAGCGCTTGAGCCTATGTCTCAGTTGGCCTAGTTACCTAGTTTGCGACGCGCAGATGAGCAGATGTGAATATGAGAGGAGGGGGGGGGGGGGGCAGTTTAAGTGATTGTAAATTGTAACTTCTAAATATTTGGAGCTGTCGGTTTCAGTTATAAGGTTGTCCTCGATTGTGTATTGGTAAGAATGGTAGGATTTTTTGTTCGTGATGCGCATGAACACGGTTTTATTGACGTTAAGTTTCGTACCCCACTGCTCATATCAGTCAGAACAGCGTTAATACTTTTATTTAAAACCACTTGATTACTTGTAATATTAAAGGCCTTGAAGAGCAGGCAGTCGTCCGCAAATAAATGAATTTTGAGCCTTTCGTGGATAGAGGTAGTCAAGTTATCCACATAAATTAATAAAAGAAGAGGACCTATCACACTTTCTTGCGGAACATCAGAGGTTATGAAAAGGCAGTCTGAATAATGACCTTCAAAATCAATAAATTGCTGGCGCATGTCTAGATATGATGAAATCCAATTAAGCACAGTTTGAGGTATACCTAGCTCGTCAAGTTTATATAATAGAACGAAATGCGTAACCATATAGAATGCTTTCTAAAATCGAGAAATATTACATCAATTTGGCCGGCATTATCGAGTACCGAAAAAAACGAATGTCTTGTAGAAACCAGTGGTGTAGTTGCCGACAGCCGTTTGAGAAAACCATGCTGAAATGAGGAGAGAACGTTGTTCTTATCTAGGAAGTCAGATATGTAGTTCGAAATAATAAGTTCGATAAGTTTGCATGCAATGCTGTTGAGAGATATGGGGCGGTAGTTGATTAACAGATCGCGGTTGCCTTTCTTGAAAACAGGCGAACGCGGGCATGCATCCACTCAGATGGAACATCCCCAGTATAAAGTGATACACGAAATATTGCCACGTGGTGGTGACAAGGACTTTGGCACCAAAAGAAGACACAGGCTTGATGGTACTGCAAATTAACTCTCTATTGAGCTGACTTGCGCTCGCAAAAGAACTAAGCAACTCGGAGGCAGCGATAGCAACAAACGTGCTCGTCGATCGTCGAACAAAGAATGCCCAGCACACTCGTCAACGCTCAATTTAAAGGCTGCTCAGAACAATCTAGATAACGTCGCAAAAAGCTACCAGCACAGGCTGGAACATAGTGGAAAGACACCCGAGTGGCCGGAACCTTCGAGACAGGTCTCGGTGAGTCTTGCGCTACAACAAAACTGATAAAGGTGTGACTCGCGACATCGAGCAGTAACAAAGATTACGGAACTGATACGCGGTCCAGAATCAGAGTGATAAGCCTGTATGCCGGCGGCTGTTAAAAAACAACAAATACTGTTTTGAAGGTTTCGCGGCAATATAATAAGAACAAAGCGTGCTAGTGATTAAGCGTAACGTCGCAGGAGTACGTTTGGGATGCCATCAGGGCTCAAGACGATTTCGGCTTTAAACTGAGAAGCATTGAAAAAATGCCTTCATATGTTATGAATTCCGGGCTTACTTTGGTCGTGTTATTGTAAAAACTAGTGTGGGGACGGGGATTAGAAAAAAAAAACTGAGTGAAATAAGTGATTGAACTCCTTGGCTTTTTGTGACCTGTCGCGAACAACGTTTTCGCCGACCTTTTTTTGGCGTTGCTATTAAAATTGAAAAAAAATTATTTCCAGTAATATACAGGAAATGGGCCTCGGGCGAAAAGCTACAGCGATAGCTTGAGAGATGCCCGAGGCCCAGTAATGCAGAGCAACAGGATGTGTGACGTTAAGGCGAAGATATACATATTTAACATGAAAATTATGAAGCCCAGAAAGAGCACATATATACAAATGAAACAGCACGTTAAAAAACATCGCAGTAAATTAACGACCCACAATAGTGTAACAGTGTGCACGAAATATGGCAAAATGTAATGAAAATGAAGTGACTATTCTTGTAATAATGTTTAAGGCAAGGAACGGAAAGTACAAAGAGACAGTGCGGAATTGATAAAATATAGCCTAAAGTCCTTAATTGACGCGGTAAAGATATTTGGGTTGTTCATGCTGTAATGATTTAATAAGCATGGTAAAGTAAAACGAAGGCTCTGGTTACCGTATAACGTCCTCGTTCGAGGAACGTCCCATATTTGTTTACTTCTGGTGTGAAAGGGTTTCTCGTAAGGCTTAAGTCCAGATATATTCTTCAAGAAGTCAGTTAAGCATTGAGGTGACAATTTAAGGCAGTGAAGTAGACGATACTCAAACATGGCATGCACACGATGAATCCTATATTTCGGAAATGTTTCTGTATGGGCAGCGTAGCATGCACCAGCGATCAGTATAATTGCCTTCTTTTGGAGACCGAGTATGATGTTTAGATTTGTTTTGGATGTTGTACCCCAAACGAGGTGACAGTAGTTTATGTGAGATTGAATTAAAGCGTGAAAAATAAGGAGCTTATGCTTTGGAGAAAATTCGCTGCGCAGTCTCGAGAGGAAACCAACAGATCTAGTGAGCTTGCTTTCAATATACATTATATGGTCAGTCCACCTCATGCGAGAGTCGAATACAACACCTAGTGATTTCAACTTGTCTGCAATTTTAATAATGTTTTTTTCTAGATGCAGAGTACTGTTTACTGTAATATCCTGGCTAAGGGGACGAAAAAAGACTGCTTTGGTCTTGTTAGAGTTAACTACCAAACCATTAGCTGTGGACCATTTGTGGAGAGCACAAAGAACCAGATTTGCAGTATTGATTAGTTCATCGGAAGAAGATCCTCTAAGAAAAAAACTTGTGTCGTCAGCGTACTGAATACAACTTGTATGATAAGCTATGCTCGGAAGGTCGTTAGCATATACATTAATGAGGAACGGTCCAAGAAGGCTACCTTGCGGGACACCACATTTAATGAGAAGGGAGCTAGACTTATGATTATCGACCGAAACGACCTGCTGGCGCATGTTTAAATAAGAACGAAAGAGTTGGAGGGAAAGACCACGGACACCATAGCTTTCAAGTTTAGAGAGTAGTATTTCATGATTAAGAAGGTCGAAAGCTTTGGTAAAGTCGATGAAAATACCAAGGGTCGAACCTTTAGCTTCGATATTATTTAAAATAATTTCCTTTTGCAAGAGTAAAGCAGATTCCGTGGACTTGCCCTTTCGAAATCCAAACTGACTGGCATTTATTAAGGCATGTTTAGAAAAGAACCCATCGATTCTCTTGAGCATTACTTTTTCAAAAGCCTTTGAAAAAACAGGGAGAACAGAAATTGGCCTATACTTTGTCATCTTGTTTCTATCGCCTCCTTTGAAAATAACAGTTACGTTAGCATATTTCATTCGTGCAGGAAAAATTCCTGATGTGAGCGACAAGTTAAAGATGTAGCTTAAGCATGGTGCTAAGAGATACGAAACCAATTTAACTGGTTTAATTTGGAAGTCATCGAAATCGGTGCAACTTGTAGCTTTTAGGTTCATTATAACGCTAAAAACTTCCTCGCTGGTCGTTAAATGAAAAGCAAAAGTCTCTAAACCTGTATTTTGGAGATACCGAAGTGCTTCGCCGCGGAACCACTCGGTCTAAAGCTTGTGAAGAAGTCATTGAATTTTTCTGCCAGCAAAGAGCGGGAATAGGGCAAGCCATCGATCACAAGCTGACCTAAGTGCGTATTTTTTTCTTGTTTAGAAACGTTTCATTTAAAAGTTTCCGGAATGCTTTCGGACCTTCGCTGCTAGTGAGGATACGCGATTGATAGGCATATTTAGATCTTCGCAGTTCGTTGGTTACTTTGTCTCGGTGTTTTTTGAAAGCTGTAAGGTGATCAGGGTTCCGAGTGGACATAAAGCGTTTGAAGAGCCTAGACTTATGATTCATCATTTTGACGTGTGTTGGAGTCACCCAAGGTTTACGGAGTTTCGTTTTTGATTTCGTCGTTTTCCAGGGAACACACTTATTATAAATGTCTTTCAAAGTACTTAAAAAGAGCTCATAAGATTCATCAACGGAAGAACAGGCAAAGACACAGTTCCAATCTGCAACGCGTACAGATTCGCGAAATCGCGCAAGTGTCACATCAGTTATACATTGATAAGCAAAACTATTTGGTTGTGCGTAACTTGGTGAGCAGCCATGTGGCACGGATACGAAAATGGCACAGTGGTCACAAAGGTCACAAGCAATAGTACCAGCAGAAATGACGGGGGAGACAATGTCTACTATAAAAAGGTCAATTGTACTGGTAGACGTCGTTGTTATCATTGTGGGTTTAGTGATAAGATTTGTAAAACCATTGGAAGCAATTGCGTAATTCAAATGGCGATTTATACTAGAAGGTGCAAGTGTATTAATGTTGAGGTCATCACCAATAATAGTAGAGTATTGAACTTCAGCGGCAAAATCAAGAAATTTGTCGAGATGTGTTAAGAACTTATCTGGGTCACCTGACGGCGGCCTGTAAACGACAGAAACAATTTTGTCCGCAGTCTTAAGCGCGAGCTTTTCACAGTCAGGAGTAACTATAGAGAACTCAGGTAATGCTTCGCTATGAAGGCCACTGTTCTTTACGTAAATGGCAACACCCCCTCCACGAGAAGGGCGATTCAGGAAACAAGGATCATAGCCGGGCAGTTTCACCAAGTCAGCATCGCATACGGCCCACGTTTCAGTTAGCAGAATTGCATCAAAATTGTGGTGCAGACTGTCAACAAAATATGAGAAGTCATCAAACTTGTTACGCAGAGACCGGACAATAATATATAAGGCAGAGACATTATTTAGGTTGAGGCAACCGTTTACTTTATGGGGAAGTAGTAATCCGTGATATTTCATATTTAGTTTTCATTTTAAGGTGAGTTATTGGGCTAGCAGAGCAATGTCACTCTCTGACCGAATGGCAAAGGCGGAGTCCCCTTCCTTCCTTCTAACCAATATTTTTCCATTGACATGCCAAGCAAATTTGAAGCCAAATCGTTCCGCCTGCTCTTTCACGATTCCAAGGAGGTGTCGCGAATACTTGGTCATGTTCTCTTTGACAAAGACTGAGCTGTCTACATCACGAACGGCGCTCCTTTTGGCGAACCATTTGTCCCTTAGCTCCTGACGAGAAAATCGAACAAGAATGATGGGAGCTCTGTCCTTTTTCGCGGGCAGTCTATGCATGGTCATGACATCTTGTTGCAGTAGTGGTTCAAGAGAAACCTCGGCCCCCATTTCATTAATTTTAGCCACTAGGTCTTCCTGTTCGCTCTGAATAACACCATGAAATTCTAGGTTTAAACGCCGACTACGCCATTCCAGGTCATTGACACTAGACTTGATCTCGGTCAAATGAGACCCAGAAGAGTTGCTTTCCAGCACTGTAACTCGAACTTTGAGCTTATTTGTTTCCTTCTCTTGGGCATCGAGTCTTTCTTTGAACTTGTCGAACTCACCCGAAAGCAAGTCAATTGCCTTTTCGATTCCGTCCATTTTTTCAGGGAGGCAAAGCAGAGAGCTAAGCTTTCTGTTTATGTCTAACAGAATTGTAGGTATAATAACTTCTGCCTGGTCGGCTTTCCCTGTGATAGCGCCATTACTTGTATTCGGTCTGCAAGACCCACACTTCCATGTTTTTCTAAACGATTCTCGTTTCCCCTGGAGGGTTTCATCAGTCACACCTGAGCAAGCGCCCGAGTGACATGATCGACGGTTCTGCGTCCTTCATAATTACGGTGGCGCCAAAATTTGGCAGGATTGCTTTTGATGAATTCGGCTAATGTATTGGGATACAAAAATTGCTTGCTGACACGAAGGCTTTCTGCCAATGCATGCTTTAGGTTTTAAAGTGCACAGTTAAGAGTCTTGCGTTTTCTAAGCCGTTTAACGTTGCGAAATAAATGTATTATTTCGCGGGTTAGATGCGGCGTTTTTCTGCGAATAGTTGTAGTTTTACTTGGGATGAAGTTATCTATGCACAATTCACAATAGTACTCAAATTTATTCTTTAGTTCATTCACAGCGCCCTCAGAAAAACTATCTAGAACCATTTCGAGGTAATGAAGAACAGATTCATCGTTAGCCCAGGTAAAATCCCTAACGGCCTTCCTGCATCGAATTGATGGGCAATTAGCTATACGCATATTGCATGTAAGCAGTACCAACTTGTGATCGGAGATGCCATCTGCTACTTCTACACTTCGACCGTTTACTAGTCGCTGGCTATGGGTCCAAGCAGTGTCTGCCCATTTGCCTGTAGCGCACCAAAGAACAAGAACATCACAAAGTGATCGGCTGTAAAAAATCAGATCTAATACTGAGAATGATGTGCCCTGTACTTTCGTTGGAATATTTATTAACAGCTTGTGTGAGATAACAAGCCAACATAATGTCCGGGACAAAGCTTTCGTGTGGTGAGTTCAATGACTGGTTGGATCAGGGAATTGAGGTAAGGTAAAATCTCCGGCAAATATTATACACTTTCTGCTGTACATCACAAGATGGTCATACATTTTAGTTAGAAAATCATTGCTAGCGGAAGCAAGCCGGTACGTCCCAAACAATATAAACGGATCTCCATGGCAGTCAACTCGAAGACACAAACTTTCGTGATCATCTATTTGCTCTAACAATGTACCTTTTGTGACATCGGATAGCATGACAGCTACCCCACCACCACGATAAGGTCTGTCTCGTCTAAAAATAGAATGTGAATCCGGAACAATGTCTTGGTGGCTTATTTCGTCATGAAGCCACATTTCAGTAATTACGGTCACATGAGGGTCATAGCATAACAGAATACTTTCAAATTCAGCAGTTTTACTTATTATACTTCGAGCGGTAATGTTTACAACACCGAACAAGTTAGAGTATGTGCAGGAAAGTGAATGGAACGAGGGAGACCAAGGAAGGATGCGGCGTGCTGCACAGGGACCGCTTTGTCAAATACCGCACAGGTGTCGTGTACAAGATTCCCCTGACATGTGGGAAGGCCTATGTGGGGCAGACAGGCCGATGCCTTAATGAGAGGCTAAGGGAACAGAGAAATTCGTGTGCCGTGTTGTCGGGCCCTGGAAACCTGGCGACCCATTGCTCTCGTAGTAGAACGGAAGACGATCAAAATGACTGAAGGGGTAATTTTTGTGTACCAAGGTTCATCGAAACTAAGGTGCTGGCCGGCGCAAAAGACGTTTTTAATAGACAGATTATCGAAGCATTCAAGATGATTTCATGGGAAGCAGGAGATTGCGTGAGTGTTCCGTCGGTGGCGCTCAACAGAAAAAAAGTGATACTGCTTCGTTCGGACAATATGAATGGCAGATAGACGCAATTTGACATTAATTTCGTTTCATTTTTTTTCTTCTTAATTTTTTTATTTCGAATTTTTTCTGAATTTTCTGTTTTCTTCTTCTTATTGTAACCCTACGTTCTTTGTGATGTTTTCTTCTTCGTATCACAAGTAACAGCCAATTTTGGTAGTAAGCGCCTTGTTAGTGTAAACGTCTTACTTTAATTTCTTGTGTGTGTGAGTTGTGTTTGTCTATAACTATGCAGCGCCAGACGTCTTCGGGGGTTTTTGAACTGACTGCCTAAACATGGAAACCGGCAAATTAGTTGTGTCCGCAGTAACTAAATAAATTTTATTGAGTGGTTAACCTCTATTAATCATTCAAAAAAATTACCGACGATTACGTCACTTCCTAATGCAAAATTTGAGCGCAGCAAATAAGCTGTTTCACCTTTTCGATAGATTGAGGCAAATCCGCCGCCACCGATCTGGCTCTCTGATTGCCACAGCACAGGGGTTGCATTGGAGGAGGAGCGAAGAAAGGAATTAAGTTCGAGCCGGCGCTTTGACAACCGGAGACTCGCAGGAAGAGGGGGGAGGGGGGCGGCGTGTACACCCAGCGGCAAACGATGGGGGCAGAAGCGCGCGCAGCAAGGGGACAACGCGATAAAGGGAGGAGGGAAGAGATAGCAGCGACTGACTCATGCTGCTGACGCCGATAGTGAGTCAACCCCAGCTGCGGAGTTGGTTTCAGGGACAACGCCGCCGATGCCGACGCGAACAATATGATACCCTCGCTTCCGCAGCGCCAAGAACCAGGTGTAGCCGTGGGAAGGTGGTCACGTATTCGTCGACGTGCCGGGGCCTACGTGAAATAACCGGCGCGTCGGCAACTGAAGAGCACCCTATCCGCCACACAGAAACAGGGGGGGGGGGGGACCCTCCCCTCCTCTTTCTGCATGGCGGCGACGGTGTTCTATGCAGTCACGTTATCTTGACTCTCTAGCGGCGTCAGCGGCATCCAGCGGTATCAGTCGGTCGCTGCTAGCGCCGGGGGGATGAAAGGGGGGCGGAGCCGGTTACGAGGCCGAAGACGACGCCGACGCCGACGTCGACGCGAAACCCAGGAACGGACGCCAAAGAGCTGCGCTCTAAAACGCTTGCATCTGGCTTCTAGTACATAGTGTCACTTACAGTAGCAGGTACCATAGGTGTGTTTACACTGCTGTGCACAGGTGTAGAAGTTGCCAGCTCTATTACCGCGAATAGTAGAGTGGGTGGGTGGATAAAACAGGACTATATTCTGGTGTTCAATATATTTTAAAAGAGCTGGAAAAACACTTTGAAAATAGGGCAAATGTAGGATGACAATGTGTCAAGCACATATTTTATATTTTATTTCTGGAACTGTATAACTCGTTAATATAATTTATCCTTAAATACATCATACGTCAATTAACAGAAAGATGTCCTAAACGTTATGTGATTTCATTAAAAAAAGGGTGCATATTACTTTTGCTTTTAAGTAACTCTAGAAGAGAAGAGTAGAATTTGCGGTGTTGAAAAAAGGTCCGCTGCTTTAAATAATACGTTTAAGGAAATCTGAGGAAAACGCATGCGCCCCCACCATGTTCGATACAGAAGGCCAAAATAGTCTAGTTTATGGCCGTATTATTACTTCTAAAAATGTTCAGCAGTAGCGTGCCCGATTTGAGATACAAGGGCCTTTGGCTTTTTTGCATTCTTAGCGGCCCAGCTAAAAGCTACACGAGTTTGAAAGTTCCGTCAACTCGCCATCCTATGCGCACTTATCTCGTCGCACAACCGGGCGGAAAAGCAATGCCGGCCATTCTTCCAAGCCCATCGCCTTGATTTTTCGCGCCGAACGGCAGCTTGATAGACTGACGCAGTGCATTTGATATAATTACAATTTTGAATCTTTCTAAAAGACTCATATTGTCTGTGAACCGGCTCACTTTGGCGGGTTGGGGAGATTGCACTGCTTCTGATGTCATGGCAAAAAAGAAACGAGTCACAATGGCTCACTGAAATATCGCGGTGGCTATCAATGATCATTTTGGGTCGGCCCTGTTCAGATAAAAAATGAATACCTTTTTTCTCAAGCAGATTCCTAAATGGGACAACTTTGACAAAATCCTAATATGCGGGAATAATTTTTTTTTTGTTGCATTAGGAGCATTTTAACCGTAGTGCTGAGATTAAATATTTCTATGCACCGCTTCCCTTAACCTAGCATCCTCGTCGCGTGTAGGGGTCCGAGAGAGTGCTATTATAGTGCCGTCTCATCAAAAAATTGGTTCTGCCCATATTGCTTATCATTAAGCACGTCCTTCCTTTCGCCAGTATAATAGCGATCAAAATAAAACACACCGCACCATATAACTCGCTATGGAGCCAACGTAGTCCCCTTCAGTGAAGCGTATCATTAAGAGAAGTAAGTTGCTGGTCCAGACATTTCACTTTTATTTAGGTTCAGGATCGCTCTCAATAACATTGAAACTCAATATCTCCATCAGACCTTTAGTAATGTGTCTGCTCGGAATAGGTTGCTCTAGCGATGTTAGGCAGCTGGAGAAAAACAAAGGACACGGAGTGTTTTGACCTGCTTGACACAGAACTTCATTTACTGAGATTAGGTGCGCACGTGTGTTTTAGCTTTTTGTCTGGAAGTTCATGGACATGCGCTAACCTAGAATATATTAATCAAGTCGATGTGCATACGTTACAGCCGAAGCTGTGCAGTCTCTTGATGAAAGAAATCCTTTGTTCGAATCAATTATTCAAAACTTCCGTTAATGATAATTTTCTGTGAAGAGATAAGGGAGGTACGCAGCGAGATGTTAGAATAACAACCGTTCGAAGCTTCTGTCGGCGATATTGATCGGGCGGCCTGTGTAGGTGAGCTTGGGGGCACTGCTTAAAAGTAGCGTAGTATCAGCAACAGTACCGCTCTGTATGAAAAACAGGTAGTGTGTATGCCGCCGGTGAGTCGCAGGATTACAAAAACGGAATAAAAGGCAGCTACACTATACTGCCTGCCTTAGCAGAAAAAATGCCGTCAGTAATAATGCCTTTGCTACTACGGTTTCTTTCTTTGCCGCGCCGCCAAGCGGGAACCGATGCAATTTCTTGGGTATCCCAAACACTCGCACTGCCTACCCTATTCTAATAAGTCTAGTGACAACTCCCAGACCACCCTATCAGGTACACCGACGATTTCGTAGAAAGCGACATCTGCCCTCCTTCCGGGGGGAGTGGGGGGGGGGGGGGGGGGGGGGAGGACTTATCTAAAGTGGGCGTTGCATTTTCTTTTATTTCATTCAGCACGCCTCTGCGTATACAACTACGCCAGCACTTTGTTACCTTATGTGCACTCTTGTGTGCCTCTCTCTCACTCTCTCTCTACCTTTGGTTTCGTTTGGTTTGGTCGGTGGGGTTTAACGTCCCAAAGCGACTGAGGCTATGAAAGAGGCCTTAGTGGAGGACTCCTGGAATTTCGACCACCTAGGGGTTCTTTAACGTGCGCTGACATCGCACAGCACACGGGCGCCTTGCTTTTCGCCCCCACCAAAAAGCGGCCGCCGAGGACGGGATTCGATCCCGCATCCTTGGGAACAGTAGTCGAGCGCCGTAACCCCTACGCCACCCCGGCGGGCAACTCTCTCTACCTTTCATGTCTTACTGCAAATATGTGACTCACTCTATGAGAGTAGATGCCAAGCTATGGCAAAGGCTTTACCGGTGTCGTTACTTGATCCAAGAACAAAACTCCAAGAATCCTATCTTGTTGAGGGCGATACACACTCGTAGCACCGACGTGTGCAGAATGTTTCGCATATGTATTTCTCAGCACGTGCATGAAGCAAATGTATTCGAGATGAAGACATAGCAAAAATTTGTTTAAGTGTGAAACGAAGTAGCTGGGACAGTTACAACCAAGGATGCACAATACACTCCGAGAGGTCGATAGCATGTTCAAGAATATAGGGCAACTGGTGGTCTGCATTGCCAAAAAAAGAGGCCTTGCGATACCAAATTCTATCTGTGTCCGGAATGTTGACCGAAGACCGCACATAGCGCTTAACTGCCACCACAAAAGAGCGGTGTGTATCCGTGGCTTTGAAGATGGCTAGTTTTATTTTAATGTTATTAAGGCGAAACGTTTAGTAAGGACTAAAATGAAATGAAAAATTGGCTGTGGCTTAGCTTGGTTAAGTCTGGTGATTGCGAAGCAATACGTGGTACTACTATTGTACCGCTTGCGGTGATGCTTGGCTGTGCTATATTCACCATGGTGATGCTCCGATTATGTTTGCTGTTATGGCTATGGTGACTCTTGAGTGTACTATGTTTAGCTATGGTTTTACATACGTATGGAAGAAAGGCGCAGTATCTGACACACTTTCTTCGACAAGTGTGCGTTTGGATTGTACGCCATCGCTCCTGTCGCGTGGCGTTCCCTGGCGCGCGTTTAAGTGTGGGATTGGCAGGAACGCTAGACAAGGTGAGACTTCTTAGGCTTTCGCCTTTCACTACTTTAGTCGCCGAACTGGTAGTGCTGCTAGTAGATGCACGTTCCAAATTATCGGACACATTCGTACCTTCCTCTCCTGCTTCTGTCGTCGATTCTGCTACCGAAGACATAGACCGCCTTTTCCGCCTAGCTGCATCTTGCGCAAGTCGCTTGGAAAGCCGTTCTTCTCGTTCTTCTTCTGTCTCTCTGGCTCGCTTTTGCTTCCTCTTTGCAGCCTGCCTAAGCGCTTTGACTGTAGGCGGCATCTCATGTCTTGACAAGCGGAGCGGAGTCAGGGCGTAACTGCCACCGCGCAAGGCGACGTTGAGCCCCTGCTCTTACACAGATGGTATGACGTCACGCAGCGCGCAGCGCCACTAGTGAGAGGAGCAGAAGTCAGGCGGTAACTGCCACCGCGCAAGGCGACGGCGCGAGTTGAGCCCCGCTCTTACACAGATGGTATGACGTCACGCAGCGCGCAGCGCCACTAGTGAGAGGAACGGAATCAGGCCGTAACTGCCACCGCGCAAGGCGACGGCGCGAAAGAGCCCCCATTCTTACACAGATGGTGTGACGTCACATAGCCAGGTCATGCTAAAGGTCGAGCGTGGCTGCCACCGCCGCGCCTTTTGACGGGCTGAGGTGGTAGCTCAAGTAGTATTGCTTCGCAATAATAAGAAAGCCTTTCTAGGCTCACGGAATGGAATCCCGAGCGCACGAATTGTGCACGAGAGTTGTGTGCGGGATGTGTGCATCGTCGGTAACTTGAGTTATTTCTCTGACCTACCCTGCACGCTTCCTATCTCTTAATGTTGCCCCTACCATTTTTCGTTCCATAGCCCTCTGGGCTGTCCTCAACTTAAGTAGAACTCGATTGGTTAGCCTCCAAGTTTCAGCCCCATAGCTAGTACAGGTAAGATGCAACTGCTATATACTTTCCTCTTGAGCGATATCGGTAAGCTCCTAGTCATAATCGGCGAGTGCTTGCCAAATGCGCTCTAAGTTACCGACATTCTAGTGGAAATTAAGAAGAAATGGGCATGGGCAGGACATGTATTGCGAAGAGAGGATAACCGATGGTCGCTTAGGGTAATAAACTAGATTCCAAGGGAAGGAAAGCTTAGCAGGGTGCGGCAGAAAATTAGGTGGGCGGATGAGGTTAAGACGTTCGCAGGGGTCAAGTGGATGCAGCTAGCACAGAACCGGGTTAAGTGGAGAAATATGGGAGAGGCCTTCGCCCTGCAGTGGGTATAGTCAGGTTGGTGATGATGATGATGATGTGTGCATCGTAGCAGTGCATCAAATCTGTGCGCTGATTCGTCACTTGCTCAGAAGGGGTTATTAGGAGGAAAATTAGGCGTGAAACCGTTTGGTTATCGGCAATGATTAAATGCTATATGTAGATATCCATTCAGGTAATGAGTAATGTTGACTAATGAAATGGTTATAAAGTGATTAAATATAGCTACGGCAAAACCAACATGTCAAACGACGACTTGTAATGGCACCAAATGACTGGAAATTAGTAAATATATCTAGCTATCACTGGTGATGACTAGGCATGACTCAGCTAAACCCAGAATGACTATGTTACGACCAATATATCACACGACATTGTTTAATGACCGCAACTAACTTGAAATAAGTATTCATGTTTAGCTATGAGTGGCGATGACTAGAATGGCTAAGCATGACTCAGCATGACTACGGAAAGACCAACATATCAAAGGACGACTTGCAATGACCACGACGCACTGAAAATAAATAAATATCTTTATTATGAGTGGTAATGACTAAATTACTAGGCATGACTAATCATGACGATAAGAGGCACATGATAGGAGAATGGTAGGCTTTCGCCCTTCTCCTCTTCAGAGACTCCTAATGGACCCAATGTTTTTCAGCTTGTACTGTTTTCACGCGTAATATACGAAGCCGTCAAGGATAGAGTACATTTTTATTTCGAGTCCGCTGTCATCAGACTTGAAATATTATTAATAGTATATCCGATTATTGAAGTGCGTATGTACGTGTGTTGCGGCGTTTCATCTATAGCCATAACAAGTAAAACCCGCTATAAGTTAGCAATGATGACGGCGAACTAAGATTACACATTGTATATTTTGTGCTGCCAATGTCATAACTATATCGGTGTTTCTGCTTCGTACTCGTGGCTTGAGGGACATTTTCATTCTCGCATGTATTCCGAGATTGCCAAGAATGTGACAGGACGTGACGGCAATGGAGAGCCAAACGATGCCTTCATGGCCACGTGACTGGCATCGTGCGGTCTCTGCACTTGTGCGTGCTTTCCTGTATGAATGATCATAAGATGCGCACTATTCTTGCAGTCACGTTTCAGTCAGGCTGTGCTTCCTGATTCGCTCATCGCCCTCGAACCGCTCCACATTGCAGCGCTTCAATCTAGATTTTTTTGTTTCGCTGTCGGCTGCTCCTTTCCCATCATTATGCTCCTCTGGCATCTTTTTAGACGTGTTTGCGTGCTCTCGTGCTTCCCTGTTTTGATGTATTTATCATCATTTTCACATGCTCTAGGCTTCATTGTAGTGGTTAAATTCTGTTTCTGGTTCTGAGGCTCTCCCTGTGATTGAGGTATGCGGCGTCACCTTGCTTAAAGCATCTTGCACAACTACGGTTATCAACACCGCAATCTCACGGTGGCGAGGACATGTAGCGAATACCTGCAGCCATTTATAACACAATATTTGATTAGAAAAGTAACTTTGAGTCGAAAAGGTAAATTTGATAAAAAAAGAAGTTTTCCCATTATAGTAGTTTGTTTTCTTTGACAGATATTTCTTCAAAACTCTATGGTTTCTTAATATGCTGGGGTGTTTGAAGTGACTGCTTAAACATGCAGACCAGCAAAATAGTCACAGCAGCCCTAACTGAACAAACTTTCTTGAATGTTTAACCTCCATTAACCTTTCAGAAATGTCTGCATCTGGCTTCTAAAAGATAGGGTCACTTACAGTAGCAGATACCCTAAGTTCGTTTACACTGCTGTGAACAGGTATAGCAGTTGCCAGCTTTATTACCACGATTAATAGCGCAGGTGGGCGAAGGAAACATAACTATACTCTGGTGTTCAAAACATTTTGGAAAGGCTGGGGTTAACCTTTAAAAATAGGGCGAAAGCGAGATGACAACGTGGGTATTACATATTTTAAATTAAAATTTGGTAATTTACTGATCATTAAGTACACCATATGATCAATTTAGGAAAGATGTCCTAAACCTTGTTTTATACAATTTTAATAAAAAAAATGTACTTGATATGTTTTTTCCTTAAGTAACTTACGACGAGAAGAGTAGAAAGTGCGGTGGTTCAAAAAAAGTCGGCTGCTTTAAATAACGCATTTAAGTAACTTTGAGGAGGACGTATGAACTCTCCACCATCTTGGATACAGTAGCTAAAATAGTCTAGGTTATGGCCGTATTATTACTTCGAGAAAATGTTCATCAGCAGTACCGTGTCCGATTAGAGATACAAACGCCCTTTGCTTTATTGCATTGTTTGCGGCCAGGTAAAAGCGACACGCGTTCGAAAGTTTCCTCAACACGCCGTTCCATGCGCACTCTTCCAGTCGCGCAACAATGCGGACAATCAATGGCCTCCATTTCTTGTCTCAGCTACCAACTTCTAGGCATATCACCGGGATTTCTCGCGCCGAACAGTATCTTAATAGACTAACACAGTGCATTTTATATAGTCACCAACTTGAATCTTTTTAAAAGACATGAGTTGTCTGTATACTGGCTCACTTTGACGGTTTGGTGAGACTGCATTGTTTTGATGTAATGGCAAGAAAGAAACGGGTTAAAATGGCTCAGCGAAAGATCGCGGCGGCCATCAATGATCGTATTGTATTGGTCCTGTTCAGATAATAAATGAACGCATTTTTCCCAAGCGGATTCTGAAATGGGTCCTCTTTGACGAGGTTCTAATATACGGGAATAAGTGTTCCTGCATTAAAGCATTTTAACCTTAGTGCAGAGTTCAAATACTTCTATACAAAGCTTCCCTTATTCTGGCGTCCTCATCGCGTGTAGGGATCATAGAGAATGCTGTTATAGTACCGTCTCATCAAAAAATTGGATCTACCCATATTCCTTAGCATTAAGCACATGCTTCGTTTCGCCAGTATAATAGCGATCAAAATAAATTACATCGGTCCCTACCTCGCTACAAGCTAGCAAAGTCCCCTTCAGTGAAGCGTATCATTAAGAGAAGTAAGTTGCTGGTTCAGACATTTCATTCATATTGAGGATCAGAATCGCTCTCGATAACATTGAAACTCAATATCTCTATCAGACCTTTAGTAATGTGTCTGCTCGGAATAGGTTGCTCTAGCGATGTTAGGCAGCTGGAGAAAAACAGAGGACACGGAATGTTTTGACCCGCTTCACACAAAACTTCATTTACTGAGAATAGATGCGCACGTGTGTTTTACCTTTGTGTCTGGAAGTTCATAGACATGTGCTGACATGGAATACATTATTCAAGTCGATATGCATACGTGACAACCGAAGCTGTGCGGTCTCTTTCTTGATAGAAAGAAATCCTTTGATCCGATTTCCAATTCAAAACTTCCGTTAATGAATATTTTCCGAGAAGAGAATGGAGGTACGAAGGGAGGACATCATAAAAATAACCGTTTGACGATTCTGTCGGCAATATTGTTCTGGCGGCCTATGTAGGCCAGCTTGGGGGCATTGCTTAAAAGTAGCGTAGTATCAACAAACGTACCGCTCTAGAAGAAAAAGAGGTTGCGTGTATGTCGCCGCTCAGCCTCATAATTAAAAAAAACGAAGAAAAGGCAGCTACGTCGCACGGCATGCCTTCGTAGGAAAAACCCAGTGGAAAAAAAAACTACAGAACTGTGTCAAAAATACGACAAAATATCCTGTAGTTCTGTCGTAACCATCAGATATTTCTGTAGTTCTGTAGTACTTTTCAGTAGTTTTGTTGTTTTTCTGTAGTTTATTTCTGTTGTCTGTAGTTCTGTAGCCCTTTCCTGTTGTAACTACAGACATTTCTGATGTTACTACAGAATTTCCTGTTGTCATAACAGGTTTCCCATCAAAAACAGCACAGAAATTCTGTCGTAACATCAGAAAGTTTTCTGTAGTTTTTTTCCGACTGGGAAGGCCCATAAGAAATAATAGATTTTCTACTCTGGTATTTATTTCGCCGCCAAGCGGGAACCGATGCATTTAGTGCGTATCCCAAACCTTCGCTTTGCCTATTCTATCCTAATGATTCGATAGCAAACGCCGAGACCACCCTATCGGGGACACCGATTAATGCCTGGAAAGCGATATCTGCCTTCCCTCCAGGGGGATTTCGTTACATTTTTGTTTGGTTTCATTTTGGTACGCCTCTGCTTGTACCCCTAAACTTGTATTTTGTTACCTAATTAGGTTCACGCTTGATAGCCTCTCTCTCACTCTGTTTCTAGCTTTCAATTCTTACTGCAAACATGTGACTCATTCATTGTTTTTAGATGTCAACCTAGGTGAAACGCTTTGCCGGTGTCTTTACTTCTTTCTATCATAAAAATCTAAGAACCATATCTTATTTTGCGCTATACACTATGGTAGTGCGGACGTGTGCACAATGTTTCGTATATACCTTTCTTAGCACGTGCGTGAAGTGAATATATTTGAGAGCGACGATATAATGTGCAAAAATTTGGTTAAGTGTGAAAAGACGTGATTGGAACAATTAGAAGCAAGGACGCACTATATAATCAGAGCAGATGATTGAACATTCAAGAATGTAGGACGGTAAGCCCATTGAGGTCAAACCCATGAGGACTGGTGGTCTGCATTCCCAAAGAAAAGAGGCCTTCCAATACCAATCTCTTTCTATAGCTGCAATGTTGAGTGAAAACCGCACATAGCGCCTATTGGGCACAAAAGACAAGTGTTTTGCAATCCGTGGGTTTCAAGATGGCTCATTTTAGCTTTGTGTTATTATGCGGAACCTTTAATAAACACTAAAATGAAATGAAATAAGCCAGCCTTTTTGCACTCACGGAACGATATTCTATGATCGCGAGATTTCGCGAGATCTGGGTGCGAGATCTGCGTGTCGGAGCAGTGCATGGGATCTTTGGGCTTCGAAGGGATGCATTAGGAGGAAATTTAGGAACGAGAACAATTGATGGTGAGGGGTAATGAATAAAAGTCATATGTAGATATCCATGGAGTTAGGGACTAATGAGGACTAAAAAATGGTTATAACATGACTAAAAATAACTATGGCGTTTGGGAGAAGCTCCTTAAACCCGCTGCGCGCCCCGCCTCCGCAGTGGGCCCAAATCCAGTTTAGAACCTGGCAGCCTGCAAAGGTGGTTCAGTTTGTCTTGCAAAGGTACTTCCTTTGAGCCTCACCTGAAGTGCTCCCTTTGAGCCTCAGCTGCAGCAGTCCTAAAAAAAACATGCCTATGTTTAGGACTGCTGCAGCTGAGGCTCGAAGGGAGCACTTCATGTGAGGCTCAAAGGAAGTACCTTTGCAAAACAAACTGAACCACCTTTTCAGGCTGCGAGGTTCGAAACTGGGTTTGGGCCCATTGCGGAGGAAGGGCGCGCAACGGGGTTTACGGAGCTTCTCCCAAACGCAGACCCCTAGAAAAGCCGAGCGCCAGGCCGGGGGACGCTTGTACCCATTTTTACCGGTGGATTTCCGGCGGTAGGTTTCGAACTAACCACCTCCCGCAGCCGAGACGAACGCTGTAACCACTAAGCCACGGCTGATTGTAATAACGACGACTTGTAATAACGGCAACGTACTGAAAATGAGTAAATATGTCTAGCTATGAGTGGTGATGACTAGGTATTTCTCAACTAAAATCAGAATGACTACGGTACGACCGATATATTGAACGACGACTTTAAATGACCGCAGCTGAGTGAGAATGAGTATTCATGCTTAGCTATGAGTGGTAATGACTAAAATTTCTAGGCATGACTATTCCTGATGATCAGGGGCAAATGATAGCAGAAGGATAGGTTTTCGCCGTTCGCCTCTTCATAAACTTCTTAAAGAGCAAAGTTTTTTAAGCTTGTACTTTTTTCACGCATAATGAAAGAAGCCGTCGAGGGCAGAGTATATTTTCTTTTTCAATACGTGGTTGTATAACTTGAAATATTAATAATAATATACCCATTATTCAATGTGCGTATCTACGCGTGTTGTCCCGTTTCACCTATAGTCATAAAAACTAAAACTGGCTGTAAGTTAGCAATGATGACGGCAAACTGAGTTAAGAAATTTTATATTGTGTGCTGCCAAAGTCATATCTATATCCGTCTTTTTACTGCATACTCGCGGCTCGAGTGACAGTTTCACTGTCGCAATTGTATCCCGAGATTGCCAAGGCGGTGAGAGGAGGTGACGGCAATGGGGGGCGGAACAATGCCTTAATGGTCACGTGGTTGGCATCGTGCGATCCCTGCCCTTCTGCGTGCTTTCCTGTACGAAGGCTCACAAAATTCGCCCTATTCTTGCAGTCACGTTTCAGTTAGGCAGGCTCCCTGACTCGCTCATCACTCTCGATCCGTCCCACGTTGCAATATTTCAACCGAGTTTTATTTGCTTCGCTGTCGGCTGCTCCTTTTCCATCAATATGCTCCTCTGGCATACTTTTCGTCGTGCTTGCTTGCTGTCGTTATTACTTATTTGAATGTATTTCTTATAATCTGCACATGAGCTTGGTAGCATTATACTGGTTGAATTTTTTGCCTGGTTTCGGAGGATCTCTTTTTGATTGAGGTATGCGGCGTCACCTTGTATGCGGCGTCACCTTGCCACAACTAGTGTTCTAAAGACCGAAACCTCGCATAGAGGATGACTAGTAGCGTATACCCACAGCCATGTAATAACACAATAATTGAATAAACAGGATCCCAAAGCCGAAAAGTTACAATTGAAAAAAAAATATTTTCAATTATATTCATTTCGTTTTCTGAGATAAATGCCTTCTCTAAGCTCTGGGGGTTTTTGAACTGACTGCCTAAACATGGAAACCCGCAAAGCAGTCGCGGCAGCAGTTACTGAAGAAATGTTCTTGAAAATAACCGTCATTAACTCTTCAGGAATGCCTGCATCTGGCTTCTAGTAGATAGGCTCACTTACAGTAGCCGGTACCATAAATGCTTTTACACTGCTGTCAACAGGTATAAAGTTGCCAGCTTTATTACCGCGAATATTAAAGTGGGTGGGTGGAGAAAACATGATTATATTGTGGATTTCAATGTATTTTTAAAGGGCTGGAGAAACCCTTCGAAATGAGGTAAATGTGGGATGAGAACTTGCTAAGCACATTATTTAAATTTTAGTTACTTGAACTGTAAAACTCGATAATTTCCGTTATCATTAAATACATCATATGCTTAATTAAGGGAAAGATGTCCTAAACCCGTTTTATGCGATTTCAATAAATAAAACGTGCATGAGATTCCAAGCGTTCAGTAACTTCAGACGAGAAGACTAGAAAGTGTGGTTTTCAAAAAACGTCGGCAGCTTTAAATACAGCGTTTAAGCAAATCTGAAGAAGACGTATGCGATCTCCACAATGTTGTATACAGTAGACCAAAATAGTCATGGTTATGGCCATATTATTACTTGGAGAAAATGTTCATCACCAGTACCGTGTCTGATTCGAGGTACAAGGGCCGTTTGCTTTATTGAATTCTTAGTGGCCCAGCTCTAAGCTACACGAGTTCGAAAGTTCCGTCAACTCGCCCTCCAATGCGCGCACGTGTCATCGCGCATCATGAGGATAATTGATGCCGGCCATTTCCAGTCTCAGCTACCAACTTCCAGACACATCACAGGGATTTTTCGTGCCAACAGCAGCTTGATAGACTGACGCAGTGCAGTTGATATAGTTACCAACTTGAATCTCTTTAAAAGACATGAGTGGTCTGCAAACCTGCTCACATTGGCGGTTGGTGCGACTACCTTGTTTTCTACGTAATGGCAATAAAGAAAAGAGTCACAATGGCTCAGCGAACGATTGCGGTGGCCACAAATAAACATACTGTATCGGTCCCGTTCAGATAATAAATGAATGCCTTTTTTTCATAGCGGATTCTGGAATGGGATCAAATTGAGGAAATCCTAATATACAGAATTGCGTTTAACATTAAAAGCATTTTAACATTAGTCCAGTGTTTAAATGCTTCTATACACAGCTTCCCTTAGCCTACCGCCCCCCTCATCGCGTGTTGGGGTCATAAAGAACGCTATTATAGTGCAGTCTCGCATCAAAAAATTCGTTCTAACGATATTGCTTATCATTAGGCAAGTGCATCATTTCGCTAGTACTAAAGCGATCAAAATAAAACACACTGCACCCTACCGCGCTATCGAGCCAGCACAGTCCCGTTCAAAGAAGCTGACCATTAAGAGAACTTGCTGGTCCAGACATTTCACTTTTATTTAGGTTCAGGATCGCTCTCAATAACATTGAAACTCAATATCTGCACCAGACCGTTAGTAACGTGTCTGCTCGGAATAGACGGCTCTAGCGATGTTAGGCAGATGGAGAAAAACAGAGCACATGGTGTGTTTTGTCCCGCTTGGCACAAAACTTTATCTAGTGAGATCAGGTGAGCGCGTGCGTTTTAGCTTTTCGTCTGGAACTTCATGGACATGCGATCACCTGGAATAGATTAATGAAGTCGATATGCAAACGTGGTTACGGAAGTCTTGCAGTCTGTTTCTAGATAGAAAGAAATCCTTTATTCCGATCGCTTATTCAAAACTCCGCTTAATGGTCATTTTCTGAGACGAGAGAGATGTCAGGGAGATGAGAGAATAAATATTGCAAGATGTTAACGCTGATGAACCAAATACTGAACGAAACCATGAGGTTCGAGCGACCGAGCGTTCTTCTTCTTTTCTTTTTCTTCTTCCTCAGCCCACGTATAAAGCCCCGCTTTAACCAAGCCGTATGAACGGGTGACGTGAATTCCAGGGTTCTAGCAGGCTGATTCTCCATTAACCGTCCCATGAGAAAAGAGAGACCCAAGTTTGCAGCTCCTGCCAGCCCAGATGGGGTGTGACGTCACAGCGTCACAAGGGTAAGTTGTGGCTACCGGCCGCGCTACGCGGAAGGTTCGAAACCTAGAGTAGTATTGATTTCGTCATAAAACAATCGTTCTGCGTTTCCGTCGGCAATATTGATCAGACGGCCTATGTAAAACAGCTTGGGGGCACTGCTTACAAGCAGCGTAGAATCATCAACAGTACCTCTTCAGACAAAAAAGAGTTAGTGAGTATGACGCCGGTCAGCCTCTTGATTCAAACGACGGAACAAAAGGCGGCTGTGTTGTGTGGCACACCTTCGCAGTAAAAAGGACGTCAGAAATAATGCATTTTCTACTCTGATTTCTCTCTTTGCCGCGCCGCCAAGCGGGAACCGATGCAGTTTCATGGGTATCACAAGCTTTCGCATTTCCTACCTTATCCTAATAAGTGTACTGAAAACTCTGAGACCACCCTATCGGGCACTCCGATTGTTACGTGGAAAGCAAAAACCTCCGCTCCTTTCGAGCTATATTCCCTCTTGTTTGCCTCTCTCTCACTTTCTGTCTAGCTTTCACTTTTTAATACAAATAGGTGGCTCACTCTTTGTTAGTAGATGCCAAACTAGGGCAAATGCTTTACCAGTTTTGTTACTTCATTCTATAATAAAACTCCAAAAAAGCTTATCCATCTTGTTGAGTGCTATACCCTCTCGTAGCGCCGGCGCGTGCAGAATGTTTCGTATATGTATTTCTCAGCACGTGCATGAAGCAAATCTATTCGAAAGCGAATACATAGTGAGCAAAAATTTTGTTAAGTGTTAAAAGGAATGACTGGGACAATTACAAACAAGGATGGTGAACTCTGCCCGGGCAGGACGAGGCCAGAGGAAACTCTGGTGGAGGTCCGAAGCGATTCTGACGTGCAAATCGATCGTCGGATCCGGGTATAGGGGCGAAAGACCAATCGAACCATCTAGTAGCTGGTTCCCTCCGAAGTTTCCCTCAGGATAGCTGGCGCTCGATGGGAGAGCAGTCACACCTGGTAAAGCGAATGATTAGAGGCATTGGGGTCGAAACGTCCTCAACCTATTCTCAAACTTTCAATGGGTGTACGGGAGGCCTTCTGGGTTGAGGCCTCCCGCTGCGATGAGAGTGCCAAGTGGGCCACTTTTGGTAAGCAGAACTGGCGCTGTGGGATGAACCAAACGCCTCTCTAACGGATCTCTAAGACAAAAGTGCCTCCTTCATCTGGCGGGCCGGCTATCTCACCACGCAGCTCCGTGTAGTTGTCATTCACCAGTTCTACTTTGATGGCACACTTGGCAACCTCTTCGCTTTTGACAACTTCCTTAAATTCCCTTTTTATTCTCTGCACGGCGATGTTAGCCATCGTATCGTAGAATCCATATATGTTTTATAGAGCTGAAAACTTCAAAGGTATGAAGCAACTCAGCTGGATCGGCTGAGAGCTGGGTCGACGGCCTTCGCCGACGGCCAGAGGTCGACTGCACAATCAAGAATGCAGGGCAGTAAGCACACTGAAGTCAAATCCACGGCGACCGGTGGGCGACGTTCCTATAAAAAAGAGGCCTTGTGAGACTAATCTTTCTATAGCCAGAATGTTGAGTGAACGCTACACATAGCGCTTATTAGGCACAAAAGACAAGGGGTGTGTATCCGTGGCTTTCAAGATGGCCTATTTTATTTTAGTGTTATCAAGGCGAAACCTTTAATAGGCACTAAAATAAAGTGAAATAAGAATGCCTTTCTAGGCTCACGGAACACGGAATGCTTTCTAGTCTTTTCATTTCGCGGGGGTTGTGCTCGAGAGTTGCGTGCGAGGTCTGGGCGTCGGAGCAGTGGATAGGATATGTGCATCGTATCTGTGCGATGATTTTACGTGCTCATATCCGATGTATAATGAGGAAAATTAGGAATAGAAACAATTGATGGGGATTGGTGACGAATAAGAGTTACAAGTAGATATCCTAGAGGTAGTGAACAATTTCGACTAATAAAATGGTTATAAGTTACTAAAAATGACTAAGGCATGACCAACTTGTCAAACAGCGACTTGTAATGTCCGGCACTTACTGGAAATGAACAAATATGACTAGCTATGAATGGTAATGACTAGGCATAACTAAGTCTGATGGAGAATGACTACGGTACGGTAGAATGACAACGGTATATCAAACCACGACCTCTACTGACCGCAACCTACTGCAAACGGGTATTTATGCTTAGCTATGCGTGGTAATGACAACAATGGCTAGGCTTGACTCAGCATTATTATAGAATGACCAGAACATCAAATGGCGACTTTTTATGACCAGAACTGACTTATGATGAGTAGACATGCTTAGCCGTGAGTGCTAAGGACTTCCTTCACTAGACATGACTGAGCATGTATGTCAAATGACGACTTGTAATCGACGTAATTGACAGCAAATTTGTAAACATCTTTATTATGAGTAGTAATGACTAAACTTACTAGGCGTGACTGGTCACGACAATAAGAGAAAAATGATAGGAGAAGAAGGTAGGCTTTCGCCGTTCTCCTCTTCAGAGACTTCCAAGAGACCTATTAGTTTTCAGCTTGCACTTTTTTCACGCATAATATAAAAAGCCATCAGGGGTACAGTACATTTTCATTTCTAGTCAGTGGTTATGGGACTTGAAATATTAATAATAATATATCCATTAATCGAAGTGCGTATGCATGTGTGTTGCCACTTTTCATCTACTGCCATAACAAGTAAAAGCGGCCGTAAGTTAGCAATGATGACGGCGAAATAAGATTTCTCAAAGTGGCTATCGTCTAACGGCCGGCATCTGGAAATGTACAGTTATTCAGTGAATCTGGTGACAGCAGCAGGGCTCAAAAAGCCGCGAAAATGCTCTGACTTGCCCAGGTACTTCGAACACGTCATTTCTTCTGTTTATAACTATGCATTTTGCCGCCCTTCTTTTAACAGTATAAAAGCACCTCCAGCATCGCACACAGGCTCGCTTGGCGGTGAATCTCTCTACGGGTTTAGCTGTGGCGATGAGATTGCGCTTGTAGGCATCCCTATCCAGGTTCCATATGCCATATTTCGAAATTGGTCACCCGTCTAAAGCTATATGACCGCACCAGTTGTCTAGTGTGCGATGGCCGGAATAGTGAGGCCAGTATATAAACCCTGCTTTTCTCTTTACCTAGAATAAAGCTTAGGGAAACCAGACACCTGAAACTGTGAGACTAACACTGAGCGGTTTATGCTAGGTATGGTTGTATTTTGGGACATTATTATCACTCACTGCACGACTTTAAAAAAAAAAAAAGTTTGCATATTAAATTGCATTATAAAAAAATCTCTTGTTAGTAGCCTAGTAAGAAAAATACTTTTTCTGATGTGCTTTTAAAGTTTCACTCCGCAACGGTCTCGTTTAATTAGTGTTTGCATTTCTTCCGGCTTTTGATAGAGTACATGATCAGGAAAAACTTCAGATATTTGCGGACTAGTTTCAACCTTGGTTACTCAGCTTCATCTGGCGTCAAATGTGGCTCAGCAGTATGAATTAAGGAATCAACGCGAGCTAATTATATATTCTGGCTGAAACCAAGATCGAATGCGGAAGCAGTTTATTAAAAAAAAATAACCCAACCGAATCATTTTAAGACCGCAGTATTCATTCAAAAATGGCGGGGTGGTGGGTAGAGGGACTCTGAGGGGATTAAGAATCTTGCAATAATTAGGATACCGCAAGTGGAAGAGGACCGTCTAATCTTCCGGCTTAATTGCAGAGATATGAGTGGCATTTAAGGTGCTGCGATGTGGACTGGTTAGTAGGAATTGTTATGAAATGCCGACTGGCTACCGCATGAGGTTACTTTTGCATCACGGTCCATTTGCAGAAATTTCTGTCTTACTTCGCCCGTCACAACGGTAGTGTAGTGCCCTATTCCTTGCTGTGTTGGCTCTTAAGGCACAACTTATAGCCGTAGAAGAGAAGGGGGCATAAATTGGCCACGGTTTTGGGCTGACCCTCCTCAATACAGGCAAAATAGTAGTCTAATATCTATTGTCTTTTTATACGTTCCACCGTAAAAATTCAATCGGTAAATAAATGTAATGTAGTTTTTATTTGTGTCCACCCCTGCTTGGAGTCAAGCGACTCTGCAGTATTTTTCAATAAAATATTAAATAAATTTTGCTTAGAGGAAACGAAAGGCGCATTTTCTGTCACACTTTCTTCCGTGGACTCCTGTACCGCGCCGTAAGGAAAGGGAGGAAGGTGGGAGTCACGTCATCGGCGCGTTTTTTTTTTTTCCTTCCGCTTTGCATTGTGGGGCCCTGCGGCCCCTTTTATTGTTTCAAACCGGGCGCGAATATTTCTGTTTGCATTGGTGTTTGCCCGGCCAGCGCGAGTGCGCATAATTGAGCTGGAAATCGTTGGGGTGGAATGTTATCGCCGGGGAGACGAAGGTAGATAAGCGCTCTGAGAAACGCTCCCGGCATTTGCCCGGCGGGAGGCGAGCATGGGGCCCCTTCGAGCGTTAAGGGCCAGCTGAATGTCCACGGCTGACGGTACGAATATCTGCGAGAAAAATACTGAAGCCGTGCCTGGAGACTTAGGCGTATTTGCGGGCGTTGCTACCGCGCTAGGAGCAATGTTTTTTTGTGCCGCCGTTAGCGCTTTGACCCCATTGCTCGCCCTATTCGTTCCGCAGTGTTTTGACCCGTCGCCGTAAAGCCCTTACCCTCTTTCTGCTTAATCTTTAGTGTTCTATTGTTGCACGCATGAACAGCATGTTTACAGGGCAGTAGCACCTGATGTTTCTTTTAGAGCGCAGCTCTTTGGCGTCCGTTCCTGGGTGTCGTGAAGTCAGCGTTGTCCCTTGTAACCAGCTCCACTTTCACTCCCACCTTCCTTCCTTCCCTTACGTCACAATTCAGGTGTCCACAGAAACAAGTGTGGCAAATACTGCGCCTTTCCATTCTAACCAGCTCCAGTTTCAGTGCCACCTTTCTTTCTTCCCTTACTGCATAATTCAGATGCCCACAGAAGCAAGTGGGACAGATACTGCGCCTTTCCATTCATCATCATCATCAGCCTGACTATACCCACTGCAGGGCGAAGACCTCTCCCATATTTCTCCAATTAACCCGGTTCTGTGCTAGCTGTATCCACTTGACCCCTGCGAATTTAACCTCATCCGCCCACCTAACTTTCTGCCGTCCCCTGCTACGCGTTCCTTCTTTTGGAGTCCAGTTACCCAAAGCGACCATCAGTTATCCTCTCTTCGCACTACATGTCCTGACCATGCCCATTTCTTCTTGATTTCGACTCTTCTTGGCTTTCCATTGCTGTGAACTAGTTTTTAAAGGCAGGCTTCAGAGCTCAAGTGGAAGACGTCACCACACATGGTACACACTGCTAAGATAATAATTCATGAATAATGCGAGCGCCCACATCAAACTGCCGGGTAACATGTGCAGTAGCCATGAATACACACACTCACAGAAAGGTAGTTTACCTGTGTACAGCTAGTTTGATAGTCCGAATCTCTAGCCGATTTTCCTTTGGCTTTTGAGGAAGGCCTAGCCCGAATCTAGTCCGCCCTCATTTTCCTTTAAAGCATATATTACTAGACATTTCGATGAGACGCTTGCTTACTTTGGCTAGGGCGTTTTCAAGTCAGTTTAAAATATTTGACAAGGTTATTTCCTCTCATCTGCAGCTCAGCTCGTGGCAATATTCTTTTCGCCGCTAAACGTTTATATGGGCCCACGTACTTTCTCTCGCAACCTCCAGATAACTCCTGATAGTCAAGAACTGTTAGTGGAGTATTTCTTAAAGGAATATGTGTGAAAAATAAAATACATGTCAGTAATAGTACATACTTGTCTTGCTCGAAATCTTTGCCTCAATCTATCGAAAAAAGTGAAACTGCTGACGAGCTGCCCTCAAGTTTTTCATTAGACAGTTACGTAATCGTCGGGAAATTTTATTGAATGTTTTTTGTTTATCCGGAATAAACCGGTTGTTTTAAAAGAGACTGAATTTGTCACTCGTCGAGCAAGACCATGGCTCGCGGATCAGTTTTCCGGAGGCGAGGCCTTCAGCATTTATATTCTCTACCATAAAATCATCACAGGACTAATTCTCGTCAAGATGAACTACAAAAGAGTAAAAAAAAAATATAATATCCACGTACCTTTACCTTGGACTCATAGACTGTAGGCTCCTTATAGTGGAAAGAGAGAATGGCGAGCAGTACACTCTAAATGTCGTTCCACATAGGTTCCAGTTATAAGTGGAATTTTTAAAGAAGTTCCGCTTAATAAGTGGAACTTTTTTGAAAGTTCCACTTACAAGCGGAACATATGTAGAACCAGATTAGGTGTGCCGTGAAGGTCTACTGAGAAATTTAATCCCCTGGCTAACTTTAACATGCACTGACACCATACAGCACACGGAAGCCTGTCCGTTTCACCGGCATTGAAATATTGCCGCCGATGACTGGGTTAGAACTGCACATACCTAAATTAGGAGCATAAGGCTGATTCCCGCACAAATCATATTCTTACCTAGAGGGGGACAGAGATATCCCGAAGTAGAAAGGTAAAAGTCTGGCCTGTAGATGGGTTCAGCAAATGAACAAATTCATTGGGAGTCGATCGGACGTTTACCAAAATGAAAGCGTTACTACAAGGTGCAAAATGCCATAGAGTTCAAGGGTATATCAGAAGTTACGAGCTATGTCGATATGTTCGTTCAGTTAAAAAGCAGTGGAAGATAAGGCGCTTCATTACACCTTAAAATGGTGTTACTAGGAGCAAACAAAGTTTATAACATTACATAGGCACATATTGAGAAAAGTTCTATGAAACTTAGAAGGCGAAATAAATCGTTCGGTACTGCAAGAGAATATATGCGGGCTGTAACCGAAACACATAGCGCGCACCTTGTGCCGCAGCCTTGTCCGCATTGCAGCGCCAGACCTATATAGCGGACTGGGCAGTAATGTTCCTGCGCGACGATAAAATAGCTAGTGAACATCTACTTCCAAAACAGAGAAGCACAACTACACACACAAATAGCAAAGAAACAGAAAACAAGGCGATTTCTCTTCCTGAAGATGGGTTGCCATCCCCGTGTTCCCCTGTTTCACGCACAGCAACTCACAGCTGGATATTCTTGCCTGACGTGTTCTTATGCCATGACACTGAAGTGGCTTACATGCTGTTTTTGTTTGTTTCTCTACATGGAGGGCCAGGGCGCCAGGAGCTAGCGTTTTCCGCTCTCTTTGATGCTTGTCCATGCACCGTCTTTCGCGTATTTTTATTTATTCCTTTGCATGGTCTTTGCATTTCGTTTGAGATACGTCTCTAGGAGCGCAAATGTTTTTTTTTTTGCATTATTTCTCTGTCAGCGACGCACGGCGCCAAAGTTATTAGATGTATCCTTAGTACGGGATGCTGCTAATGGGCTATAAAAGGCAATAATAATTCATATATTTTTTCTATCCTTCCATTTATCGCCTTGTCCACTCACACAGTATTTTAAGGTAACAGGCTTCACTCGTCCTAATCGCACCCATCAAGATTTGAAATTCCAGAAAAGCAACGCGCTTACTAGTGATGTAATTGTTTTTAAGACGGGCCTATATGAAAAAAAAAAAAAAAACATTGCAGATTTCATGCGTTACAGTTATTTGCCTTCTGCCATTCTTGTCGTTCTGCCCAAGTTACTCTTCTTGTCCAAGTATACAACAAAGCATATATTGTGTTTTAAGCACTTCACCCTGCAATATTTCTTTTTACGTGTCTTTTTTCATCTATTTGCCGGTAAAAGTGTTCTGTCTTCCAATATAGTGATTCCCCAGCTTGAATACAGCTTTGAAACTGCCGATATATTTACATATTTCCTTCGTTTTGAATTACGGTTCTTCTCCTTACTGGTTTCCATTCACGCGTGCCCTGTTTTCCAAAGTAATATCACCTAATATTAGAACGATGGGACCAGAACATGTTCGCTTCCAATATTGAGCAAGTGCTACAGGTTACTTATTTCTATGCAGTACTAGACCTTAAACATAACAGAGAGGAGTGGAGGTAAAACACTGAATTGGAGAAACACATTGCAGTTCTCAGTTGCAATTATAACTTGAACTTGATAATATCAGGTAAAGTTTCGCGTAACTGCTGTCCGGTATTATTTCGAGAACATAACTTAGCGGTAATATACAGAGCAGCTTTCTGGTGCTGTTAGCGTCTGTGCAGAAAGAAGCAGGTATGTACGATCTCTTTTAATTCGGGGAACGTACCGACAGTACCGCATTGTTATTGCTTGTGAAATATTTTTTTGTCTTTACGTAAAAGCAATGAGGAACCGTTGCCGTGGCTTATGCTGTCATATATGGTAAATGAACCGGAAAGTTCGTTTTAAGTTTATGAATATTATTACAGTATTCCCTATTTCGAAACAAAACCCATTTTTCGAAGTCGAGTAAGTAGACAAGGTTGCCAGCGCAATTGCTCCCTTAGTCTTCAAGACGGTGTCATCGGATCGCCGATGTTGAGTTTAGTCCCCGGCGCGTTGTTCGGCGTGATCTGTTGTTGAGTTCCGATGGAACACCATAGCTTGCGACGCAGAGTGTCAAAAACCGATAGAAGGCAACCCAGACAACTATATTACATTTTTGTCTCATGGACCTGAAGTCGGTTAGCATTCCGACAGTGGAGCTCGGCAGGCTTCAACACAATCATGGGCCCGTCTTGCTTTATTTGGTGTGATCGGCTTGACAGGCGTAATGGAAGCCGAAATGAACATGAAAGAGACCGCTAGAGCCTGAACTTCAAGCCAACTGTTCGGCAAATTCTTATGTGAAATAAATTGTTCTTTCTCGCGTTAGTCTCATTGCGATGGCACTGTGAAATTGGGGGAGGGCGGCCTGACCGATCGTCGCCTTATGTCGTGTCCATGTCCGTGTACGTGTCCGTGGTCCCCTGGCAGGAGCTTCTAACTTGGGTCTCTCTTTTCACATGTGACGGTTATGTCAGAATCAGCCTGTCAGGACCATGACATTTACGTAACCCACTAAGGCAAGCTCATACGGCTTGGTTAAAGCGAGGCTTTATATGTGGGCTGAAGAAGAAAAACACTTGGTCACCCACAACTAATACTTTTGCTCAATATATCGGTTCAGCAGCGTTGAAGCCTTGTAATTGTTTTTTATTGCGAAAGCCATGCTGCTAGCCCTTCGAGCCTTTGGCGTGTCGTGGCGCCTACATACATGAAGTTTCATTTGACCGTGTGACGTCACGCCAGACTGAGAGACGCCCAGCTCGTCCAGGAAGTTCAGCAGAATCAAATTTTAAAAAAATTCAGCAAGTCACCTTTCACACTTCTACACTGCACAGCACCATGCAATTCCAAATATATACAGATATTATACCCGGACGAAATTACGTTCTGGCTACAGATTATGAATAATGAATCCATTTGTAGTTCTAACTGCTTGGTGCCTCAGCGGAGCGTATACTTTAAGGGCAAATATTTGCTACTTATGAAATGGTTACAGTATTCCGCTCTTTATGATTTGTAATAGTATTTTACAATTTACCACAGTTAGTTTACGGTTACGGCTAGAAAAACTGGCCACCCTGTATACGCACTGCCTGGTGTCATCGACGGTACTGGAACTATGGAAAAATGCAAACATTATCGTCATTCATAAAAAAGGGGACTCTAAAGACCTTAAAAATTACAGACCTATCAGCTTACTCTCTCTTGCATATAAGGTATTTACTAAGGTAATGGCTTATAGAATCAGGACAACCTTACACTGTAATCAAGCAAAGGATCAAGCAGGTTTTCGGAAACAGTACTCTACTATCGATCATATCCATACCATCAACCAGGTGGTATAAAAACGCTCAGAATGTAACCAGCCCTTATACATAGCATTTGACTGAGTTGAAACCTCAGCGGTGATGCAGGCATTGCGAAATCAGGGGGTAGACGAGCCGTACGTGAAAGTGCTAAAAGATATATATAGTGGCTGCACACCAACCATAGTTCTGCATAAAGGAAGTAACAAAATTCCTATAAAGAAAGGAGTTAGGCAAGGAGACACAATCTCCCCAGTACTATTCACAGCTTGCTTAGAGCAAGTACTCTGAGACTTGAAATGAGAGCAGTTAGGGAAAAGGTTAGATGGAGGGGATGAACTGCAAATAATGATTAATTACCTAGACAGGAAAAGCAGGAATGCAGGCTTGAAAATTAATATGCAGAAGACTAAGGTAATGTTCAACAGCCTCGGGAAGGAACAGCAGTTTGCATTAAGAGATAGGAAGCGTGCAGAGTGGGTCAGAGAAATAACTAACGTTACCGACATTCTAGCGAAAAAATTAAGAAGAAATTGACATGGACAGGATATGTAGTGCGAAGAGAGGATAACAGATGGTCGCTTAGGGTAACAAACTGGATTCCAAAGGAAGGAAAGCGTAGCAGGGGGCGGCAGAAAGTTATGTGGGCGGATGAGTTTAAGAAGCTCTGGGGTCAAGTGGATGCAGCTAGCACAGAACAGGGTTAAGTGGAGAAATATGGGATAGGCCTTCGCCCTGCAGTGGGTATAGTCAGGCTGATGATGATGATGATGATGATGATGTTGAATTTACGGTTCAAATAGTGTGGAAGAAAGCTTCCCTCTCGCTTTTCTACACGCTCCTTACAAGCCACCGGGAAAAAGTATTCACGTATCCTGGCAACACCTATGACGTTTTGCGTTCTTTTATCTCAGGACCCCTATAGCCCTGCGGCGCCGAAGGTTTGTTTTCTTTACATGCTATTTTTTCCGCTCAAAGAAGGATTATCACGACAAAGAGTTCAAGAATAAGGTATTAATGCGCGCCTACATTTTAATTTAGTTTCTCCCAAAGCTAAACGCGGGGCCCGAGCTGCATAATTCACTTTTTGTTCTTTTCCTGAGAATATAATATTTTTTGTCCACGTCCATGCGAGGCGGCTGTGCAAACATTGAACTAAGGAAGGCTAACAAAGGCTGCCAGTCGCCAAAGTCTTCCGAACCCTGCACATGCAAAAGAAAGATTTACATAAGCGCTTTAATCAGGGGCCCTTCGGCGTGGAATTTCTTGTTCTTTTATTTTCGTCTTGATTCCTAGCAAAATTTGTACGAATTAAAAACTCTCTGGTTGTAGCGTTTTCGCAAAATATTTTTAAGGGGGTGTTATACGCCACCAGTCGATAAAAAAAAAAACGGGCAAAAGAAAGGCCGACAGGGGAAGGGGACACCGAACGCCCCCTGCCTACATCCCTGCTTTGTGGGCTCCGTTCTTCACTCACCCTCTCGTGATTTGTCGGAATTGTCCTCTTATGAGCAAACAACAATAGAAAAATAAGGTTTTGGGGCACTATGATTCGGCTTTTAGCTTGCAGTAAAAAAACGTGACAGATAAAATGAAAAAAAGCACTTTTTTATTTACCTTGGACACGCATCAAGGATTTCAGGTAGATAGAATACCGGGAGGAAAATTGTGTTCGGCAGCAAAATGTGAAGCGAAAATCAAAACGGTTTGTCTAGTTTAAAAAGCAGTTGAGGATGAGCTGCGTATTAAAGGATCTTGCACTTCCAGCTTATCAGATCGGGTTTGCGCTGCAAGGCGAGGAAAGAACAACGAAATAATTTCTCATAACAGGATTACACTTTTTAACGCAGAAACGTTAAGGCCCGGTTAACAGAAAATCCTCCGTTGGCGGCCTTGCATCGGCGTTTGCATCGTGAGTGAAAAATAACTCGCATGGTGCTAGCAGCCGGTAGCTGGCGTCTGACATGGTCGAGCAATAACTGGACGTAGGATTGCCTGGCATTGCGTTTGGCAGGAGTTGCCAAGTCGGACCTTTACTTTCATGTGGGAGGATAATATCGGACTCAACATATCCCTCTTTTTTTTTTCTTTTTTCTCAATTTTCTCTTCTGTCCGCACGAGGCAGCGGAGGTGGCTCGGGTACAGAGCCCGAAGCAGGCTTGAGAATTTCCTTTTCCTTCTTCCTACAGTCGGAACAACAACCTTCGTATTCAAGTTACACCTAAGCCACGTAGACACATTCATACGGCTTGGTAGAAGTGGTGCTTTAAATAGTTCAGCAGGTAGCCTACGCTGTCACGTCATTCCTTTAAAGGAGGAGCCCCAATAATTATAACTTCTTTCAATTCTATCGCCTAAAAATGTAATTGTTCGGTCTGGTTCGGCTTGATTTATTTTGCAGAAAATATCCTTACAAAGTGACTGAGGCTACGTGCAACGTCATCATAAATGAAGAGGCAAAATGGGACAAACTGCAGTTTAAACTTTCCCACCTGGTAACCGTTTCAGGAGCCGTACAATACCGCATGCCTCATAGCTTGCTCGAGGTGTTTCTATCTGCACGTAAGCTGTCAACTCTGCTACCGAGAAGCATCTTTTCATTTCCCCTGTTTAATTTCTCCTTCATGGTTGTTTTGCACATGTTTACTCTTCTTTTACTGCGTTTTGTTTTATGAAGTACCGCAGATATGCCTTGGTTTCTTGCTATTCTGTGGCGATAAAGATCTGAGAGGGTTCCTACTCAAGAGTCTCACCAGCCTATTTCATTGTACGCCTCCACTGCGTTACTCATCAATGAGCTGTTCTACCGTTATATATAAGTACTGACCTGTGTAAGTACGAGTTACCACACATCACCCCTGACAAAGCCTAAAACCGACATTATCTGATATGTTATTGTAACGTGTAGTAGCCGAAGTGCAGAGGCGTTCCATTTTAAAACTGTATGTTACTATTTTCTATTTTACGAATTATAAATGTTAGAAGACTCGTCTGCGCATAGTTTTTTCGCGTATTATTGTATTACTCAACGTTGTGTGCCTGAAAAAAAAACAACTAACTTGATATTTCTAAGAAACCGGTACATCGTTCAGTAATTTGCATTGTTATATTTATGGTGGAAGGCAAGGCACAAATTTCAGGCTCATAAAAGCCGCTGTTCACTGGAAACTTGCTACAAACACTGCACGACACCATAAGGGGGATTTGTGTATTTGCGCATTTATTTTCACAACGCTAAAAAGTAACAGACAATACAAAATAGCGGCGAGAGGTGCAGGGAACGAATTTGCTCTTCCAACTGAGCTACATCGGCCGCTGTTCCACCTGCTACTTTCTTAGGTATTAATGTTGTCTCTATACGAACCTTGAGAGTGTTCACCAGCGCCGCCCTCAACCACAGCGGTGGACGTGGAACGTCCTGAGTTACCGCCAGCGTCACGTAGAACGTGATCAAGAGCGAGGGCGAAAGCTGTGCTAGAACCCTCTTATGCTACCTATGGCTTCAAGGCTGCCAGAACCGAGATCCCCGTAGGCTACAAGCAGATGAAGGGGAAATGAGGGTACTCGTTATAATACACGAAGAAAAGAAGCCAACAGTCGGCGAGGCCAAGGAAAGCACTGGGGATTGTAATATGTGTCTTTTTTTAATTTTTACTTCGGTAATCACACAAATTAGTAATGTAATCTGTTTAGGGGAAAGATAAACACAAAGTAGAAGGAAAAACAACGTGCCGATGGTGGGGACCGAACCCACGACCTCCGAATATCGCGTCCGGTGCACTTCCAACTGAGCTACATCGGCCGCTGTTCCACCTGCTACTTTCTTAGGTATTAACGTTGTCTCTATACGAACCTTGAGAGTGTTCACCAGCGCCGCCCTCAACCATAGCGGTGGACGTGGAACGTCCTGTGTCGCCGCCAGCGCCACAGGACACGTCAGTGTGACGCTGGCGGTAACACAGGATGTTCTACGAATAGGAGAACAGATTTTACGGTCAAACTATTGTGCATTGCGGCTCTGAACTTCAGGAGTACTAGTCATATTTTCAGCAATAAAGGCGCTTTTTAGCATCAGTCCGGATCTTTTCCATTTTGTTACGGGCTAAAGCATATTTGCATTAAGAAACGTTTCAAACCTTCGGAAGCAGGTAATACTGAGAATGAAAGGCTTTAAATCTGGAAATCTGCTAACAAGGATGTACCCAAAAGTATGTGACGGTGTGGGGAGGAGGTGTGCATTTAAGCTCCTATCATTGTTGCCCCAGGTTAAATGATACCCAACACGACTTGCACTTTAATTGCTTGAAGAGTATGTTAAACATAAAATACAGGGTACCCCTTCTGCGAGAGCCTCGAGTGTATCATGAGCATTGCAATGTATGTCTGTTGTCTTAGGCATTATTTGCGATACTTTGTATATCTGTCATGCTGTATATGTCTTCCTACGTGTTCTTGCTTTAATATGTTTGTCAATGCTTTGTAATGTACTTGTTGGCTGATATATCCTACGTTTTCGCTATTTTCCAAGTTGCTTTCACGCATCAAAGGTGACAGATATGTATTCGTTTTGTTTTTATGTGAATAAAAAAAAACATAAATACAAAAGCACCTGGCGTATTTTCTGCAATACTGTTTTTTGACACAGACCATGACACAGCTGCGCTGACCGCCAATCAGATGCGATTGTAACCTAATTTTATTTTTCAGCGCTGCATACAAGGAGAAAAACAACAGCACACTTCAAACAATAATACGCCAACAGGGCGAGACAGGATGACAGCATTTCCTAATAATGAAAGTGCGCTAGGCCCAGCGCATTTAAGCTGCGAAGCCGGGCGCCTTAAACTGAAAGCGGATGTTGCTTCAAACACCAGCCACAGGGCACACTACAGTCAAGCCGGCCGCTTGGCCTTATGGAACTGTCTGGTCTTTACAAAATCTTTTCTTTATGACAACATCACTGCATACTAGTCAGAGAACGGCACTGTGGCATACTATCAACGGCGCAGCGATGCACGGCATCGACAAGCCGCTACATCGGCGGGTGGTTGTCTGATCGTCAGCCATCGCCGCGTATGCTGCGAAGCCGAGACAAGCATACTCGCCGATGATACTACGACGTGACTAGCTTCTTTTTTTAATGCATTTGAACCACAAATAAGCGCATCAAGACTACATGTATTTCATATGTTCACACTTCGAAACTATGAAGGAGACGAAAAACAAAATTGCGTCATTTCGGCACACTGCGTTGTTTCAGTACATTCAGCATTCATCACGAACCTCTAGTTAGAGTAATTATGCTCCCAAAACCAAAAATAGGAAATAAAACATTTTCTGAAACCTTCCAAGTGCTCTTTCTAATTTATACGCAGCCATTAATTTCTAATTGCTGAGGATTAGCACATACTTTCAAGGATTCTTTAAAGCATCATAAAACTAAGATTTTATCTAGTGTTCACCGAAGAAAGGAAGCTTTTTTTTATTTAGGGAACTATAAAGGAGAGACAATTATTCAGAAGTTTACGCCCACTAAACCTAAGTAATAAAAGCGAAAGCATACATGTTAAACCTCGCTAAGCTTGGCTAATTTGGTTGTTGCTTGAAGGTAATGACTGAGGTGAGGCATCTTTTTCGGATCTTTTTCGGCTAGTCTTCTGTGGCGTCGGCATCCTCATTGCGACGTTTGGCGAGACGGGCTTCGCGTTATTTTGAGCTCTCGGAGGCCCGTTGCGTTCTAATAGCCTATCTTCATTTATGTGTGGTCCCCTCTGTGCGAGCTACGTTTACTGGAAGGCTGTAATCGGCTTGTCGTCTTCGAAACCTATGAGACGCAGGCAGTTAACAAGGTGTCTCGCAAGGATCATTCATGAGGAGGCCTTTCTTCTTCTTTGTGCGGCAGCCTCTCGTTAAGCTACGCCCACTGGATGATGGGACTCGGCCTGTTATATGCGCAACCTCTAAGACTCAGACAGCTCGCGAGACATCTCACCTGGACCGCCTATGACGACGCCTATTCCTCTTTGTGGCAGCTTCTCGCAAACTACGTCCACTGGATGGTCGGAATCGGCCTGTCGTATGCGCAACCTATCAAACGCATACTGAAAACGAGGTGTCTAGCACGGATCATCCCAGCCGACACCTATCTTCCTCTCTATGGGGTGGCCTCCTGGGAAGCTACGTCTACTGGATGATCGGACACGGCATGTCGTCTGCGCAACCACTGAGACTAAGTTCACGAAGCGTATCGCCTGGATCATCAATAACGACATTGGGCCTGTCCTCTGCGCAACCTATGAGACGCAGAAAGTAAACGAGGTGTCTCGCACGGATAATTCACGACGCCTCTCTTCCTCTCTGCTTGGCGGCCTCTCGACAAGCTACGTCCACTGGATCATTGGATTCTGCCTGCCGGCTGCGCAACCTCTCAGGCGCAAGCAGACTTTCAGACGAGTTCTCTGGATAATCCATGACGTTCCCTACTTTTCTCTCTGTGCGGCGGCCTCTTGGTGAACTAAGTCTACTGGATAACCGCATTCGGCCTGCCGTCTGGACAATCTTTGAGACGCAGACAGTTCACGAAGCGTTTCGCTAGGAACATCCGTGTCGACTGCTGACGTTAAATTGCCGTCGCCTTTCGTAATGCGTTGGTTCTTGCTGAGAGGAAACGGAGGCTGCCCAGACAGAGCTAGCGCCAAGGCTCTAGCATAGCTCCAGTTAGTAATGCCATGGTTGTCACGTGACGAGGCAGAGGTGCGCGCTCGGTTACTTCGGATTCCGCGGCAGCCAAGTGACGTTATAGCTGTCACGCGGTTTCTCCTCGGCTGAAAGACGAATACAAGCACACGGCCACCTCGGTGAATAAGCTACGGAGAGGAGTGATGAAAGGTTGCACTTCGAACTCATTACAGCATGAATTTTCTGTTTTCTGCCCAAACGATTACAGTGTGTTCGATTCATAACGTAAATGCCTAAATCAACTTTTGCTTTAAGAAAAAGGGCGCTGTCGCAAAATTATGCGAAATATTTCATGTGTCACGTAATATACACGATGCAGTTAGGGGTATTTTCGTAAACCTGTAAAAAAATCCAACGAAACGAGAACTACATTGTGGTTTACCAAACAGTAGTTTATGGCAAAAACACTTTTAAGGGATCCAGCCAGACCGGGTCTATCAAAAGTATGACAGTAACACTTAGCGCCCATCGACAACTGTGATATGTCCTGCAATGCTTTCTGAGCACAAGACCTCCCGAGTTTCTCATCTTCCCACTAAAAGGGAATGATTTCTTTTTTTCTGTGCAGTCAATGCACTGCATAGTAACTTGGTTTGCACTTTCACTGTTTACCAGCAGAAATTGGGTCTGAACTGCAGATGCGGACAGCAGTTGTGTATAATGCAGCAATGTCCACCACTTACTGGCGCCGCTATGGGTTCGACCTCAGTAGACTGGCACGTCCTGGTCTTCACTCGGGGAGCTCGCTCACGATTTGTTTCAGCAGCCGTGCTTTCGTTCTCCGCTACTCGTGTGCTAGTTCCCCTTAAACTGACTTACTTAGCTCTTCTGGCGTCTGTGACATTCTGGGGAGAGGTGCCGAGTAAATCAAATATACGAAGAGCTTCTGGGTTCCTACAACGTCCAGTTACACATCGTCGACACAACGCCCGAGGGCGGTCCTTTTGCCTCCCCACCACGACAAACACAGCTACAAGCCAGACCCTTCAGCTTCCCATTAGTGTCCAGCCACTAGTCTGCCACGCTTTGCGTGTGCCCAGGCCGTTCCATGGCGATAACATTGAGGATGTCGAAGACTGGCTGACCAGCTATACTTGGTCGCTACTTTAATGTGCGGGATGAGGAGCGGAAGCCGCGGAAAGTTTGTTTTGCACTTTAGGACACAGCGAAGATAGGTTTCGAAAACCACGAGGCTACCATCATCACCTGGCAAGATTTTCGGAGGCAGCTGCTTGCGACATTTTTCAGTTTATGTAAGAAAGGAGATGAGTCAACTGGCTCTGCAGTCCCGCGCGCAACGTGCTATTGAGAGTGTGTTTATATTATTCAAAACAATGACTCGGCTCTTCAACCGTGAGGCCGTGAGGATCAATTCATGTCAGAGGCAAAAAGGTGTGCCATCTTATGGGATGCGTCAAGGAGCAGCACTTCGTTGGCATTATGCGTGACCCTTATGTACTGTGGCTGATTTTACGAGGGAAGCCACAAGCATGGACGAGCCCTACAGCAGCGATTTGTGAATTTAGATTAGCCTGCGAACCTCACTGCTGTGGACTTCCACTTGCCGATGTGCGAGAACGAAGATTAAGTACTTCGTGAACTTATGTGAAGTATTGTGCGGAAATGCTACAAAAGCTGCCCTCCCTGGAGCAACCCCCGTGTGTTGGAGGTTTCTCGGATGTTGTGCGAGAATATCTCCGCCAATCAGTGCCTTCAGTGACAGCCCAACAGCCACCTGCGCCGTTTGTCATGACCTACAGCGTCATGTTGTCTATACCTGCACCCTCACCAGCGGCATCCTGTAGCCCCGCACTTCTCACTCGTCCTGCACCCCGATATCCAGTTTGTACTGGTGTAGCTGACTGTGGACCGCGCGGTAGGAAAGCACACGCTTAGTGCGAATCGAACAACATACCCCTGTGCTTCCACTGCAGCCAAGTAGGTCATGTAATGCGCCACTTCCAGTACTATCCAATCGGCTTGCGCTAATTTTCATCGGATGTCCCTTAACCGTGCTATGATGACCGGCCTCGTCACATCGACCAGTACCTCAGCGACAACGCCCCACTTGCTTCTTTACCGCGACGCCTGTCCAGGTCACCATCCCCACGAGAGTTCTCTTCATCCTGCCATCAATCTTTCTTCAGGTAGTCCCCAAGCCCACGCCGGGAAAACTGAGTACGGTGATCCTCGGAGGTAGGAGAGCCATCGACAAGCATAACTTCCGACATTCACCGCTCGCCGAATAAATCAAACAGTTCGACCTCCGATCCTATAATCACAGCATAGCTTTGATGCCGCCATTCAACGCCCAGAATGGTCCACCGTTCCGACGACCCCCTAATGCCGCAATTTGTAGGTGGTGAGCACATTTCCGTTGAGGTACCGATCGTCGTTGACAACCAATACACGACTGCTCTTGCAGACGCCGGCGCTGAGTTTTGCTATGTGAGCCGTGGCCTTGCTACTACCCTACCCAATGTCCTGATCCTTGGCACGGAGAGCCGATGAGGATAGCCGGGGGGCATGTGGTGAGGCCGCTCGGTTTTTCCATCGCTCGACTACGCCGCGTAACGCTCACTGGCTACTTCGCGGTAATGGCAGAGCGCTTCAAGGACCTTGTCATCGGCTTTGATTTTATTCAAGAAAACAGCGCAATCATCGACCTTCTTGACCTCATTGTGACTTCTTCCACCCAACGTGCAATTTTCGACGACTGCACACCAGGCCAGCCAGTTTTTCGTCTGTGCGATGACCACATCACTCTAACTTCAAGCACAAGCTTGCAGTGCGACAACCCTCTCGCCCGTCAAGGCATCGCGGAAACGAACGTGAAGTTATTGTTGAGTGTACAAGTCTGAATCGCATTGTTGGTGTTGGTATTTGCCTTGAATAACATTCAAGCATAGCTTCTTTTGACGAAATTTAGCGACGAATATCACCTCTTTTCGCAAGATACAATCCTTCACTTATTTGATGAACTCAGCGAGCCCTGCGCCCCCCGCGCGATATCGCTGGTCAACAAGAACCCTCCCGAAAACAATATTCATGCAGTTCAAACTGACTTAGGTCCTTACTTTCCTCTTGACCAGAAACGTCGCATTCAAGCAATTCTTGACTCTTACTATGACTGCTTTGAAGTCACTTCCAAGGTAACCAGAGGGCAGTAGGATTGCATTGCAGTGTAGTTGATCCCCCTGAACGCCCTATCTTCCAACACCCCTGCCGATTGTCGGTGAAAAAAACAGAGGCTGTTCGAACATACCTTGATACAATGCTCCGAGATGTCGTGATATAGCCGATCACAAGCCCCCTCTCCAGCTGTGCTGGTCGCCAAAAAGGACGGAACACGCAGATTCTACGTCGAATGCAGGAGGCTCAAAAGGTTACTGAAAAGGATGTCTACCTGTTGACTCGAATATAAGACTCATTCGACACACCCCGCCATGCCCAATAATTTTAATCGCTTGATCTACGCAGTGAGTATTGAAAGACAGACGTCGGTAAACGTGATCATGAGAAGAAGCGTTCAATGCTCCAGACAGACTGTACGATTATAAGGTGCTTCTTTTCGGCTTGTGCTTCTCTGCGGCCACATTTCAAAGAATGATGAACACTGCCTTAGGGGGTAACAAATGGTAGTCGTTCTTCGTCTACCTTAACGATGCTATTTTATCTGCGACCTGTGATTAACATCTGAAGTGTTTTACGGCGCTTCTAGATGCCATCCGCTCTGCCGGTCTTACTAAAACCAGAAAACTGCCACTTTGCATAACAACAGCTCAAGATTCTGGGCTACGTCGTCAAAGCTGGAGACATTAACTCTCCTCCAGAGACGTCGGCTGCGGTAGCTTCTTTTCCGACTCCCACTGTAAATATTGCTGTACGTCCGTATTTGTGCATCTTTGCATGAAACAGACGTTTTGTAAACGACTTTTCCTGGATAGCAAACTACTGACTCGTTTAACAAAGGACGACCAACCTTTCATCTTGGCCGACGAGCAGAAGTTGCTTCAGAAGTGCCGTCGAACGGCGCCCATATTTGGCGGCTTCCACGAGAAGGCGGACACATAATTGCATATCGACGCCAGTAACATCGGCCTCGGCGATGTCCTCGTTCAGTGGTAAGATTGTATTGAACGGGTGATTGCCTACGCCAGCCTCACGCTGTCTCATTATGAAGCGATTTGTTATACTAATGAAAGGGAGTGCCTTGCAATTGTGTGGGCGGTAACAAAATTTCGGAAGTATTTTTATGGTCATCCGTTGATAGTTCTCAGCGACCACTACTGACTCTGTTGGCCAGCGAACCTTAAAGGCCCTTCGGGGGGTTAGCACGTGGGAGCCTCCGCTTACACGAGTCCGACGTCACTATTGTGCACACGTCCAGAAAGAAACACAGCGACGCTGTATATCATCATCATCATCAGCCTGACTATACCCACTGCAGGGCGTAGGCCTCTCCCATATTTCTCCACTTAACCCGGTTCGGTGCTAGCTACATCCACTTGACCCCTGCGAACTTCTTAATCTCATCCGCCCACCTAACTTTCTGCCGCCTCCTGCTAAACTTTCCTTCCCTTGGAATCCATTTTGTTACCCTACGTGACCATCGGTTATCCTCTCTTCGCACTGCATGTCCTGCCCATGTCCATTTCTTTTTCTTGATTTCCACTAGAATGTCCGTAACCTGAGTTATTTCTCTGACCCACTTTGTACGCTTCCTATCTCTTAATGTTACCCCTAGCATTTTTCGTTCCATAGTCCTCTGGGTTGTCCTCAGCTTAGGTAGAACTCTCTTGGTTAGCCTCCACATTTCAGCCTTATAGGTGCGTACAGGTAAGATGCAACTGTTGTATACTTTCCTCTTGAGCGATACCGGTAAGCTGCTAGTCATAATCTGCGAGTGCTTGCCAAATGCGCTCCATCCCAATCTTATTCTTCTTGTTATTTCCTTTTCATGGTCCGGATCTGCGGTTACTACATGTCCTAAGTAGACATATTCGCCTACTACTAATTACAGTGTTTCGCTACCTAATGTAAACTGCTATTCCTTCCCGAGGCTGTTGAACATTACCTTAGTCTTCTGCATATTGATTTTCAAGCCTACCTTTCTATTTTTCCTGTCCAGGTCATATATCATTATTTGCAGTTCATCCCCCGAGTTGCTTAGCAAGGCAATGTTACCAGCAAATCGCAGTTTACTGAGGTATTCTCCATCTACCCCTATCCCTAACTGCTCCCATTCCAAGTCTCTGAATACTTCCTCTAAAGAAGCTGTGAATAGTACTGGGGAGATTGTGTCTCCTTGCCTAACACCTTTCTTTATGGAAATTTTGTTACTTTCTTTATGCAGAACTATGGTTGCTGTGCTGCCACTATATATATCTACCAGCAATTTCACGTACGGCTCGTCTACCCCCTGATTTCGCAATACCTCCATCACCGCCGAGGTTTCAACTGAGTAAAATGCGTTTTCGTAACAGATGAATGCTATGTATACGGGCTGGTTATAATCCGAGCATTTTTCTATCACCTGATTGATGGTATGGATATGATCGATAGTAGAGTACCGTTTCCGAAACCCTGCTTGATCCTTTGCTTGATTGTAGTCTAAGGTTGTCCTGATTCTATTAGCTATTACCTTAGTAAATACCTTATACGTAACAGACAGTAAGCTTATTGGTCTGTATTTTTTAAGGACTTTAGAGTGCCCTTTCTTATGAATGAGGACAACGTTTGCATTCTTCCATGGTTCAGGTATCGTCGATGACACCAGGCACTGCGTATACAGGGTGGCCAGTTTTTCTAGCACGATATACCCCCGTCCTTCAGCAAATCTGTAGTTATCTGATCTTCTTCAGCTGATTTCCCCCTTTTCATAGTTTCTAGTGCTTTGTTGACCTCGTCCTTCATCACTGGTGGAACGTCTGACTGTTTTTCCCTACCGCCAATCTCATTACGGTCCTGACTACTTTGGCGACTGTAGAGATCTGTATAGAACTACTCGGCTGCTTTGACTATCTTGTCCATATTCGTGTTGACATTGCCAGCTTTATCCCTTATCGCATACATCTGGTTTTTGCCTATGCCCAATTTCTTCTTTACGCCTTTAAGGCTTCCCCCGTTCTTTACAGAATGCTCATTTTCTCCATGTTATACTTCCTTATATCGGCCACCTTGCGCTTGTTGATTAGCTTTGATATCTCGGCCAATTCGACCTGGTCAGTTGGATTAGAAGATTTCATACTCTGGCGTTTCTTAATCAAATCTTTGGTCTCCTTAGACAGCTTGCCGGTATCCTCTCTAACTATCCTACAGCCTACTTCTACCGTGCACTAAGTAACGATATCTCTGAAATTATTGTTCCTTGCTTCTAGGGTAATGTTGCCATCCTCGGTTAGAGCTGAATACCTATTCTGTAGCGAGATCCTGAACTCTTCTGCCCTCCCCCTCACCGCTAATTCGTTGGTGGGTTTCTTTCTTACTAATCTGCTGCGTTCTTTTTTCAGATTTAGGCTAATTCGGGACCTCACCATCCTGTGCTCACTGCATCGCACCTTCGCGATTACCTCTACATCTTGCATAATGGCGGGGGTTGAACACATTATGAAGTCGATTTCATTTTTAGTCTCCCCGTTAGGACTTTTCTATGTCCATTTCCGGTTCTTCCGTTTGCTGAAGAAGGTACTCATGATTCGTGGGTTTTTGCGCTCTGCAAGCGCAACTAGTAACTCCCCCCCTGCTATTCCTAGAACCAATGCCATAGTCACCTACTGCCTTGCTTCCTACCTGCTTTTTCCCTACCTTGGCATTGAAGTCGCCCATTAGTACAGTATACTGCGTCTTTACTTTTGGCATTCCCGATTCTACATCTTCGTAGAAGCTTTCAACTGCCTGGTCATCATAACTACATGTAGGTGCATAGGCCTGTACAACCTTCAGTTTATGCCGCTTATTAAGCCGAATTACGATGCCTGCCATCCTCTCATTAATACTATAGAATTTATCTATATTACCCACTATATACTTATTGACAAGGAAACCTACTCCTAGTTGTCGCCTCTCTGGTAAACCTCGATAACACAGTACATGCCCATCCTTCAGTACAGTATATGCCTCATTTGGCCTCCTAACCTCACTAAGCCCTATGACATCCCATTTCATACCCTCTAGTTCCTCTAACAGCACTGCTAAACTAGCTTCACTAGGTAGGGTTCTAGCATTAAACGTTGCCAGGGTCAGTTTCCAATGGCGGCCTGCCCAGCGGAGCCAGAGATTCTTAGCACCCCCCGCTGCGTCACAGGTCTGACCGCCGTCGTGGTCATTTGTCCCGCAGCCGCTGGTGACTGAGGCCCGGGGTTTTGTGGAGCTTATCATGAGAGGTTTCGGCCGATTACTGCACCAGGGTGGCCAACTCCTGTTCTGGTGAGGGAGGGCGTTGCCGGAGGTGTTCGCAGGCATCAGGTCGCACCCCAAACCTGTTTATGCAATTCAATCGACACGCGAATCTTCTTTTCATCCGGTGGAGAATTGCGCGGCACCGGGATGTGAATCCCAGTCTCTTGCATGCGAGGCGGATGTTCTACCACTACGCCACCGCTGCAGTTCGCTGTATATTCCGAGACCCTATTCCATGCTCCTCACTTGTCACAGGACTCCGTTTTTCATGGCGCTCTCATGACGCCTGATCTCGGTTAATAGCAGCGAGAAGACCCAGAACATCACAATCCTCACTATCGCCGCCTCACAGTTTTACGCGTGATCTGTTGCCGCTCTGCTTACGAAGTTGCGTCCTCTACAAAAGAAAAAAAAAACACTACGCCTCCACAGACATTCCGTATCTGTCTGCGGTCCAATGCCACTCTGTACGCATGTTTTGCACGCATGCTACGACGAGCTTTGTGCCAGGCATTTTGATTTTTTTCGGACCTTTGTATGGGTGCGGCAGAAGTAATCCTAGCCCACACTTGTTGCTGTTATAAGCGCTATGTTAAGACGCGCCGTGATTGGCAGCAACAGAAGAGGCCACCTGACAAGCCAAGCGGCCTGCTGCAGCTTATTGATCCTATCGAGTACCTTTTCACCATATCGTTATGCACTTGCTGTGGCCATTTGCTACGTCCAAAGCAAAAGAAATGCGAAAATCAAACTGGTTATCTGAAGAGGCTTCGGAAATAGCTGAGGAAAGGAGGATGACAGAAGTTATGTGGGAAAGAGAAAGATACAAGGTTCTCAATGCGGATTTTGAAAAAATAGCTAGGAGAGATAAGAATGCCTTCCTGAACATACAGTGCCAAGCAGTTGAGGACAACAGCCAACAAAGGAACACAAGAGCTCTGTATAAGACAATCAAAGATATCAAAGGAAGCTTCTATGCTAAGCTGGGCCTGATAAAGGACAAACGAGGCAAGGACCTCACTGAAGCCACAGAGATAAAGAAGAGGTGGCAGGAATACACAGAAGAACTGTATAAGAAGGACCCGAATGTGCAAACCAAACATAAGACAGTTTTGATTACTGATCTCGAGCCGAGCATCCTGAAGAGTGAAGTTGAATGGGCCTTAGCCAGCCTTGCTAAGAACAAAGCTAGCGGAATTGATGGCATTCCAGCTGAGTTGCTTCAAAACCTCAACCATGACGCTGTTAACATTCTGCATACATTATGTAAGAAGATTTGGACAACCCTGCAGTGGCCACAAGATTGAAGGAGGTCAGTTTACATCCGCATTCCAAAGAAAGGCAGTGCCAAAGGTTGTTCCAACTACCGCACGTTCGCGCTTATTTCGCATGCTAGCAAGGTGATGTTGAAAATCCTCCAAGGTAGGCTGCAGCAGTATGTGGGTCGGGAGCTTCCGGATGTGCAAGCTGGGTTTCGCAAGGGCAGAGCAACTAGAGGCCAAATAGCCAACCTTCCCTGGATCATGGAAAAAGCAAGGAGTTCCAGAAACCCATCTACTTCTGCTTTATTGATTATGCGAAAGCGTTTGACTGCGTAGATCACAGCAGATTGTGGCAAGCTCTCCAAGAGATGGGAGTTCCAATTCACCTCATCTGTCTCCTCAGGAACCTGTATGAAGGGCAAGAGGCCACAGTCAGAACTGGGCATGGTCTTACTGATTGGTTTCCGATTGAGAAAGGAGTGAGGCAAAGCTGCATACTGTCGCCCTGCCTATTTAACCTATACATAGAGTGCATCATGAGGAAGGCCGGTCTGGACGAGTCTTCAGCTGGAGTGAAGATTGCTGGAAAACGTATCAACAACCTTAAATATGCGAATGATACCACGGCAGAAAGTGAAATGGAACTCAAGATACTTCTGATGCGTGTAAAAGAAGAGAGTGAGAAGTTTGGGGTTAAACTTAACATTAAAAAGACAAAGATCATGGCGTCTTGCCCTATCAAGTCCTGGAGCATCAATGGACAAGAAGTGGAAGCTGTGGCAGATTTTCTCTTCTTGGGCTCCAAGATTACCTCAGAAGGAGACTGCAGCCATGAAATTAGGAGATGCCTGCCTCTGGGAAAGAGAGCAATGGTTAGCCTTGACCGCCTAGTAAAGAGCAGAGAATTAGTCTGCCAACCGAGATCCGTCTGCCAACCGAGGAGGGTGAAGAAGAAGCCGACGGGAGCGGACGCACTTCGATTGGGCTCGGCTAACAAGAGAGGAAACTGTGTGGAAAATCCAACAAATCCTGGAAAGTTTGTTTCAAAGACCTTCCTGAAGTCATCCGGAATTCACCGAGGCCTTTCTCAAACCCGTGAGTGTTTTATTGGACATCGAAATGGGCTTTTGATGCTCCTCAGCGGCAGCCATGGTAGGCGATGCGAGGCCTAGTAATGTCGACCCAGAGCGCATGGATACCTTAGACCAAGGCGAAGCGGGATCTAGTGGTCTGTGTTCAACAATCGCTTCTAAGGACATGGAAGAAGGTCTTGCCTGGATGCCGGATGACCTTTGCTCCAACTGGCACGTAAACATATGCAAGAAGAATCGTCAAAGGTTAGCAAGAGGCGAACAAGTCGTGATCGCAGGAAAGATCTATGCTCCCCCGACGCACTTGCTGCAGACCATCGTGAAACCGAAGAAAACGATAGCATCGCCAGTACAGCCGGCTATGGATCAAACAACGTCTCAGAAGAGGAGGAAATTACCACCCCTTCCTAAAACTGACTATAAGGTGATAATAAGACCCAAGAAAGGCATGGAAGTCAGAAAATTCGTTCCTACCCAGTTCTCAAGAGCCATCGTGGCTGCCTGGAACAACCCGGCATTGTGCGACTTCTCCAAATTTATTGTGAGACCCCGCACAGGATCGAACATCATCATAGTCAGCACTCCTTACGACGAGACTGCGGACGCCATACGGCACATCAAGAGTCTGACCTTGGAAAACAAAGCCTACGAAGTCAACGTCTACCTGGCGGCGCCTGAGGACGTCATCAGAGGAGTTATTCGTGGAGTGGATCCAAACACACCATCAGAGGAGCTTCTATCAAACATCCGACTACGCACACAAGGGGTCGAGATCGTTCAAGCACGAATGTTGGGAATGTCTCGCACGGCAGTGCTAACATTCATAGGCCCCATTCTCCCCCGCTACGTCATCTATTACGGGGGAGAGACGGCATGTTACCCATATCGACCAACCCAACAGAGCTGCCAAGACTGTCTCAAGGCAGGCCACAGAGCGGATGTCTGCCCAACACCCAACGCCAACGTATGTCGGAACTGCGGCCTTCATGAACCAGAGGAAAACCACACCTGTGAAGCCAAGTGCGTGGCCTGCAAGGGAAACCACTCAACGGGAGACAAGGCCTGCAAGCAGCGCCTCAGGGCACATATCGGACGTTACAACAACAAAGCTAAACGAAGCTATAACAATCAGCAGCAGAAGCCCCCCAAGCAGCAGGTCAGCCGGAGAGATCAGCAGATCAAGCCGATGGAGCGCCGCTGGTATTCAACGGAGGAGGAGGAACAGCAGCTGGCAGAGAAACAGAGACTCCAATCCCGATCGAGATCCAAGGGACGGGACTTGACAGCCTACTATTCCCAACAGAAGACACAACAGATTAGGCCCAACCAGCAGGGGTCACCAGAAGCGATAGGGGCGACGCCAGACAAGCTAGAGCATGACAGCAAAAGGGTAAGCTGGGCTCAGGTTGCCTTTCCCACTGCTCTAAACGGGTATGGTCTATGCCAGGATTGCACTAGGCTCGAAGAGCAAAATAGACAACTGAAAATAAAACTATCAGAACAACAGAAACGCCTTAATAAGGAGGAACAACAACTACAACTCCTACAAATGGGTCAGAAGCAAACTGCCCCCAACCCTCAATAGTATCGATACAGCCACAACCGGTACAAAATGCTGTAAACACCTCCGCATCTCAACCTCAACAGGCGAGTGTACTCCAAACGCAACGGCAGAAACCGCTTACGCAAACTCTCGGACTTCACACTCAAGAAAACGCACCAAGCATTCTTACTCAAATGCAACAAATGATTTATCAAATGCAGCAGACCATGACACAACTAACCAAGCAACTCCAAGACCAACAAATTGCCACGCAAACTCAATTTGCGGCAGTTCAAGAAGAATTCAATTCGAAAATCCAAATAATAACTCAGGGGGTGCGAAAACGCACGGGAATGTCCGATGAACCTCGACTAAAAGCCCACCGAAGGTCCGCTGGCATGACAGATCTCAGCGACTGCAAGTCAGCGGCGAGTAACGCTGATGGCTACCTCCCCTAACCGGCAACCAAACCACCTAGAGCTCTGGCAGTGGAACTGTCGCTCCTTGAATAGGAAACGCAGCTCCCTGCAGATGTTTATTCAAAATCAACCGATACCTCCGGACGTCATCTGTCTCCAAGAAACAGGATGCACAACATACCTCAAAGGATACCTCACATACACCCATGACACGGCACCTAAAATAGCTACACTAGTGGCCCCCACACTAACAGTCATACCGCACGACCTTCCCTTCAGTGAAATTAATCAAGTTCTCATCGAGATCATCTCTCAAAAAAGAAGAAAGAGTGTGTTTGTCCTAAACCTTTACAGTCCTCCAAGCAACACGCAGGAAGATTTCAAGCCACTTTTACTGGAATGCACACGCATAGCGGGAACGAACCCCCTTATTATTATGGGGGACCTACACGCTGTACATACGGCATGGGGCTAGCACAAGGACACCCCGAAGGGAACCAAGTTGTTGGAAGCGGCTGAGCAGCTGGATCTCTGTCTTATGACGGACACCATGTCCCCCACTAGAATAGGAAACAGTGTAAGCAGAGACACCTGTCCAGACCTAGCTTTCACCAAAAACATAAGACATTGCACCTGGACCAATCTAGAAGAAACACTCGGCAGCGATCACAAAATCCTTAGCTTATCCCTAATGACAACCCGTATGAAAAGGAACATTGGCTCTACTAAAATAACAGACTGGGATAAGTTCAGACAAATTAGACCGCCACACGACGGCATCACAACAATTGCAGATTGGGTTCAAAGCCTGAAGGATGCTCATGCAAAAACGACCAAGACCATCAGCACAACCACAAAAACCCCAGAAGTAGACAGACATCTCCTACATTTATGGGAAGCCCGAAAAAGTCTATTAAAACGGTTGAAAATGCAAAAATTAAATAGAAGACTTAAAATTAAGATAGCACAGGTTACGGCTGAAGCACAAGAGTATGCTATAAAGCTCGCCAAGCAAAACTGGGCAGATTTCTGCAATTCGCTGAAAGGTACCCTAAGCACGGCTAAAGCATGGTCAATATTAAGAAGCATGATAGACACCTCAAAATCCAAAACGGTCACAAGAAGAACCCTCCACACCATAGCCCATAAATACCCGGGCACAGATGCAGAGTTGATCACCGCCATGCACAAGAAATACATAGGAGACCCTACTCCGGCTTGCCAAACTTCATATGCGGGTCAACCAAACCCCTCCCTTGACTCCCCCATAACACTGGCGCAGGTCTACTCAGCCGCCCGTACATTTACAAGAAACACTGCCCCTGGAGGAGACAAAGTCACCTACGCTATGATTAGGAACTTAAGCACCGAACATCTGTAAGACCTAACGAAGTACATCAACGAGGAACTGTGGGAGAAGGGACAGGTCCCATCAGCTTGGAGACACGCGGATATCATCACCATACCAAAGGCTGGAAAGCCACCGCTGTGGAGAGTCTCCGTCCTATCTCCCTCACTTCTTGCCTGGAAAAACTCTATGAAAAAGTAGTCCACCTAAGGCTCGAAAATTACATCGACGAAAACAACATCTTTCCTTCCTGCATGCTGGGCTTCCGCAAGGGACTCTGCACGCAAGACGCTTTCCTCCGGATTAGGAAAGAAGTCATCAACACCATACCCCGAAAAGGCGAAAATTTCATTCTGGCACTAGATCTCAAAGGAGCATTCGACAACATTGGCCACCAAACCATATTGCACGAATTAAACAATATCAACTGCGGGGAGAAAATTTTCAAATACGTGAAGGCTTTCCTCTCAGATCGCACAGCCACCATAGGAATTGGAGAGATCCGATCACCAAAAGTACCCATGCCGAACAAAGGTACACCGCAGGGTTCTATAATCTCTCCAATGCTATTTAACATAGCAATGATAAATTTAGCAAAAAAACTGTTGACCCGCACTGATATTGGCTTCACTTTATACGCGGACGACATCACCATCTGGGCTACTCAGGGATCCTTGGCGCAAAAAGAAGAAGCTCTGCAAGCCGCTATAGACCTAGTCGAGGAATTTGTCGGGGAGAGCGGTCTTCAATGTTCCCCAGAAAAATCCGAACTTATCAGGCTACACAGAAGAAATTACAAGTCCCCAGGAGAAATTCAGCTTTCTCTAGGAGACCAGATAATTCAAGAGAAGGACAAGATCAGAGGTTTGGGGCTGTGGTTGCAAAGCAATTTGAGAGTGGAATATACAATCAAAACACTCAAAACCACAGTCAACCAAATTTCCAGAATTATTAGAAGGGTTACCTGGCACCGGAAAGGGATGAGGGAGGAGGACACCCTCCGCCTTCTACAAGCCCTAGTCGTTAGCAGGATTACCTACGGGCTTCCATATCACGAAATTAGATTCACTGATAAAAGGGCCATTGACACTATCATAAGAGGAGCCTATAAAACGGCCCTAAACCTCCCGCCAACAACATCAACGGAACGTCTTTGGGCACTTGGAGTGCACAACAACTTCGAGGAGCTCAAGGAGGTGGTTCTAGAGAGTCAGAAACAACGCCTAACAACAACGCAGGCGGGTAGGAAAATCCTGTCAAAGCTAGGGCTATGGCAGGCAATAAGAACTTCTGAGATCAAATCACAAATTCCGACATCCACAAGAAACAACATCTATGTGAACCCGATACCCAAGCACATGCACCATGAGTTACAGAAGGGTCGAAGGAAAGCCAGAGTCAAATCATTGGAAAAACAATTGTCTAAAGACGCGGAAGTTGTCTACGTGGACATAGGGGCTTACGGCGAACCTGGCAAGTTCACAATAGCTGCAGTTGACCACAAGAAGAGGCCAATTATTTAGGCTTCGATCTATGCCAAGGTACCCGCGGAAGCGGAATCACTGGCAATAGCCATCACCATAAAAACACAAGACAACCAAAAGAAGTCATCACACGTAGTGACGGACTCCCAACCAGCCTGCAGGGACTACCTGGCCGGAAAACCTCACAAAAGAGCGTGTGCAATATTACAGTTCCATCTCCCAGACGCACACAATTACATGGACACCTGGACACGAAGGCCTAGAAGGAAATGAGGTAGCGAATGATCTAGCCCGAGCTCTCACAAACCGGGCGGATCCCCATCCCTACCTCACCCCTCTCCTAGGACCCTACGGCCACAGGCTGGAACACCTACGGTTAGAAAGAAGAATTTTCTCACCGCCACACAAACAACTTCCTTCCTCGGACGCTATAGACTGGAGAAAAATACAAACACATTCCCTAATCTTCAAATTTTAAATAAGATAAGCCCAACAAAATACACGAGTTACTGTCCTTGGTGCGGTGCAAGCCCCACACTCTATCACATCTCTTGGGAATGCCAGGACAAGCCTGACCCAACGTTAATAGTGCCATGCCCGACACACGAGCAGTGGGAGGCGGCCCTGACCAGCGACAACCTGGACCAGCAAGCCTGGATTATCCAGCTAGTCCGCAAGTCAGCTGCTGCCAGCGGAGCCCTGGACTAGCGCAACGACCACCCAGCTCCTGCGAATTTTTACTGATTATATGCTCATTAAAAGTTTTTTCTCTCTCTCTCGCGGCTGTGAATACCGCCGTTCTTGACTTGGGTTAGGTAGCATGTCCTGGGGCGGGGGGGCCGGAACTTATATCCGCTAACATCGCTTAAAATTGTGACTCTCATTACATTATACGTCCATCAAACGTCCTTCTTATGTTTCCACAATGTTCTGTAACAGTTGATGTCGGTTACAAGAACTGAATTGTATTGTCTGATTTTCTGCACTAGTGCTCTATTTTACCTGGTTTGCCAGGGGTGAGTAATTGCTGCCCGCTGTAGTGGTTTAGCAAAGATATGTATTTTTGAGAGAAGTAACTTCAATTCGGTAAACTGAAGTCGTCGTTAAATATCACGAAAAGCATCTAATTAATCTTTTTCTTTATAAGAAGTTAATTTTTGGAACCTTAGTAACCTTATGGCACTCACAATGTGTTATCCTTTAGCATCTAAGCGGGTGCCAAAGACGCAAAATCCCTTCTGATATTTCAGGTGGGAGGCCGCAACGGTTTCTTTTATCAGTTGTTTTGAGTGCCTTACTGAAAGTACACATATGTATAGTGACGCATACTAACCGATAATTACGAAAACAGATGGCTAAATTTCCGTGGGATTTCTGAAACAACTGTCCTTTAGGATCTTGTGATTTGTTTTATGAGAGCTACAACACATTTTTGGAAGCTTTATTCCTGACATCATCCGATTTGTTGCCACCGGAGCGTGGCGCAGCCATTTCCCCCTTTTTCCTATGTTCCAGTGGCACTTTCGCTTTTCAGATTTATACTATGATGAGTGGCGGCTTCTTTGTAGACGCCAGAGCAGTTGAGCCATTTAACTCGCCTTTCTTCAGCTCCCTGGAGAAGAAAAGATGTCTAGCCGGGTAAAGAGCACGCCACTGTCCCAAACTTTGCAGAAACTTTTCCTCCAGGCAATTGCTTTTTTTTTTTTTGCTGCTCCACATTTGCCCCCGAACCTTTTATATAATTTCTTTCTTCATATACATTCACTTGTCTGCTATTCGCCGGTGAAATCTCGCATAGGTGATGAGCGTGAAGAAGGTAAAAGTTTCATTTAGTAAGGACAGAATTTGTCGTCGAAAATGACTACAAAGATATGTTTTGCAACATTAGACTTCGTGTGAGGACCTTTTATGACCTTTTTTTTTTCTTTATGCGAGGGCCTTTTTGCGACCGGATAAAGTTTGGGGTCTTGAAGAAGGAGCTCAGGCGACATTAAATATTGAAGAGTATTTTATAGGGCAGGAGGTCACATTAAAAATATTATTTCGAAAACAAAAAACAATTTTTTCAATTTTTATGCTTCTTTACTAAATTCGTTCATTGCTGAATAAATGGCGTTGCATGCTACCTATACTTGGAAAAAAGCCATTCCAAAGATAGAGCCAAATTTTCAACCCTCAGTTTATTAGCGAAACCGAAACAGTTGCGGTTTACACAGGGAGAAAAATATATTCTTGTTTTAGCCATCTTCCTGTTTCTTTCTCAATTTGCTACCGTAATAATCTTTTCTAAGCAATTATGTCTATATTTTTCTAATATAAATTAAAACGCTCACAAGAGAGGTACAGGGGATTTAGAAATCAGAGGTAGGTTATATACACTGAAGCATTCCAGCGCAAATGGGACAAACGCTAGGCTACCTGTTTTCTACTTCCCGTAATTATAAAATTTCGCCTTGTAATATATGAACTTTAAATACGCGGGCAAAGTAAAAGCTTGCTTGGAAACTAGATTGACACTTAACAGCTCACCACGGAATGCTCCCGCTAGTTTCCCGGTGCAGCAAGGAATGGAAGGAAACACCAATAAGATACATGTGCTAAAGCAAGCAAACACACTGAGGAGGACCATGGCCGCAAATGCAAGAAATTGCACCCTCCTGAACCATAAAATATGACATATGTAGCTATATCAAAGCTGCTGTTGCTGTTGCGACTGTAGGAAGAAGGAAACGAAAATGCACAGGCTTGCTACAGGCTCTGTAGCTGAGTCACCTCCGCTGCCTCGTGCGGATAGAAGAGAAAATAGAGAAGAAAGCAAAAGAAGATTGAGAGAAAGAGGCGCGTCGAAATAGCCGTCGCAATGACGGCCTACAACAGATAATTCGGTGGCAGGCTAGCCCCAGCCACGAGCGGCGCTGACCTATCATTCCCAGCCCCGTAGGGCTAGGAACAGCCACCCTTCACCATTCCTCTGGCAACGAACTTGCGAGTTTGCTTTGGCGGTGCTCCGAAAAGGCAAAGGATGACCTTGAGCCGTTTCCTAGCAACCAGCGTAGATGGCGAACGCCACTGGATGGATGGATGAATGGATGACAACTTTTATTGTCCACCCTAAATAGACGCCCGTTACTCCCCACCCCCGGCACGCAGTCCTAGGGGATGGGAGCAGGAGCCTCCGCGACTAAAGGCTAACATAGTGATTACCGTTAGGACGTCACACCTTCATACCAAACGTCGCGCTTGCCTTCGCTTGCTTCACCAGCTGTCTCGTATGCCTGATATGTAGTTCTTATTTGTGACGCACTCACATTGTGACGTCATGACCGAATGTGACACCCTCGTGACGTCTCATTCTGTCAAATCTATTACCCGAAAGTGATACTGACGCCACATTCGGTTATGGCGTCACGCCTAGTGATGACGTTACCGGGCGATTGACGTATATACGAACCTGACCCCGCCGGGTATTCGATCCAGGCCACCGTGCGGCCCCTTTCATTTGGCGCTTCCTCGAACGCCACACTACAGAGAATATAAAATAGATGCAGTACAGCAGGCATCAGCGGCGTTTCATATTGGATGACAGGGACGAAAAAGGATAGTATTGTTCACAATTCTCCGCGGACACCTTACCCGAGCTGTAAAGAAAAGGAGGAAGGTTGCAGTGAAAACTGAGAGAAAGAGGTGCCATAGTGGAAGGCATCAGACTACTTCGCCACAGACGTTTTCGCCTCGTCGCACTTTAGTAGTCCACAGTGCCCCTAAAACATCTTGATATTTTTAAGCATATTTTATATATATATATATAAATATATGTGTGTGTGTGTGTGTGTGTGTGTGTGTGTGTGTGTGTGTGTGTGTGTGTGTGTGTGTGTGTGTGTGTGTGTGTGTGTGTGTGTGTGTGTGTGTGTGTGTGTGTGTGTGTGTGTGTGTGTGTGTGTGTGTGTGTGTGTGTGTGTGTGTGTGTGTGTGTGTGTGTGTGTGTGTGTGTGTGTGTGTGTGTGTGTGTGTGTGTGTGTGTGTGTGTGTGTGTGTGTGTGTGTGTGTGTGTGTGTGTGTGTGTGTGTGTGTGTGTGTGTGTGTGTGTGTGTGTGTGTGTGTGTGTGTGTGTGTGTGTGTGTGTGTGTGTGTGTGTGTGTGTGTGTGTGTGTGTGTGTGTGTGTGTGTGTGTGTGTGTGTGTGTGTGTGTGTGTGTGTGTGTGTGTGTGTGTGTGTGTGTGTGTGTGTGTGTGTGTGTGTGTGTGTGTGTGTGTGTGTGTGTGTGTGTGTGTGTGTGTGTGTGTGTGTGTGTGTGTGTGTGTGTGTGTGTGTGTGTGTGTGTGTGTGTGTGTGTGTGTGTGTGTGTGTGTGTGTGTGTGTGTGTGTGTGTGTGTGTGTGTGTGTGTGTGTGTGTGTGTGTGTGTGTGTGTGTGTGTGTGTGTGTGTGTGTGTGTGTGTGTGTGTGTGTGTGTGTGTGTGTGTGTGTGTGTGTGTGTGTGTGTGTGTGTGTGTGTGTGTGTGTGTGTGTGTGTGTGTGTGTGTGTGTGTGTGTGTGTGTGTGTGTGTGTGTGTGTGTGTGTGTGTGTGTGTGTGTGTGTGTGTGTGTGTGTGTGTGTGTGTGTGTGTGTGTGTGTGTGTGTGTGTGTGTGTGTGTGTGTGTGTGTGTGTGTGTGTGTGTGTGTGTGTGTGTGTGTGTGTGTGTGTGTGGAAGGTGCAACGATCACCACGGATTCATTCCTTTCTACCTCGTTCGAGCCGACGACTCGCTGGGCTCCCCCCTTTGACACCCACAATGATCCAAGACGGCGATGCACGGCAGCCAGGTCCAGCGGCACCCGCATGGCAGCATTACCGTGAGCCGCGGACCTTTTCTGGCAAGGCTGGCGAAGACGTGGACGACTGGCTCACCAATTACCAGCGGGTGAGCAAGTACAATCGCTGTTATGCCACTGTAATGCTGGCAAATGTTTTTTTCTTGGACTCCACAGCCCTGACAAGGTTTGAGAACCATGAAGCGTCCCTAACAAGCTGGGATTGTTTTGAAGAGGAGATTCGAAATTGTTTCGGGGATACCACGGCAAAACGGAAATGCGCTGAGCAGACTTTATTCTAGCGAGCCCAAGGGCCTGGTGAAACATGCACAATGTAGATAGAAGAGGTCCTAAAACTCTGCAAACCGGTGAATCCGAGCATGTCTGACGAAGACAGAATTGACCACCTCTTAAAGGGCATCGCGGTGGATGTATATAACATTTTAATTACAAAAGAAAAATTAGATTTTCCCACGGCTGTGATCAAGCACTGTCGTACGTTCGAAACTTCAAAGCTGCGTCGCATAACCCCGAAATTCGGCCTTCTGCCTAACGTGACCACTGTTGCAAGCGTGGATTCTCACGATCATTCACATGAGACTCCGCATTTGGCCGACATGATTCGCCAAATTGTCCGTGATGAGCTCTGCCGCCATCAAGATGTGAACCGCAGTGCAATCCCCTGTGATAGGTGCTCCCTGCAGGCAGCTCCCATCCAGCGCTCCTCTTGGGGTTCTACCGCTCCTCCTCCCGTCCGTGACCACCGAAACGACTCATATGGCCCTGCTCCCCTAGCTCGTACCCCTCACCTCCACCACACTGTTAAGATTTATTTACAGAGTGATTCTGCCTGACTGCTCATTAGAGGGTCAAATTCTAAAGTTAAAGCTCAGCTACTTTGGTCATCTGATGAGAAGAGAGGAGTCGCTGGAGAAAGATTTGATGTTGGGAAAGGTTGAGGGTCGCCGGAGAAGGGGTAGGCAGCGAACGCGATGGTTAGATGGCATCCTCGAGGCACTGCAGATGAAGTTATGTGATGTTAGGAAGATAGTGAGAGACCGGAGAAGCGTGCCGTGACATGGTCCTTGGGGTCACGAAGAGTCGGACACGACTGAACGACTGAACTGAACTCTGCCCCTTAGCCTGATGTGCTAACGAACATATGGTGAGCTTCCTCTTCTTCCACTTCTCTTCCGCAGAGCCTCTTTTTGCACTTCCTTGTTCTCTTCTGTTCGCATGCCTGACAATATATATATGAGAAGAGAGGATATATATATATATATATATATATATATATATATATATATATATATATAACAATGACAAGAATAAAACCGTAATATAGTAATAATTTTTTCATTTCATTTAAGAACAATCGTGGTTGTAAATCACCCTATTTGGTAATAATATCATTGAGGCATAATTATGCATACCATCGTAATTTATTTATTTATTTCTTCATTGCACAGGTGGTGTTTCTGTGTATATATATATATATATATATATATATATATATATATATATATATATATATATATATATATATATATATATATATATATATACATGTGTGTGTGTACACCTGTAAAAGCGATTTTCGTTGTGGAGTGGTGTATGACTTGAAACATAATTTGATATTCAGAAGGAAAATACAAATTCGTGTATTTGAGCGCATATACAGTACAAAATTAACCTTTAGTGTAGACCGCTAATCATTCCTTCTCATGGAATACTAAAATTCGTCAGAATACTAGCTACATATATATCGCAACACTCCTTGTTTCTCCGTACTAAGCGCTTTACTGATACACTTATCAAAAAGTAATAAAAATAAGCATGACACACTTGCCGCCTTATCTCCTTTTTGCATGATCAGGTTGTAACAGGCACTGAGTCTTGGCTTCAGGATCCCTTAGGAAATAGTGAACTTTTTCACATAGGTTTGCGGCTTAAAGACGAAACATGGATAAACACAGCGGCGGCGTGTCCTTTTTTTCTATATATTTCCCTCTGAAGTCTTAAAAGTTAAAAACAAGCATGATCATGAGCGCCGCTATGTACTTGTAAGCGATTAAAGCTTTCAGCAGGCTGTGCTTCTTGAGCGAGTTACATGACAAAGCACTCGACGATGATTATTATCTGTACACGGCTTCCCAATCTGCTGACTGCGTGTCTCGATATTTTTCATGAACGAAGTTTCTAAGCACGTTTGAGAGAGGCAAAAGAAAAGTGCTCCTGTAGAACCTAGCAGGCGCCATTCGACGGTCACACAAAGTGCACCTAATGGAGCACGCAAATCACTGTCAGCAAAGTTGTTGCGTGCCGTTTTTTACAGTTCCTTTATCTTTGAAGCGCTTTCATCGCCACACTGAATAATTGTAAGATACTGCAGCTAAATTTGATGTTTTGTGATCATTTCAGGGATGCAAACGCTCAATGTTTTGTCAAAATATCTCACCCTAGCAAATATCCCTCCGCTTATTAGGCAAGCACTAAAGCAATATTTAGATATTTGAATTAATACCTGCGTGCTCCGCATCCACTAGTACCTCAAACATTCACTTCCAGCTCGAATGACTTTTTGACAGAGACACGGAATAATAATCCTATCAGCCGTGATTTTGTTTATTTTTCCTCAGCAACTAAGATTCTGAACGGCAGAGAGGACGATGGAAACGTCTTTGAAATGTCGACTTTTGAACAACGAGATGCGGACACACGTGCACTATATTTCCCAGTGTATCGATTATATCCCACTCTGGATCCAAAATACTTATCTTCTGAATTGTTGGTCTAAGCCTCGATTTCGTTTCCTATCAGTATTTATTATGGCTAAGAATTAAGGACCTATGTTTGAGGGGCTTGTCTCCAAATGTTTTCGGCAGCATTGCGTCGAAGAGAGAGAATATAGCAAAACGTAAATGGTTTTAGTCGATAAGGCATAAAAATGTCGCCACAGAAACATGTTTTGTGCATGTAGAATGAATAACTAATTTGTAGAGCAAATTAAGAGAACTAGACGTCGAAATAGGCTGACTGTGTAATGTCGACGTCTAAAGTAATAAAGTGGTACCTCACTTCCGGTCACCTCAGTCTAAAGCGACCCCTTGTGGCTCCATTCTAGTCCCGTCGAATGTCGCGCTTCCCAGTTACTGGCCGACCGTTACCCGCGAAGATTTATAGAGGCTTCGCTCTTCTGTCTATTTTGAGTGCGTTGTTTTATTTTCTACTCCATTTGCTCATAGTCGGAACTGTCTTCCTAGAGGTCAGTGGGAAGCCACACTGATTACTGTTACTGCATCTATTACAACTTTCTTTCCTTGTATGACCTCGTCCGGAAGAATGCTTTCACTCATTTGCGCCGTTAAAAGCCTCAGTCTCCTTTATTTCGCTTGTTTCATTGATAATAAGTGATTTTGGCCGGCAACTTCCTCTTGACTGGTGATAGTTGAAGTGAATTGTAGTGCGATATTAGAGATAACCCACGCCTTCCAGGTTGAGGCAAATCAATGTCTATTACGCATAGACATGATTTAGATCAGAATTTACTATCCTTTATCAGAGGCGCACACGTCTTGAGTGCGAGAGAGATAGATCCAAAACCAATAACCAGAGCAAATATTGACATCAAAAGCTTGCCGCCTTCGATGAATGTTAGTGACCAATATAGAATGAGGGAAGTGGAACGACCAGCACAATAATGGAACTGTTCATTCATGTCAATCCATCTCAACCAACATAAAAGACAATTCACCCTAAAGGAAACCTATCTGCCTTGATGAAGCTAAGAAGATAACAAATGATTACGGCATTCGATAGCTCTTGAGAGCCCAAGGAAACGTAGCTATCTATACGGCCCGTAAAGCTGCTATACAGGCTTCTACATAACTTCCGAATTATCCGACACAAATTGTGATTATAAATTTGTGTAAAATGACTACTAGGTGAACGCTTTTACATTGCTAATTGGCTATATAAACTCTGTATTCTAAACTCAGCAATATATAAGAGTAATATCTGCCCTGCGTAAAATCGTTTTGGGTAATGTGGAACGAAAACACTGGAAATCTACAGAATAAAGGGAGAGTTCATGAATTCGTAGAAAGAGTTTAGCATTAAGCGAAATTAAGTTGCCAAACACCGCTCAGACTTATTCTTCTCTGCGACTATGCTGTAACCGATGCGAAGGAAAAGAAATAAGATATAACAAACATTTCAGGCAACATCGGTTGCCTGGCAATAATGTCCTGCCGTGTACATGCAAAATATATTGTCAACAACCGAACCTTTGCACATAAAAATATAGCAAGCTACCTAAAGCCAATATTTCATGGACAATGAATATATGGGATATATGTAAAGGCGATAGTAAAGATTCAATACTTACAGAATTTCTACAGGCTATTCCGCTGCATAAGTATATTGTCTCCATAGACATGACAAGCATGCAAACATCTAAATAAGATCAATGTTAAGTCATAAATTTCAAATAGTTCTACATTTAGCATTTCCCGCCTCGTTTTCCTTCCACTAAAACAAGAATCGTCTCAATTTCTTCCGGAAATGACAGCAAGCATTAAACCTTGTTTTCGTTGCATTCCACATGTGAAAATATTTTGCCTCAATATTTTGTATGGTTCTTGTATTGAAAATTGTTTCTAGCCACGTTTTAACCACACGCTTACGCTGATATTTCCTTTATGTGCTTGGCTGAATTGTTTTGAGTGATAGAGAAGTATATTTTTTTTTTACATCGGCGAATTTATATTATCAAGAGAACAGATATTGTCGCATTGTACACTGAAGCTCTGTCGAATGCTTAAGTTTCATATAAAAATATGATACTTGTATTCAAATTTGTTTCTTGCCGCGTTTTAACCATATGCTTACGCTGATGTTTCCTTTATGTGCTTGGCTAAATTGTTTTGAGGGATAGAGAAGTATATTTTTTTTACAACGGCGAATTTATATTATCAAGAGAACAGATATTGTCGAATTGTACACTGAAGCTCTGTTGAATGCTAAAATTTCATATAAAAATATCATATTACAAGAATGTATGCGCTCCAGGTGTTGCAAGGCAAACTAGAATATTTTCAGTTTTCGGTACAAAGCCGAAATCTGCATCTCTGCTCGAATCGTCTCTACTAGACCTTTCGATTAAGTGGCATGCACCACAAACGCGCGCCTAGCCGCTCACACTAATAAGCCTCCGATATCGGCCCTTGGCCTTCAACGCAATTAACAGTGCACCGACTCTGGAATATGGTCGGTGTTTTATTACAAGACACAGTAATATCCAAGCCAACGACCAAAATGTCCATGATTCGCATCGCATGCGAGCGCCCATATTGGTACGCCTTCTACATGCCGACTCTTATGAATGAGGCCGATGGCTCGTTCAGTCGTACCTGTCGTCTTCTTCCAATTTCTTTTGTGTTATCTCTCCGTTGTTAGGTAAACAGGCTTTTGTCAAAGCCGGCACGTGTGCGCTGATTCTGTGGAATCGCCTTTATGCCTCTTCAGAATCAGAATCAGAATTCATTGATTCAATGCAACGAAGGAATACAAATACAGAACAAAAATAATTAAGTGCAAACAACAGCGGATGAAAACTGTAACTGTTATATAGTATAAATGTGGAACACGCAGAAATACACGATAGCGTAATATAAACAGAACATAAATTAGGAACATGTGATATAAATGCAAAACAGAGGAAAACAATTGTATGTGGGATAAGTATTTTTATCAATGAAAAAAAAAATGTTTTTTTTTTTAGCCCGATAGCAGAAAAGTACGAAAACTACGCTCGAAGGCATGAATATTAGAAGATTGCTTAATTCTGAATGGTAATGAATTCCACAGAAATGAGCCAGAGAAATTAACTGTGGATTTGCCGTAATTCTGGGTTTTGGCAGTAAAATACTATTTCGGCATGAAAACCGAGTGAAGCTATATCTCAGGAACTGGGTACTATTAATTATTGAGATGGGAAGTAATCCATTCATGAACTTAAATACGAGGATGCTAACAGAATAATGAAACATGGATGAGACTTCAAGGATGTCATGAGCTTGCAGCCAGGGCGCAGCACTGCACAAATGGCTGTTAGAAGTAATGATGCGTATGGCTTGATTTTGTATGTGTTGTAGCGGAGCTATGTGTGTTCTGTATGTGTTTCCCCAAGACGAAATACAATAGTTCATATGGCTATGGATGAAAGCATAGTAGAGAGAAATGCGCGTGTGTAAACTGAAGTAATTTCGTACCTTGATGAGCACCGTTATGCCGTATGCTATTTTTTTTAAAAGGGAGGATATATGTCTGTTAAATTTGAAGTTACAATCAAGATCTATGCCAAGGAACATGGCATGATCAGTGGCAAAGAGTATGTGAGTATGTGAGCATTTCGACTCAAACTCTAGGCGGATTGGGGCAAAATTGAATGGCCTCCTTGCTTCCTCAGTTGTGTGTTCAAGGCCACCGGGACTTCAAGTGGTCTATTTTTATTATTGTCGTATAATATTATTGTTTCCGACTGCCGTTATTGTGAGAAAGAGTGTTCGAACCTTACACACTGCTTGCTACTCTTATCGCTTGTTGCAGTCGAAACAAAAAGGGGAGCAAGAATGTGTATGATTTATTTTGAATTTTGTCTTCGACTGGAGTTTGACGCGTGTTTGAAAATAGTTGCTCGTGTCAGGTGTTGCCTATTATCAGCCGGTTTCGAAGGCTGCAGGACGACCAACCTTTACCAGTGGCGAAACAAAACGCATCAGAGCGTCCCGAGCGAAGCTAGTCACGGTAAAACGGCGACACTGATGTGAGCAGCGGACCCGGCCTGGTGAGTGGAATCTGAGGCACGTGGATACCTGTCGCCTGGAAAATGGACTTGGGATTTGAGAGGACCTGGTGAACACGCGCGCTCAGTATTCGCGCCACGTGGAAGCCGCTCGTCTTCCGTCGCATTGTCTGATGGGGGGGGGGGGGGGGGGGCTGTTGCGCAATGGCAAGAGACCTGGATTCCACCCAACCGATTGTCTGCTAGCATCCCCTTCGCAAGCCTCGATGCTTCTATGCAGGACACAATCGCATTGCTAGGAAGCATCGCCGAGATTCAGGTTAGAACACGGCTGCAAAAATCCAGACGACGTGACACCAGTCTTACAGCGGCGACACGCCTTCATGTCGCGGCAGCTTTGTAGCGAATGTTCAGCGCGCTCGCTAATTGAACCTCTCGTGCAGCCTTCACGTGCTGCCCCCGCATTAGACAATCTCAGTGCCAGCATGTTTTCCAGGCAGGCTATATAGGCGAACGCAGTGCATTACAACAGTTTCAGGGAGCTTTCACATAAGTAAGTTATATAGAAGAAGAGAATGTTCACGTTCGTCAACACACTGCGCATGGCAGACTGCTCTTTCTGTAGTTGGGAAGAAGGCAGCCGTTTACGTTAAAAGCATTTTATAGCCGGCATACAGCTTTTCTATTCTCCGAATATTGTCATTCTGGAAATCCTTCGGGTAGTGCTCATGAACAGACAGCAGCGAGACTATTCCGCCGCTAGCTAAAACATTCTTGATGATAATGGAAACTGAGATTGTAGTGTTTTCTTTCTTCGTGGTGCATGGAGAGTCTTAACAGCTGATAAAGTTGATGCCATTCTGGCACTGTGGAAAAAGCGGAATCTCGTTTCGTTGTTCGATCGATGACGTGTCATGGCCTGGTGCGAGTTTCAATTCTTTACCGGAGGCGTTCAACACGTGGCGACAGCCCCTAGTTCACAACTTTGTGAGTCGTAAAATGGGCAGGCCGCACGTGGCGACAAATGTATTGATTCTAACTTTCAGGGATTCGGCAATCTCACTTCTGTTTTAGGGCCATTGCGAGGCCGATAACAAATGTTTGGTGTTTCTTTTTTTTTGTAGTGATTTCAATAAAGAATCACAAATTGGAGGGCGCGCTTGTCTTTACAATTCTTAACGGATCACAAAGCAGCTTATAATAAGAAGACTCAGCAACAGTTTCTGATATTTACCGCAAATATTATTTCTTACAGGAATATTATAGTTCACATTGAGAGAATAGGCTTTATAGGCTTTTGCATCTAACGAATTACCTTGCATTGGGCGAGACAGGTAACGTAACCTTGTAGCAGCATCAGCCTCCGGAACAAGAAACGCGCAGCGATGCTGTCGCCAAGTCGCGGAAAAGGCTCAAGCAGGTTAGTGGGTGGGACCCCCACTGTCTTGATCCCAAATGACATTGCAAATCTTTCGACAGGGAATTTTATGATCCAGTTGGCTGCTGCTGTGACAGGAGACATGCCAAGCGCTGATAGGTCGCGGAAGTGACTGGCGTCTTAGGTTCAGTTCACATGGCTAAGCTTCTAGGTACTAAAGTAGGAGGAACTTTAACTTGTTGAGATGGCCAAACGCTTACTGGTCGCCGAGGTTGGGATGCATAATCCAAGAGAATGTAACATCTTATTAAGCCCTCAAAAAGAAACGAAACAGCCTAAACAGACAACTGGCACGGTTGTTGCAGTGCAAGGAACAAGGAGCAGCGATGCTGATCTGACGCTGCCTAATTTAAATTTAGGGTATGTTTAATTGCCATGTAGTTATTTGAATAAACCCTTATTTATCAGAGATCTGAATATTTTTCATCCCCCGCTAGCAAATTTTGTTAAACATTAAAACCATGTTCCGGTGGTTATATATATGAAGTAATTGTATTTGTCAGGCATTTATCCTATGCTCTCACTGATGACAAGTAGGACACCCGGAATTGTTCTCCCAGGCTTCGGTGGCAGGATTCCCTTTTGATGTGTATTGAGCTGAATAGGGTCAAATAAGGTTTACAGTAGAGTCGACAAAAATGCTGCCTGCATTTACAGGCTCGATACAGAGAAATGGTTATTACCTACTGCTTTTCAGTGAAACATTTCAGTGCGTAAAAACAGCTGCGCAACTCGCACCAGTACTGAGTCCGTGAGAGCATCGCTATGCACGCGTAGATTATCCAAGATTTTTGCAGGCAAAGACTCAGGCTTTGCTGATACAAGTAAGGTGAGTTTTCTAAATCCCATTTCTCCCCACACTGCTGGCTTGCCTACCACGGCGTTCCTAGCTGGCTGTTGTCAATCCTTCGAGCACACTCTAAGAGTGCGGAGCAAATTGTTACTGTCGCGATTCAGGTAGAATATGAATGCGGAGTGTTTACCTCCCTTTTACATATGGCTCTATGTAATATGTAGGTATTTCCGTTAATGATATGCATTGAGCGACTCAGGATATGGAATTAGATGGAACAGAGGGACGAGTTCAAATTCAGAATAGAAATTCGGTAGCAACCCTCATAGGAAAGGGTATTGCGTTCTCGTTTCTTGAAGAGAGAATAGGTCAAATGGCGTATGGGATGTCCGAAACGAGTTGTAACATCATATCGCCGGACTTAACCCAAACGTCACTCCAATACCCTGTAATTAACCCGGCCCTTTGACAGACGAATACATTTGATTTCCGACAGGTCACTAATCTCATTTTCTATCCTAACTTCCTGCAGCTCCCTGGCAGGGCTGCCTTCCCATAGAACTATTATGTCACCTTTAGATGGCAGAGGTTATATTGCCTTCTTAGTAGATGACCTAATTGTTTCTTCTTGATTTCTACTAGGATACTGAAATGTAACTAATTAACTTTCGTATCTTTTCCCATGCGGTACCCTTTCTGTCTTTTAATGTTACACCTAATATTCTTCGTTATGTGGCTCACCGCCTATTCCTCTATAAAAATATAATAGTCTTCTTTTAGCGTTCCCGTTTCTTCCCCTTAGGCGAGTACCAATAATATAAAACTGTTATATACGTTACTCATCAGAGGGGCTGTAAACTGCCATTCTTGACCTGATAGTACATGCTGAATAAGCTCCAACCGAATCTGATTTTTATGTTCATTTGCCTTTCATGGTACACATCTGCTGCTATTATGCAATTGTCCTTGATACATGCATTTCCTTAAACTTGCAGCGCCTCCGTGTCTGTTGCGAGCCGCTGTTGTTTTGCGATGGTGTTCAACGTTAGTCTTCTCTATATACATTTTTATTTCCGCCATACTACTTTACCCCTTTATACTATGATTTATATTTTATAAAGTGCCTCATGAACTGTAGCAGTAAAACTAGGATACTTCAGGTATTCTCTTTTCTGATTTTTGGCAGTGTAGGTTTCCGACTATCTGAAGACATCCTGTCTACTTGTCTAGCGAATTTCTTTAGGGGAAAGTTTTCTCTTTGAGAAGAAATCTGGTTGCTCTATACACGGCTGTAACCATATTACACTACATTCGCATACGGCTTATCTGAACCATGATTGCGCTACTCGTCAATGACTGTTGAGGTTGCAGTCGGACAACCATAAATCTGCCTCGAGTGTCAAAAGACAATTTATGGTCCTTTTTTAAAAAACGGCAGCTAACGCTGCTGCTGATTGCCGAGACGCACAGCGAGAAGCAAAACGAAAACGAATGAAAGCCCTTTAAATTTTTTTTACATATTCCATTTGCCCTGGCGCAAAAAAAACAACGTTATTAAAAAAAAAAAACGAGCCATTTTTTCAGGCAGAAAGGTTGTTCGAATTAAGTTTGCCCCATCGTGGTTTACGGCGCTTCTCCCAAGAGCATACCCCTCAGAAAGCCAGACCCAGGCCGGGCAACGCTTGTACCTATTTTTACCGGTAGCTCTCAGGCGGGACGTTTTGAACTAACCATCTTCTACAGCAAAGAAGGGAGCTCTAGCCACTAGGCCACGGCTGCGGTCAAATAGGGATTGGAATGAACTCGCACGATGCTGAAATGTTTTTGATCATTTATCCCTTTCCAAAGCCTATTACTCCAGAAGAGCCGAGCACCAGGAAGAGGGAAAGCTTGTGCCCATTGTAAATCGGTGGTAATCCGGCGGATCACACCTGATACCTCCCCAATGCGAGGAGGATGCGCTGCTCATGTCATCTGTTCTAGAATGGTTATTTCGAAAGACTCCCGCTCCTTTCTTTTACATGAACACTAGGGTAAGCAGCCTTGATTCAATTCTGATTATGCTTAATTAAAACACTCCTTCGGGCTAATTGGCTGAATACACTTTTAATAAGCGAGTAGTTATTAATAACCTATCATATCACACAAGGTCAGCCATGCGAAAGCAAAGAAACAAGAAGAGCTTTCCCAGGCGCTGCGTAGTTAAAACGAATCTTACATTTCTGAGGTCCGGACTCGGGACTAAAGCCTGTCCAGACCAGTCGCTCCACCAGCTCAGCCAGGAAGGCCAGCATTTAGCTCGTAAGGAATGCAGAGTGAGCAGATAAATGGGAATTCACTCGCTCACTTTCCATTTACGTTTCAGTTATTTTTACTTCAAGAGCATTTGTATATATTCCAATTTTATCATTGATGCCGTATTCAATCTAATGGCATTTACAGATCTCAAAATGAAATTTGTGCGGTAAATGTTTGTTCACTGCATACCTTTTTTTACAATTATTTCCTTGAACGATGTGATGTAATTATAACCAGCATCGAAAAAGAAATATTCTTGAAATTGACATGTTTCCAGTTGGTGCTGCCAACCACAGTTCTTGATTCTAGTAGCACTGCCATGTTCTGCTGTTGGTTACCATAAGTCCTTTCTATAAGCAAAAAAAAAAATATTGATCCCATATTTTATTATTTAATCTCAACTGCTGTTCACCTTAAATTTCGTTTTTGTTCAATTGTAGCAGTACGAGACTGTACGAGACTGTATCCTGTACGAGACTGCCAAGGTTCACACTGGATAAGTTAAACATACACTCTCAAAGTGCTGTTGAGGGATCACACTCTCATATGCAAAACTATACAACTAAACAAAACAAACATACAGCACCTCAGCATACGAAAGTGTTTAACTATAAAAATTAAGCATTTCTTACGAGGTTTTCCAGCCAGCCTCAAGTTGTGCAACACTCTTATCAATATTAAGGATTAGTCCAAATTTTCAAACGTTTCATAGGCATAATATTTTAGCATTTTTTCCTGCTTTCGATTCCTCGGCAGAAAACAAGAAAACGAAGGTATTTGTTTCTTTTGTTCTTTTTTTTCAAAATTTCCTGCTGCTTTTTTCCCCAGCCACCTCATATATAACTCAGCGACTTCTCATCGAACATTAACTCATCGACTTCTAGAAAGACGCATCCTTAATCGATGGTGCGTTTGTAAGTAGCTTAGCCCAATGGAGGCTTTGCAAGAAAAACGTAGCACCTAAATGGACCCCAAACCTCATTTTATTTCAGGTAAGTGCTCTACAGTGGCGATGCTGACACAAGCCACATTCATTAGGCTCTAATATTAAAATCTTCCTGAGGACGACTGCATATCATTCACAGAGCAGAGGACCTACGCAAGTCTGACTTAAACCATGGTAGCATTTCATATAGGTGATACCGAAGTTGTGACATCGCACGCCATCTTACTTTAAATGATGTTCAACCCTCACACCGCCGTAAAGCAGATATCCTTGTCAACGTTTCCCTACCTACTTTATGGAACGGCGCGCAATAGCAACTGACGCGTTGTTAGCGCATGTCACAGCAGACAACAACTTCAATGCCTTTGCTTACCTTCAGCATAGAGTAGGCCTCTCGTCTCGTCCGATAGCACGTGCAAGGCCAGAAGCGCTGCGGAATCAAACGGTACAGGTTGTGGGCGATTCCTCTGCCCGAGGGATGCGCACGACAAATGCACAGCGGACCGTGTAACAAACATCTTTATTCTCACAGGGGGTCGTCCAAGACGGTGCGGGGTCGTCGTCCGACTGGCTGCAGCCTGCGGGTCGTCTTCCGTGGAGAAGCGCCAGGAGCGAAGCAGGAACAAGAGCAGGAGCGAGGAGAGGGTGAGACGGCAGCGCGTGCCTTCTTTTATAGCCCCCTCGCGCGGGACCGGTTATCCCCGAACATAGAGTTTCTTACTCTTACCTAGAGGGAAAGCTGTGCTGCCGTCTATGGGAGTGTACATGCAGTTTCCAGACGGCCAGTTCAGCCACCATGGGGGCTCAAAGCATCATGGGCCGGAGAGCTACCGAGTGCAGAACTACAACTTTTGGCCAAAACTAATGCAAAGATAAGCGTTGTTCGACCGTAAATAATGTCCTAAGATTAAATATTGTGACTATAAATTGCAAAAAGAGAGAGAAACAGCATGTCAGTGTGAGATTTATCCAATAGAAGCGATGGCTCTTTCTCCTATTGGCTTAGTTCTCAGCAGCACAAATACCAATATTTCGCACCTAATACCCAAACTTTGAAATAAAAAACCGTTATGAAAATATTTATGGTTGTACATTCACTTAAGAAAGTTTTAGTGGAATTTCGGGAAACAGAAACCATTTATTGACGACGTCTGCTTTTGCCCCTTCGCTACTATGGCTTTCGCGGTCTATGTACGCACCTTCAGATGATGATGATGACGAAAAAGAAACGTCGCAGTAACGCCACTCCACGTACCCGAGAAAACCCGACTGTCCCGCAACAAGTAGCACACCGGCCCATGATTCTTAGCGCGCCCATGGTGGCTGATGTGCAGCGCCCTCAGCTTTCCCTCTAGGTAGGAAATCTATACAGGAGCTCTATGTCCCCGAACGAGCGGGGAGAGGGAAACAGGCAGTGCGCAGGGAGCATTGGGAAGTGGCGCGGCCTTCGAATGCGCGGCGCGCCACGGGCCCTACAAGGTTATCGGGACGCGACGTAAAATACAACCCACTAGACCAAGATTGCATTCGGATGCCCATTTGCCGACACTGCCTGAGGGAAATGCGTTTGTTTCGCTTTAATGCACGGTGAACATTGCTCTTCATATATGTAAGGGGAGTGCGAAGTTTCCTGAGAGAGTGACGGCATCCGACAGCGATGTGCGCGATAAATATTATGGACTGTCGCCTAAAGACCTATTACGACCACTTATGGAGGCTTTGTGTTTGCAAGAATTTTCAGAGCTCATTTGTTTGTTCAACCTGTTCAGTTGTTTCCACCTTCCATCTCGTTGGGCAACACTGAGGCGATGTTTTCTTTTCCTGTAAGCAGGGAGCATATACGCAAATTCTTTCAGTGTCCCGAAAAAGGCGGCGTTCTCACTTCGCAATTTAGTACAAGATGAGTCAATTTATATCTTGCATATTTACACTACAAGACACTTCTTATACAGGACTGTAGTTTTAAAGCGAGCAATATACGTCTCATTGGAAGAAAATCTGATCCCGTTCGTACCAGAAACGTGGCTAGACAAATGCTCAAATCTACATATGGAGCTCGAATCCATCACCTGGATGCATTTAGACATCCGCGAACACACCACTGACACTTCATGCATTCCTTTTATACTGTTGTTTTACAGCCCCTTTTAGTTTTACCTTCCTTGAGTTCCTTTCTTTCGGACTTTTTTTGTCCCTTTGAAACCACCTCTTTCAAAATGTTATTACAATTTTTAGAGGACCCCTTTTTCGCTTGACATTGCGGGCGGCGCGATGCAAACTTGCGTTCCAAAGAGGTTACATCTTCCTGTCAAATTAAAGGCTAGCTCAGGAGATGAATTTCAACCATATACATATATGCGTCCATTTGCATGCCCTCAAATTGAGACAGTGACAGTTATGACAGTTAGACGCTATGTGAATTATGGCAGTCTATGTAATATACGCAGACACACCATGTTACGCTGTACCAGCAGAAAGAAGTGAAATATATGCAGTAAACTTCAGTCAAGAACACATCACCTTCGGTAGTATGACGGTATAAAGCCAATTTATTCGTACACGTAATCACTCTTCAGTGTGCAACTTTTGTCGACGTTTCTTTTCGTTTTTTTTTGTTTCTTTCTACCTCTAAATCCAGTGCAGCGGACAGCACCAGCTTTTGAGTTTCCTTTCATTTCATTTATTTTACTCTCGAGGCCCGAGAGTATTGAAGAGGGGAGTGGTAGATAAAGTGAATATGCACAGGGTGTTTCAATCCTAATCATACAATAATAGCTAATGAGGAGCAAGAACGCTGATGATCGCTGATGGAAGCACTAGTTCCGGGATGGTGGTTCCAGTTCTTTGCTATTCGTGGGAGGAAACACTCGGTGACTCAGAAAGCGGCAGAGCTTGTCGCTGCCGCTACCGGCGAGTTGTCTATTTTGTGGAGGCTGCACTGCCACTCACTAATGAATTTACGGGAGCACCATGCTAGTGGGCGGCTTTGCTTCCGATGGCACATCACCACTACGGCGCGATAGCTTATTATGAAAGTGGAGTCAGTGTTAGAAACTGCTCAATTGATCGCATGGAGATGCAAAAAAGGTGAATGACAAGCAGAGAAGGTTACACAGAAAGGAAAAGCCATATCGTATACAAAATACTTCGGCTTCTATAGGAGGCCCTGTGGACGGAAGAGGGGCTCGCATTTCATTTTATGGTGATTCTAACACTGTTCTGAGCTGATGTCGTACAAAATATCCGCAGACGTCTCAATGCAATGCCGGCCTTCAAGAGAAAATTTTTATTGTGTACTATGATTTTTTAACCGTTGTTGAGAAATACAAGAGCGCTGGCCTTCAAAAGTATAGCGTATGTGTATTACAAATATTCTATGCAGGATCGTTCTCCCTAGAAAAGGTGTTACGTTATATTGCCGCACTCACTTGAATGCAACTGTTTCAGGGAACACCGCGCGAAAGAGCTATTCCCAGTGGGTTTTCGTGAGAAAAGCGAGTGCAGTATGCTGACGATAAGGTAATTACACTGTTATGAAAGAAATGCTGATAGAGAGCCTGGATGACACGAAACGGTAAGCATAAGAAGTGTCGTTTCTCGAACATCATTTTGCTCTCTTTGCGCGCTTTTAGGAGCGAATGAGCACCACTACGCACTGTTTCCTAATACGCAGATGGGAAGACTAAAGCAAAAATATTTCCCTGCATTTGCAAACTCTGCGTTTTTTGAGCAAGGAGATGTGCGAAGTGTAAAAAAAAAATGAATTTGTTTTTTTTTCCAATAAGTTCCAGATTGTATGACCTTGAATTGCATACACACAAGCGTGTGGAAAGTAAATTGTTATGTAATTTAGAAACGTGTACCTATTCTTCTTTTTTGCTTTTGCTTTCTGAAAGCTGTGCATGGCGGCGTTTTAACATTTTCTCAAATCGGATGTCTTTTTCTAACGATGTTACTGAACTATTTCTCATACCGTTTTTGCGTGGCTCTCTCTAAGGGCGGTGTTCCACAAATGTGGTGTCTCTTTGAAAAGTAGCAGTACAAATACCGGCCACGCCTTCTTCGAAAGTCAGCTGCGTTTTCTGAGCGTAATTCCGTCTCCTCAACGGTAGGGTCCCGCAACTTCATTCTCATCACTGGTAGCCTCTCAGCGGGTCAAACTGCGATTGTTATCGAAATGTGTCTCTGAACGCAACCTAAAGGTAACACACACTCACTAAAGGCAGGAAATTATTATGGTGAAAATAATTAAACATTGTTACCAACTTCAGAATGTCACCTTGTGGCTCTGTTCACGGCTGGTTTTCTGGCTATTAAGAATTAAAAACATCACATCATGCAACCTAAAGGGGAACACCTCCCAGAAAACATATTGGTAGGTTATTTTATGTTTTGCAATTAAAAAAAGTTGCACATACACGATTCGAAACATATGTTTTATTTGCGAAGTGCTCAGGTAAGTAGTGTAAATCCATTGCGCCACTTAGGCAACGAGTACGTCTGGTTTCAAATGCTATCTTATTCATTTTTACAATATCTGTGCTATCTGTCGCCAGGTGACGCTGCTCAGAGGACCCTACCGTTGAGAGAACGGAATCACACGTTTTCTGAAGCAGCTTATAGCCTGGAGACCTATGCCTATGCTTATGCATAGACGGCGCATGACGTTGCTCTATTCATAATTAGAGTTCTACCAAACTTATTGCCTGAAATCTATTATTTTAATTATATTTCTGAATAATTTTGTAATCATTTAGATTTCTAAATAGTAACGTTCCTGATAGTTCAATTGATGTTTCTCTAATTTATCATCAGATATTAATTAGTTCAGTGAAGAAAAGGTGACAGGGGCGAAGAATCTTTTAGGTTTTACATTACACGCCGCCCGGGTCCAAGGGCTCCAGGCTGTCGTGTAGGCGGGTAGGTTGACTTCTACCCTGTATCTGTTGGAAATTAAAGTTTTTACCACCAACAGATGTTTCGACATTACGACGATGTGGGCGGCTGCATGAAATGTTTCCCCCCGCTGTACTCTTCCTTCTTGGCGTAGCTTCTACTGGCATATTTTGCAAGTTCTTGATTAGAGGCCAAATGGATCTGTAGTGAATGACGACATCAGTGCGCCACTAGCTCTTGATAGAAGCATTCAACCTGTTTTGTTTCGTTTCGACACGAGAAGCCGATTGTGATGTTCCAGAGCATACGACACAATTTTCCCAAAAATTTTGCGACCTTGCCAGCAGTCAATTTTTACAGCCGGAGTAACGAAGAGCAGGGTTTCATACAGGAGGTTTGGTTTGGTTTGTAGGCTTTTGCTGTCCCAAAGCGACTTAGGACACAAAAGCGGCCGCAGTGGATGATTCCGAATATTTCGACCACCTGTGGTTCTTAATTGCCACTGATTGTAGACAACATGGGAGCTTTATTTTGGCTTCCCGCAGGAACGCGCTCGCAGCGCGTGAGATTATAACCCACTTCCCGGAGGTCAGCTGTCGAAGGCCAGTCGCTGAGCATATGAAATGGCGGTAAATAATGTAGAAACTAGCATCGAAGCACCTTGCAACTACTGGCGGGTGAGCAAGGTGACGAGGCCGTATAAGACAGCGCTTACCGGTAGCTATTATATGTAAAATGTGTTCATCTTATTCGGCGGATGCGTAGAAAAATCAGAGACTAAAACTTTTAAAAATGCCTCTTGTTGAACATTAATGACATGTAAAAAGTTCAAGCAAGATGCTTGGTTTATTGCTGCTCAAGCAATTTTGTATTTTGGCATTACATTTGGAACGAAATAAACGCAGTTGTAATCTATAAGTGTTCTATAATTATCACTTACTTCTCTGGGACTGTAATTGGCCATATAGAAGGTTGAATTTGAAACGATGAAGATTTGACACCGCCTCCTTGGGTTAAACAGTCGAGCACGCTAACCACTTAGACCTCGCGACGGGGCCCGCCATCAATCTATCGGATGTTTTTTCACAGGGCCCGAAAAAATTTAAAAAGGTAACTAAAAGGTTCTGTGGTAATTTTAATCTCGAGCTGATATTGGGAGCAACGGCGGACACAATGTAAGATGCAGACTGCTTCAGTTAGTATCTTTAATAAATAAGCACACCAAAAATCGTGTTAACTTTCATTCTTCTGTGCCCCTTTTATTTGCAGGATTGAAGCTTGTCCGCCATAATAAAGTGCAAAAGAAAAAGATTTCTGAATGAAACTTCTAGGTCATGTAACAAGTACCAAAGATGTAAAGAGGCCTGATAGGTCGTTTCACGTCATAGCACAGCAACAGCTGAGGTCTCTAGCGTAGACCGCTCTACCTCTTTTCATGCCAGATTGCTAGCGAAGTGACGGTGCGCATTGGGTACGGACGCGGCGGCCATCAGCGAGGTGGCGGTCGAAACTAAACTGATGATGAACCGCCGCGCGTCCGTTTCGATTTTAGAGGATGCCAGTACAGGACAATATCATCGAGCAGAGTGATCTAGGTGCTCTACCCTATGCTAAGATGTGAAGCCACCTATCAGGGCCACATTTGTGGGCCTAAACGTTTGGGAGATTTTTTTCCCAGCTGTACTATTAAAGCACATCCTTCAAATTGGCAGACAACGTAGGGCTAAAATGAAAGCAGATATTTATTTATTTTTTAATTCACTAGCGAAGCAATTCAAGCAATCCGCTTCAGCCCCAGGGCTGAAATAGATATAAAGCATACTACCTTTGCTTAGACATTTGGACATTCTAAAATAAACACACAGTTTATCCCCTTTTATACACTGTCGATGAATGTCTGCAACTTGTGCATCGCTTTTCTTACTACCTAAGATGTCTGCATGCAGGCAATCAGTGATTTCGTCTCAGGTACTTATTCGTGCGTGCTGTGCTTTACTCGTCCTGCAGCGGTATGTGATCGGTATGCTATTACAGAAGAGCACCTCCATGGTGCATTCCTTTAAACATCACAAATGTTCACCGTTTCTGCACGCCTTTATATCGAAGAACAACCGTGCTCATTTACCTAAGAGGGCATGGGGCGGTAACCCCATCGGACCTTTATTTGAACAGGCACTGCTCATGATAACCGTATGAAGCGATTATGACCGGGTGGACAGCAATATTTAATATGTTTAAATATATCAGCTATCCTTGAGCTCTAGAACTTCTAAACCTAAACCAGTACAAAGAAGGATTTTTAGGAGTTGGAATCCTCTAATTTAATAACAATTTTCTGACGTTTAACTAATCAGACATGAAGAACCCAAGTTTCGATAAGTATTAAAGAATTTCTGCAGGACTACCAAAGCGTCGTCCCCAAATGACAGGGCGAAGTTCAGCAGCGCGCTAGAACAACTGCATGGAACTCTGTTTAGAAGACCCCTCCATGATGCACGAAGGAAATGAGGTCTGGGAAGAAAAATACTAGTCAACAGGGTTCGGTGCAGCAATCTTGTGCACGCTTCATGCACACGAGGCAGAATGTGTTTCACCCTAATAGGTGAACGTCACTTACTATCGAAGTCTGCAAGCGGGGCGTAGAGTTCGTCGTAAATTACTTTTCTGTTCTTGTTACAGTACCTCGACCGTATGCGCGCGTTCCCCGTGCAGACCTCGTGGCACGCCCAACGACGCGTAATTTGGAATTTGCGTTTCGCTTCACCGGTATTGTTCCCGTTGCTGTTCCTCCTGACATGTGGGCGCAAAGGCGTAATATTGGGGAGAGAGCTTGCTCTAAACAACACGGTGCTTTTCGGCTAATGAAGTTGCCGGAAGCTGCCAGGAAGTCATAAACATTTCTAGGCAAAGACCTCGATTGCTTTTTTTGTAATTTGTCCTCCCCTGTAACCAAGGGTTGCAATGGTTTGCAACTAAAGGCGGATTTTTGCGAGCTCCAGATAATATATCTAGGTACCCGTGAGTACGCTCGAGAGTGACTGAAATATTTGTTTCGTTCATAAAGCAAGCTGCAAGTTTTCTAATCATTTCGGTAATTTAATTAGAAAACGCGAACAAAACAAACACCTTCATTGCTGGTCCTAGAAAGAGTACATTCAGAATTCAGGACCTTTCCATTCAGTTAGATATACACATATTACTATTTATTGTACACGTATTTTTGATGCCATAAAATATTTGATACACCGTATGACACAACTCTGTTAAAATTAAACGATCTTAAGGCAGCCCCTATACTATTCCTTACTTGCCCCACATGCTTTCGAAGTAAATCTTTCGAGTAAGTAGATTTTCTATAGAGCAAGAATGCTTTCATGCTCTTTTGTAGCCTCAACTTCGAAGTGGATCAAACACTGTCATTTGCAGCAGTCCTACAACTTGAATTATTTTGGGATCATCAGCTTTTTATCATCTGTTCATCACGCAGATACCATTAGTGAGCTGTAGATAGGTACCACCCTACGCTAAAACACTTCCATTGCCCTAAAACGCATGAATTCTGGTGTTATTTGCTCTTGATAAAATGGCGAGGCAATATCTCCACAAACGGCACTCTTACTTGTAAACAAACTTCTAGATCTAATTTCAAACACAGACTTCTACTGGAGGACGTTGCATTAGAAGATCGGTTCGTTACTTTACTACGTTACTTCTAAACCTCACCCACCTGTCCGCATCAGGACACCTATACATCGTAAACACTCAGCAGTGAAAAACTGTGCTGAATTTAATAACCTTGAACTAATCCAAAGAACTTGACATTGAATAACACTTCTTACGGCAAGATCTCACGCACATACTATACATGCAACAACACATGATGTCGCCAATACGAAACGAAAATAGGAGGAAAAATAGGATGAGATAGTTTTCCCGAAGCGTAAAAAATGGCTGATGAATACGTTTTCGTGCCTAGATTCTGTCAGTGTGTACTACATTGTTCACTGAATATTTAGTGCAATGTGTGTATTAATTCATAAGAAATTTATTTGCAACTTATTGACGACTGGCACACCTCCACATATATAAGACTATTCAGGTCAAGTACAGCAAGCCTTTTGGCTAATCTTAACCTTGTTCTGTTCTCGTTGCGTAAGTCTAGCAACCTGCGTCTGAACTAGCCAAAAGAAGAAAATACGCTGGTGACTAGTCTACACATATAAAACTACCAAACAATGACAAAACACTACGTCGATACAAACAATGTATTTTCATGTGACAGCAATCGTGTCCTTGGACGATGTTTCAGTGCGATAGCTTTAAATATCCCGTTTGCCAAAAAATGTGGCATGGGCGGTCGTCCGCCGGCGTCGGCGTTTTGAGGGAAAAATCGTGAGCAAGGCATTGGCAGGCGGCTGCTGAGACAGCTCACATGGACGACCACTAACTGGACGTTGGGTTTCCCCCCCATTACGTTTACAGGGGCTGCCAACTCGTACCTTCCTTTTCATTAGGGAGATGGATGTCATAATCAACATGCCAGTACCGTTTCATTCACGCTTTTCCATGCATTGATACTATTTGGTTAAAATGGGCTGATTTGCGGCAAAATTCATTTCTGTACGTTCATGCTAAGTGACAAGAAACTAACATCAGAAATATAAGTTTTGCGAAAATGGTTCGGTTTGGTTTCGTTTAAGGGACTCAATTGAACGTCCCAAAGCGGCTCAGGTTATTACAGAAGGTGTAACAGGGCCTTCAGAAATTGGGACCACATGGATTGCTTTAACTTTCACTGGCATCTCACACCGCAAGGGCTCCTTGCTTTTCGCCTTCATAGAAAAGCGGCCACCGCGACCCGAATTCGATGACGCAGTCTTGGTAACAGTAGTCCAGCATCCTAACCACTGCACCTCCGAGGCAGGGAAGCATAGGGAACTTTTGAAAGAAGTGGTGTGTAATAAATAAGGAACTCAGGTTTAGAAGTCCTGTGCACAAATACAACATGGGGTTGTGAATGTAAGGACAAACAAACTAGCATTATTGGTAAAAGGTTGACGGGATTCTACGACTTCCTTACTTTTCTTGCGTTTATAAGTAGCGCCATTGACACCGAAACGCGTAATTTCTTTGAAATCTGTTTTGATACTTCAATCAGCGCAATAACTACATAGAGCTCCGCCGTAGACGCGTACCGTAAATGTTTCATCGATAAATGATTGGGAGCATTGGGAGCCCACAAACCGCACGACCAGAGATATCCATAAACAAGCATGGAAACTTGCTGCTCTTACTCGCTGCTAACTTTGGAAAAGGAGGTCTATGCTAGCCTTCTCAGTAGGACAATGTAAGGTAAAATATTTCTTTACGTTTCTTTTTGTTTTGTGGGACTGGTTCTGGAAAATGGAGTGCCTGAGTAATATTCCTTTCTGCAAATGTCTCTTCTGTAGTACTGATTCCAGACTATTATCATGTGTAACAATAAACTAAGTATTCAAGTTGTCTCGTTCCTGTCTGAACAACCGATAACACAATTTCCATCTCGTTGGTCAGCCAGTGGTTTGATTGGCCACATAGTGTGGTACACTTCGCGAGTTTATGTCTTATATATGATTTGAGGGACAAAACGGATTTAATATTTAATAAATCAGAACGAATCACTTGCCAGCCACCGCAGGATGATGTTTGAAAAACCAGTGGGTAAGCTGCGGTACGAGTAGTCAAGAATGCGAGATGGATGCCCAAGTACAATACAGTCATTTTGGTATTGTTACTGTAAAGCGTATTAGGTAGGTCATGTGCTCCAAAAGCTCGTGCTTGGCATTACAGCTCAGTGCGGATTTACATGAGAGGAAGACAAATTACTAGGATGATAAAACATTCAGTCAGCCATTAAAGGTCTCAATTTAAAAAAAGAAAATTCCAATCATTTCGGTGTTAAAATCAAGGAAAAGACGTCTTTCCTGTTCCTTGTCGTGCTTGGCCAAAGCTCAGTCCACCAGGCTTATTACACTAAAACGTGCTGTTTTCTCAAGAGTTCAGCTGCTGCTATACGTAGCTTGAACATATTTTCTGAGCAGGATATAAGACATGGCGTTATCTCGACAGTAAGAGTACCATGCAATATGTACTGCAGATTGGGAGGCCTGCGCTGCCCTTGCCCTCGGAAGCAATGCTACATGGGGTATTCCGGTTATAGTAAAAACGAGCAAAACCAAGGTAAAAGCTGCTGCCCCCTAAACCGGAATAAAAATGAGGACAGGTAATGTGAGGCGCTCCTCGAATGTAATCCTGCTGTAGAATATTTCATACCATACCTGATCAAGGCACAAAGCTCTCTTTATTAGGAAAACGTCGCATGGGAGCAAGGTAGAGTTAGAATCTGCCTCCGTGAATTAATGAGGTCTTTTATTACATGGTGTCTTTATGAATTTGTGCACACTATAGCAAAGTTTTACGAGCTGCAATTAAAGCCTTCATTATATGTATAAATTTGAAGAAGTTCATTGTAACATGTTTATTCATGAAAAATATGCCATCTGCACCGAATATCCGTCCCCAGCGATATTTAGCCCCTGATTTTAGCATTAAACCATGCTTCAGCGCACTGCACTGCTCAGTGCTGCTGTTGTTGTGGTTGTAGGGAGAAGGAAAAGAAAATGCACGGGCCTGCTACTGCCTCAGTAGCTGAGCCATCTCCGCTGCCTCGTGCGGATAGAAGAAAAAATAGAGAAGAAACAAACAAAATAGGAAGAGAAAGCCGCGCGCAGCAGCAATAGCCGTCGTCAAACCACCGAAGCAGTGGTGGGTGCAATGAAGGCCTACAACAGATAAAATTCGGTGGCGGGCTAGTCCCCGCCGCAAGCGGCGTTGACCTGCCGTCCCAGCCCTGTAGGGTCAGGAACTGCCACCCTCCCCCACCTCCTCCTGTGCTTCTGTTGCAGTTGTGAGCACTAAGTAGTATACCACGACAAATAGCTGGAGTGGGAAGGCTTGAAAATAGAATGAACAAAGTAAACTAGTTGGCACTGAGTTCGAACAGAACCACTCTGCGGGCTTGGTTGCTCTGTACGCACAGGCCATGGTGTGGGATCAAACTTGGTTTAGAGGCACAATGGGAAATTTATTTCTACTATAATTTATTAATGCCTCATCGGGATTCGTATTATGTAATAGGAATAGTCACCGTCTAAAATAACTACAAGCGCGGCGGCAGCGTTTCCTCGCGAATGACACCAACATGTCTTGATTCACTGAACCCCTCCGCGAAATAAGCAGACATAAAACCACAAATGGAGTTCTACGCACTCCTTTAAAGCCGTCAAAACGTGGAATGTCTCATCACTTGATAGTGAAAAGGAATACAGATGACTTGAAATCAGAAAACATGCAAGCACCATTGTTAAATATATATTTGATTTAGAAAGATTGACATCAAAATTGCGGCCACAAGAGTAGTGATGCTGGCGCATGCTCAGAAGAAAGAAGGGGATGGTGGGTTTGCGGGGTTTACCGTCCCAAAGCGACTCAGGCTATGAGAGACGCCGTAGTGGAGGACTCCGGAAATTTCGACCACCTGGGGTTCATTAACGTACACTTACATCGCACAGCACACGGGCGCCTTGCTTTTCGCTTCCATCGAAAAGTGACCGCCGAGGCCAGGATTCGATCCCGCGTCTTTGGGAACAGTAGTCGAGCGCCGTAACCCCTGCGCCACCCGGGCAGGGTGAGAAAGAAGTGTTGACTGTCAACTTTGTAACTATTGTTGCGAAAGCAACACTACGCTAGATCTGAGCGATTTCGCGGAGCCCCGGAGAGCCCCAACTGAGCATGTGCGAGGAGCAAGTAACGTCACATGGAGCACGGCTGGAGAGCCGCGTTGAAGCCGCCGCCGACTGCTCCGCTGCGCGGGTGAGTCAGAGGTGCCTCCGCCCGCCGCGCCAGCTGCGCATGTGCCAGGAGAGTGACGTCACACGGTGCACAGCTGGCGCGCCGAAGCATCCGCCGAGGTCTAGTAATAGGAGAATGACGAAAGCCTACTCTTCCTCTCCTATCATTTGCTTCTCATCGTTTGCCTTTTATCTGCGTTTGTTGCAGTGCTACATATAATCATAATTGTTTTGCAGTAACGGAAAGCGCAATATCTTTCACACTTTCTCCGGTAAGTATGTTTGGATGATACACTACTGCTCCTGTCGCATCGTGTTTCATGGAGGCGTTCAACTCTCCTCCGGAACGCTGACGGCGCCCCAGACTGCAGCGGTCCGTTTGGCCCCGGTGGCTGTCACGCTCGTAGGACCACCCCTCTCTATGAAAAGCGCGCCGCATTCATCACACCTCTTCTTCTAGCCACCCTACCATAGTGGAGGGCTACGGAGCGATTTTGACCGACTGGGGATCTTTGTCGTGCACAGACATAGCACAGCACACGAATGCCTCTGCGTTTCACCTGCGTTAAAATGCAGCCGCCGGTGGTGGGGTTCAAGCCCCGGTACTCTGTCTTGAATTCCGGCACACTTTGATGCGTTCAAAAGAACTCTGGTTGAATTCTACGCAATGCTCGGTCACCTGCAGCCAAAGCTAACTTCTGCCGTCTCTATTTGAACTTGCCGGTGACGTCGCAATGGTGATACGATCACGTGTTGACACAAGCAGCAACTTTGAGTCAACAGTCGCTTCCTTAAGAACGGCTAAGGAAGCCATCTCCCGCTGCTGGGTCACAAGTCGACGGCGTGCCGCGGCTCCTGGTTCGCCCAGCCGTCGTGGTTCAATGTTCAGAAGAGGGGTGCCGAAGATCAAAGGATGCCCGTTTCGGTTCCCGACAAAAGCGCTTGACATCCATTAACTTGTACAAGACGCGCCTCTCCATGTCGGGAAGATAAGGATCCGCGCTCCTTTTTTCTGATGTCCACGGTCAACATGCCTCGATACGCTGCCGCATTCTCGAAAAACCACATCCGGCTCTTCAGCGGCGCTCTCCGAATGCTAAGACTCTCTGGGACGATTTATGGCCGATTGGTCGGGCAGAACAATGGGTTAAAAGTGTCGTTTTACAGCTTCACTGTCCAACCATGTTCACATCGTTCCTTGGAGCCATATTTTAAACCGAATCTTTTTATAATATTATGAGAGGTGAGATATATATTGATTCCTAATTATTTAAGAAGGGGAGCAATTATTTTCTATAAGGAGTATGACTTACCAGAGCGTAAGCTCTACTATTAGGACTGCATATTCCAAGGTCACACGGTAGCGTAAATTGACATTGAGCCCAAAGACCCGTAGTGGAGGCTTCATAAACTTCTCTTCTCTGCACTGCAGATTCAAGGTTTGCACGTTTGATCTTCAGACAAGAGACGCCGTTTTGGGGGTTCTGAAAATTTCTACCATGTAAAAATTAATGTTTTTTCATCCATAGGTTCACTGTTATTAAATTGCGCATTTAACTTTTGAGCTGAGAAACACCGTCGCGGAGTGTTCCGAAATGTCGAAAATCCGAGGCCCTTTAACAAGCAGTGACCACGTGACCAGGTGGGCCAGCGGAGCTAACAAGGCCTTTACCCGTGCTTAGCTCCGTGTCGCAATGGTTGTTATGTGCCGATCCACCTACTTTAACAAATCGGCGCCGGCGTCACACTTAAGTATGCCCCTGCGTAATAAAGCATACTCCGGGAAAACTAGGCTTAACATTAATAATATCTGCAATTTTTATTTCGAATTCATTTCTCGACTTGTGATTGGCACGTTCTCACAACGCGTGTCCTCAGAAGGTCTGAATCATCAATAATCAGGCGATATTACATGTAATAATTATTTGAAATTGAGATACATTCGGAATTATTGCGTCTATGATACGACTCTAGATGACATCTATCCGTTCCCCCCTCGACCTTGCAAACAACTACTTTACACCGGATTTTAGAGAATGAGTCCATAATTCTCTAGAGCAAGAATGCTGCAGGGCTTCGAAAGAAAGCAGAAAACGGCAGTAAATAAAAAAAGAGAAGACAAGTTCCAACATCGAATAGATGAATAAAATAAACTTTGTAATGACGAAAGGAATAAAAGGAGTAAATAGTAATAACAAGTAAAGTAAGTAAAGCACTAAAAGAAGAGTAGTGTTGTAAACGACCGAAAAACAGCGACACGCTGTGAGAAGTGATAAACGGCTCTAGGCACGCAACTCGCAATGTGTTCCCATTTCCGTGGGTAGTGAGGCTTCAACGTAACCCTGTAAATTTTGTACTCAGCGCATTACAAGCAACACGAGAAGTTTTGCTGCCCTTTGAACCTTAGACAGAATGTATCAATACTGGCATAAAGTTCGCCGACAATATTCCGCTGTTTCCTTTAAATTAGTTATAAAACGCAGTGATTTGCTTTGCTTTGTGGATGTGAATACTAGCCATAAGCGAACAAAAAGCTTTATAAGGAAATGTTTGATAGAAATCTTCGGCTATTCCCGTGAAAGCGTTAACGGAGTCTCATATCGTTGACACACCATAATATTGACGATAGCACGGATTTCTGGATCTGCATGCAGAAGCAATGCCCCGTCGGGGTGGTGCAGTGGTAAGACGCCCGACTACTATGCCGAAGCTCCCGGGTTCGAACCCGACCACGGTGGCTGCGTTTCGATCGAGACGAAACGAAGTGGCGTCCGTGTGCTGTGCGATGTCAGCGCACGTTCAAGATCCCCAGGTGGTCGAAATTACTCCGTAGCTCTCCACTACGGCTCCCCTTTCTCTCTTTCCACTTCCACTCCTCCCACCTTCATCCCTTCCCTTACGGCGCCGTCCAGATGTCCACAGAGAAAGTGTGACAGATACCGTGCCTTTCCCTTCCTGTGAGCCAATTATTATTATTATTATTGTGCAGAAGCAGACAATATTTGTCTTTTCTGCTGTAGGCCATAGACAGTCACGCAGGCACACCTGTTAGAAAATCACTGCTCAAAAGTAACCTTCAGAACAAACCTTGGTTCAAATGAGGCGCGTAGTCTGCCAGTCCAACCCACAAAATAAGGATGAGCCACTCCCCGTGACAATTTTTACCTAAACCGAAAGCAGCTCTGGGTGATCAAACCATTGTCGCGTTCCTTGAGGGACAAACCGAAGTGTCAAAACAAAAATCAAAAGCTGGTCCACTTCCCATCTTGAAAATTGCAGATATATATATCGAATTTTAGGGTGGGTGTTAAAAAATGTAATCAAGCCTTTGTTCCAAAGTTGCAGCCAAAAGTAATGCCCGCAGTGGAAAAATGAACAACTAAAGAAGTGTATCGTAGTTGCGATACCGCGAGTCGTGCTTTTAGAAATGTGCACGAAGCCTATCAGCCGACGCTAAACTGATTATAATTCTGGAGGGGCTCAAGAAAAACTAAAGCGACTGGAAGCGTGACGATCGTCCCATTTTTTGTTTGATGTCGGTAGTTTTGGTAGCCTCATACTCGGGGTGTCGTCAAAGTGCAGGGACCACCTCAGTTTCGCGAAATCTGGGACATCCTTCATCATCATCATCATCAGCCTGATTATACCCACTGCAGGGCGAAGTCCTCTCCCATATTTCTCCACTTAACCCGGTTCTGTGCTAGCTGCATCCACTTGACCCCTGCGAACTTCTTAATCTCATCCGCCAACCTAACTTTCTGCCGCCCCCTGCTACGCTTTCCTTCCCTTGGAATCCAGTCGGAATAGCCCTCCATTATGCCAGAAACAGCTGATTCCCTTTCGATTTTAAAAAGTAGCGACGGCGACCGACGCCTCCTTTGTAAAGAAACTGGCAATTTTCTGGCTTATTGCATCGATCTATATATTCCTGTTCGTCTATGGTCACTTTGGAAACCACAACCGCAATTGTTTTTTTATGTCAACAATGTCCATAACAAAATCGCGGCGATGTATTTATTTGTTTAGAAAATGAGCCAGCCTCCTTCTTGTAAATATTTCCGAACTCCTTACACAAACATTTATTAGCTTTTTACAAAACCAAAAAAACGTCTACTGTAGCCCTAACTATAACAATTACGTACAATGCAGCGATGGAACGACCACACATATGCTTTTCAAAAGTGGTCGTGGGGTCCTGCTAAAATGACCACCGGATCATGCTTATAGTGAAGGAAAAGCATGAGTCAAGCTCCCTTCACAGTCCTCACAGACAAGGCGCGCCGGCTGCTCCGAGTTTCATGAAACAATATACGGAATGACCATTACTTAAAAAGAGAACAAAACAAAAAAATACAACAAAAGAAAACAGTATTTCACACTGAGGCTAGCACGTCATGTCCTTGTCATTGTCCCGTGTACCCTATGCTATCAGTCATTTTCTGAATATAGATGGTAAGCTAACATGCATGTCCATGTGTTTGATGCTCATTACAAGAGCTTCGAAACTTGAGAGTGAATAGTATCCTTTGTTATTCCATGAATTCGCGCAAACTTGTTTTCGTCAAGAACGCATTGAAACACATGCGCATATTTTCCGCGGCACTTCTAATATCCACTTCCCGCGGCAACGAGAGTATCGTATTCAGCCTCCCGCCTTCATGCTTGCGCTGCACACGCTTAAGCGGAGATATTTGTATGTGTTGTCCTCACCAAGGGGACGTTGTCAACCCCGTTCGTGTCTGCACAACTCGCCTGGGGCTAGTTGTCTTCGCTGAAAGCATGTTTTGGGAAATCGTGTTCTTGTAAATTGATACGTTCATTCGCGCATTCGCTCCGGGAACAAGCATATATGTTTCATTAGGAGCTACAAAGGTGCACTGATAGACCTCACTCACTCGTTACAATAAACAACAATTGGACTCCCACATCTCATTTTCTACAGCGCTCACCTACCTGAAACAGTTTCGTCTCGCCTATAAAATAGCTCGGTTTAACTTGCATTAATTTCGTGGACAATCGATATTGTCACGGACAACAGGGCTAGACGTGACTAACACGACGGGACGAAGCTGAACCAGGAGGCAAAGTTCCGCGCACAGCACTCGAGGCAACTTCGGCGTCCTTTTCTTCCAGGCGCCACCTAAGAACATCAAGGACACCAGGTAGCAATTTGGTCATAGAAGTACTGACAGGTTTTGTTTGAAATACGGCTAACTTTCCTCTCCTCCAAATGTTGGTGTATCTCGGAAAAATGTATATTTTCGTTAGCAAATCACTCTCTTGTAAAAAATGCCTTCTAAAACAAAGTAGTTAACATGTTCCAGTGTGGCAAGCCAGAGCGTGTATAAAGAAGGTGGTCAATAAAATGCGATTTTCTCCCCCTTCATTCCATTCGCAAACATAGGCTTCGTAGTCGAATGTAGTAGCAACAGAATAACTGTGCAGGATGGACCAACTGCCTTATTTTATATGTCGCACTCAAGTCACTTTGTCCCACCCCTCAGAGCCGTGCTAGCTCAAAGACAATTGATTTTGACGCTGCAATGGACTTCTTTTCCACCTCCATATAGCTTAAGCGCTACGAACCATGCAAAGCCAAGGGCTGGATGTTTTAAAAATTGGCCATTTGTAATAATATGGCGCGGTTTGTTGTGCTTCTGAATCTTTGAGAACGGGAGCTCGAGAGAAAGAGCGGTGCAGCTAAAGTTCTCGCCTCTACTTGGAGCTAGGATGGAAGTTCTGGAACTTAATTTGTGGCAACAATTTTATCAGAAAACGAAGAACTTCTGGCTCGCCCCAGAACAAGTAAAGAAAAAGGAGCGAAAAAAAAAAAAACAACTAGAAGGGACTAGCTTCAGGTTGTAGCCATATCTGTTTCCCACATCTCACACACTGTTTAATTCACCATTAGAAAGTCAGAGCCACGCTTCGCTAAACCACTAGGGTTTCGATTGGTAACGAGGGCACGAGGATCCAGTCCCGACGGCCCCACGAGAGCGGGCTCTCCTCACTTCTTCGATCGGAATGCTGGCGTCTCTGAAGCTTTCTTCCAGAGTTCGAGGAGGACGCAGCGGGAAGTCAAAGCGGTATAGAGAGAGGAACGAGAGAGGAGAGAGAGAAGTCCTCAGATAGTGTGATAGAAGAAAAAACAACTTTCAGCCAGAAGCCGCCAACGCCAGATGACGCTTGGGATTCCGCCCTCGAGGGGGCGCCTCGATACCATCTAACGAGGCTCCCTCTAGCTGCTTCTATCCTGCACTTCGAGGTTCTATTTTTTATTCTTAAAGTCGATGCTGAAGACAAGTTTTCTTAGAAAGGGTTTGATCGTGCCACTTGTAACGAAAAATAAAAGCTTTTATAAAAGCTAAGCACGCTGACATCTTCAGTGGCGTTAGCTTTCTGCCAATAAATAGATTATTTCACTGCCGAAGGTCAGCTGTCACAAAACGATAAACGTAAAATCATTTTGTTCAAGTGATTTCTTGAATGCTTATGTCTTGGAATAAAATGTAATTACAAGCTTAATAAACATTATACTGAGTAGCAAAATGCTCTTTTTATTTTGGCATGAAACAAAGGTAGTTCTGACAGTTTCAATAAAATGGCTTCACATACACAGAAAAGAGAAATATCATTCAGCGATATTGTGTATATGCTTTCTGCGATCGCGTTTAAACACTGTAAACGAGATATGTCGCTGAAATTTGCGGAGATGCGGCACAAAGATTTTCATGTTTTGTGATTTGGAATATTTGCTCAAAAACGTGTAGTGATGCAACTAGAAGGTATATGAGGAACCAAGCATGTTTTATTTACATATTTTAGTTTACATAGATAGTATCATAGCACGTTTTCCAGATTTTATGATTTCTTTGCTGCCCAACAATGTTGTAACCTTATTCTTGTGAAGTAAGCATTACCGGACATGAAATTGTCATTTAACGTTCTTTCGAATGATGCACATCTTAGGACGGCTGACTATTCGAACATATAATAAAGTTAACGTAGACAAGCTGATAACGAAAATAAAATTCTCGAAATATAGCTACGATTGACTTGAAAACAATGAACACCACCCTGCGTTTTGTGAGGAAGTATAGACATTATTTTACACTGGAAGCTGGGAGTTGTGTAAGCCCTCGATGTGCAGTAGAAATTTACTTTAATAATTTCCTTCGCGCTTACGCAGCCAGCTTACAACTGTCGTAAAACTCTACTGAGCCATATTCCTGAAAGAAATCACACACTGTGAATTTGTTATAGTTTACACTAGGAACATATTTCTTGCTCCAGTCTAAGCTTCTTATTGCGCAAGTAAAGTTTTCTTCTTTTGATTTTCCAGCGGTTAAAACACCTAACTAATAGTGCCAGAGAAAACCGACGTGATGCATGTTTAAGAAATATTTTTGCATTACTGTATAGTGCATTTTAATATACTGTATTGAAAATAATACCGCATTTGCTTTGTGAAGCGCAGCATCATTTCTCTTGAAATTTATCATACGCTGAAAACAAGTAATTAGAGATGTGGAGACTCCAAAATGTTGAATATAAGTTGTTTTTTAACAGTGAGCAAAACAAGTTTACATGATTCAAGACGTCGGTTTTTGCTAATGTAGAAAATAATTGTTAACAATAATTTTCTCGTGCTATTTCGGTTATGATTTCAGCCGAAAAACGACGGCTGTTATGTTATAGACTTGCTTTGGTGGCGCGAGAGCTGAGAAATGTGTCATGTAATTACTCCTTATTCACATTTTATTACTTTAACTTTTGGAGGCCTTGCTCCTTAAAATCTTTAATATTCCTAATAATAACCAGGAAGACTTGGTCCCGCTCTACTCCTTTAAGTCTACTATTTAAATCCACTGCGTGCGTATTTGCAAAAAAGCAGCAAAATTTCTTGACTGTTTAGGAGCATCGGCGCATATATTTATTCCTATGGTGGCGATAAATTATATGCTAAAACATCCATACGGAACAGCAATATTTTTCAATAAGTACAAGTGTTTTGCCTTGTCACACCTTCAATACAAATATTTACCATTGTTCCCGGTTTTCCCTCTAGATGCGCAGTAATACGCTTTCTATCTACCTGATTTACAGCCTTTTTAATAAATACAGGCGCCTTCACGGCACCAATTCCTGTACCCGATAGAGTAGTGGCAGCCTTATCGACTCTGCATATCTTAATTGTGATGGCGCCTGTACTGCAGTGTATTTAGCAAAACCAGAAGAAGGAAGCTCAGAAAAAACATGGTATTACCCATGCAATAAAGCCAGAAATGAATATTTAGTTGGATTGAAAGATCACAGGATATAGATATAAACATTATCGGACTACGTTCAAGTCTTCTTAAGAGCAGAAACGAAGAAAGCCACTTTTCAAGACTAATTTCAATAGCTACAACGTCATTGTCATCGCTATTATCATCATCATCACTATCGCCCACCCCCATCACTATCATTGTCAACCATTGCACTCTTGCGTACGCGGTGCGAAATAGTGGTTTGCGCGCACCCCTGAAGTTCGGAGGGATAGTGGCTCGACATACTTTAAGGCTGAAAGCCTTTAATAGCTCATCGTTGTTTACAGTAATGTGTCGACAAAAATGTCTAGCTTTTCAGTTGGTCCACTGAGGTGTAACATCAGAGGTCGCGAATTTCAAACCAAATTGTACTCAGGCGCTTTGCCCCGCCGGGGTGGTACAGTGGTAAGACGCCCGACTACTGTCCGGAGCTCCCGGGTTCGCGATGGATGCGAAACGAAGTGGCGTCCGTGTGCTGTGCGATGTCAGCGCACGTTAAAGATCCCCAGGTGGTCGAAATTACTCCGTAGCCCTCCACTACGGCTCCCCTTTCTCTCTTTCCACTTTCACTCGCACCTTCATCCCTTCCCTTACGGCGCGGTTCAGGTGTCCACAGAGAAAGTGTGACAGATACTGCGCCTTTCCCTTCCTGTGAACCAATTATTAATATTAACCGGTTAACTAATTAGAGGTTTGGTGAGGTACTGCCGAAAGTGAGTCTGAATTGACTTAATGAATTATCCAAGCAGGTATATTTCACTAACCAGTCATAATGGCTAACTAGTCACTATCCACTAAGTAATGATTACCTTGTCTTTGGCTACTTCTTATTAGTCGTTAGTAATGACAATATAGTCATGGGTAGTCAGATGGCTAACTATGAATAGTAGTCAGATGACCGACTATGACTCAATTACATTACAATAGGCCATGACGTCATGACCGGGTGTGATGTCATAAGGAGATTCACGCATACACGAAGCTGACCCCGCCGGGCGTTCGATCCGAGCTTCGGTACGGCGCCATTCATTTGGCGCTTCTTCGAAAGCCGCACCACAGAGTACATAGAAATAGAAACACTAGTACAGCAGGCATCAGCAACGTTCAAAAGTGGCTGACAGCAAAGAAAAGGCGCAGTATATGGCACACTTTTGCGCGGACACCTTAACCAAGAAAAGGAAAGATGTACCATAGTGGAAGGTTTGGGACCACTCCTCAACCGACGCTTTCGCCTCTCTAATAAAAGTAGACAGTTGTAATTCGCATTCAAGGTCAGCAGCGAAATAAAGCACTAGCCATTCACTAATGGTCTCGCAGTCAATGCCTAAGCAGCACGTCGAGGAAGGCTTCCGCCTTGAAGCACTTTAATGAGTCAAGGTGCCCCCTGAATTTTTTTTTTATATGTCAGCGCGAAGAACGTTTTCTGGTAACAACTTCTACTCCCATTCTCTGTTTACGTCAAGGAGGTAAGAATGGCTTTCGCCTTAGAATTGAAGCAATATGATGGCAGTTACCTTTTCCACCCTTAGCTCTATCCGTCAGAATGGCAGTCATCAAGACTAGCAGCGTGGATGCTGTTGGTAAAGGAATCATATAAAATTGAAAACATTTTGGGTTGTTTGAGCTTTGCTTGATCAGAATAACAAAGCGAAAGCTTAGAGTGTTGAAATGACAGTCTATTTACCATCCGCTTTCAATCCGCGGTTATTTCATAATATTTAACTATTAATAATACGAATTTTGTTATTAATAAACAAAAATTAAGAAAAAATGTACGCGGATTGACACGCGGGTGCTCAGAGGCTATCACTGCAACACCCTCAGCTTTCGCTCTATCATTATATTCCAGTTCAGCGGTGGCGTAGCGGTAGAACATCCGCCTCGCATGCAAGAGGACCGTGGTTCAAATCCCGGTGCCGCGCAATTCTCCACCGGATGAAAAAAAAAAAGAAATCCGCGTGTCGATGGAATTGCATACACAGGTTTGGGGTGCGACCTGATGCCGATGAACACCTCCGGTAACGCACTCCCTCACCAGAACAGGAGTTGGCCACCCTGGTGCAGTAATTGGCCGCAACCTCCTATGATAAGCTCCATAAAACCCCGGCCCTCAGTCACCAGCGGCTGCGGAACAACTGACCACGGCGGCGGTCAGACCTGTGACGCAGCAGGGTTGCTAAGAAAGCCTGGCTCCGCTGGAAAGGCCGCCATTGGAAACTGACCCTGGCAACGTTTAATGCTAGAACACTAGCTAGTGAAGCTAGTTTAGCAGTGCTGTTAGAGGAACCAGAGGGCATGAAATGGGATGTCATAGGGCTTAGTGAGGTTAGGAGGCCGAATGAGGCATATACAGTACTGATGGATGGGCATGTACTGTGTTATCGAGGTTTACCAGAGAGGCGACAACTAGCAGTAGGTTTCCTTGTCAATAAGTATATAGCGGGTAATATAGATGAATTCTATAGTATTAATGAGAGGGTTGCAGGCATCGTAATTAGGCTTAATAAGCGGTATAAACTGAAGGTTGTACAGGCCTATGCACCAACATCTAGTTATGATGACCAGGCAGTTGAAAGCTTCTATGAAGATGTAGAATCGGCAATGCGAAAAGTAAAGACGCAGTATACTGTACTAATGGGCGACTTCAATGCCAAGGTAGGGAAAAAAACAGGCAGGAGACAAGGCAGTAGGTGACTATGGCATTGGTTCTAGGAATAGCAGGGGGGAGTTACTAGTCGAGTTTGCAGAGCGCAATAACTTACGAATCATGAATACCTTCTTCAACAAACGGAAGAACCGGAAATGGACATGGAAAAGTCCTAACGGAGAGACTAAAAATGAAATCGACTTCATAATGTGTTCAACCCCCGCCATTATGCAAGATCTAGAGGTAATCGGGAAAGTGCGATGCAGTGACCACAGGATAGTGAGGTCCCAAATTAGCCTAAATCTGAAGAAGGAACGCAACAGATTAGTAAGAAAGAAACCCATCAACGAATTAGCGGTGAGGGGGAGGGCAGAAGAGTTCAGGATCTTGCTACAGAATAGGTATTCAGCTCTAACTGAGGATGGCGACATTACCCTAGAGGCAAGGAACAATAATTTCAGAGATATCATCACTGAGTGTGCGGTAGAAGTAGGCGGTAGGATAGTTAGGGAGGATACCGGTAAGCTGTGTAAGGAGACGAAAGATTTGATGAAGAAACGCCAGAGTATCAAAGCTTCCAATCCAACAGACCAGATCGAATTGGCCGAGATATCAAAGCTAATCAATAAGCGCAAGGTGGCCGATATAAGGAAGTATAACATGGAGAAAATTGAGCTTGCTGTAAAGAACGGGGGAAGCCTTAAAGCGGTAAAGAAGAAATTGGGCATCGGCAAAAACCAGATGTATGCGATAAGGGACAAGACGGGCAACGTCATCACTAATATGGAAAATATAGTCAAAGTAGCCGAGGAGTTCTATACAGATATCTACAGTAGCCAAAGTAGTCAGGACCGTAATGAGATTGGCGCTAGGGAAAAACAGTCAGACGTTCCACCAGTGACGAAGGACGAGGTCAAGAAAGCACTAGAAACTATGAAAAGGGGGAAATCAGCTGGAGAGGATCAGATAACTACAGATTTGCTGAAGGATGGGGGTGATATCGTGGTATAAAAACTGGCCACCCTGTATACGCAGTGCCTGGTGTCATCGACGGTACTGGAACCATGGAAGAATGCAAACATTATCCTCATTCACAAGAAAGGGGTTTCTAAGGACCTTAAAAATTACAGACCAATCAGCTTACTGTCTGTTACGTATAAGGTATTTACTAAGGTAATCACTAATAAAATCAGGACAACCTTAGACTGCAATCAAGCAAAAGATTAAGCAGGGTTTCGGAAACGGTACTCTACTATCGATCATATCCATACCATCAATCAGGTGATAGAAAAATGCTCGGAATATAACCAGCCCTTATACATAGCATTCATTCACTACGAAAAAGCATTTGACTCAGTTGAAACCTCGGCGGTGATGCAGGCATTGCGAAATCAGGGGATAGACGAGCCGTACGTGAAAGTGCTGGAAGATATATATAGTGGCTGCACAGCAACCATAGTTCTGCATAAAGCAAGTAACAAAATTTCCATAAAGAAAGGTGTTAGGCAAGGAGACACAATCTCCCCAGTACTATTCACAGCTTGTTTAGAGGAAGTATTCAGAGACTTGGAATGAGAGCAGTTAGGGATAAGGGTAGATGGAGAATACCTCAGTAATCTGCGATTTGCTGATGACATTGCCTTGCTAAGCAACTCGGGGGAGGAACTGCAAATAATGATTGATGACCTAGACAGGAAAAGTAGAAAGGCAGGCTTGAAACTCAATATGCCGAAGACTAAGGTAATGTTCAACAGCCTCGGGAAGGAACAGCAGTTTACATTAGGTAGCGAAATACTGGAAATAGTAGGCGAATATGTCTACTTAGGACAGGTAGTAACCGCAGATCCGGACCATGACAAAGGAAATAACAAGAAGAATAACATTGGGATGGAGCGCATTTGGCAAGCACTCGCAGATTATGACTAGCACCTTACCGGTATCGCTCAAGAGGAAAGTATACAACAGTTGCATCTTGCCTGTACTCACCTATAGGGCTGAAACGTGGAGGCTAACCAAGAGAGTTCTACTTAAGTTGAGGACAACCCAGAGGGCTATGGAACGAAAAATGGTAGGGGTAACATTAAGAGATAGAAAGCGTGCAGAGTGGTTCAGAGAAATAATTCAAGTTACCGACATTCTAGTAGAAATTAAGAAGAAGAAATGGACATGGGCAGGACATGTAGTGCGAAGAGAGGATAACCGATGGTCGCTGAGGGTAACAAATTGGATTCCAAGGGAAGGAAAGCGTAGCAGGGGGCGGCAGAAAGTTAGGTGGGCGGATGAGATTAAGAAGTTCGCAGGGGTCAAGTGGATGCAGCTAGCACAGGACCGGGTTAAGTGGAGAAATATGGGAGAGGCCTTCGCCCTGCAGTGGGTATAGTTAGGCTGATGATGATGATGATAATTATATTCCAGCCAAGCTCAAACCCCCCAAATTTTTTTTTTTCATTTTATATGATTCAGTTGCCGGACAGCATTCATGCTGCTCTACTAGATGACGGCCATTCGGACGGGTAGAGCTAAAATACATCGGATAATTGCAATGATAAGGCCTATTATAATAACTGGTTCACAGGAAGGAAAAAGCGCATTATCTGTATTTCTGTGGACACCTGAACCCCGCCGTAATGAAAGCGTGGAAGATGGGAGTCAATGTGAAAGAGAGAAAGGGGTGCCGTACTGGAAGGCTCCGGTGTAATGTCGACCACCTATGGATCTTTAACGTGCGCTGACATCGCACAGCACACGGACGCCTCTTCGTTTCGCCTCCATCGAAACGCAGCCGCCGTCGGTCGAGATCGAACATGATGAATCTTTAGCTTCAAATATAAATCAAGTGATTTTGCTTTGCTCATAGAATATGCATTTATGGCACACATTGTTCCACAGGGGTACTTGGCATATGCCTAGGCGTATATACTTCTTGTGCCGAGCCAGTCAAGTGTGATCTGAGCTAAAGTCGTTCTTGCTTACCGGTAGTTTTATTGGATGCTTTCTCACACATCAAACGATGCTACTGCTCATCACCGTGAGCATTTCTTAGAGCTCACATTTATTTTTGCCATCATAACTGCGATAATAACTGAATGTCGGCATTAATTTTTCTGATAGCTTGACCTACATAAGAGGTGATGATACACCCACACACCACTTTCATATCAAAAACATTTATAATTTTAAAAATACATTAATGAGATGCGGGGAGAAATAGCGGAACCATGCCACCATTTCGTAACCCTATGCTCTTCCCTTTGTAGTAGCTGTTTATATGCTTGCTTTTTTGTTCTAGTAGTACATATATTTCACTCTTGACAAGGTTTCTTTCATATCCTTTTTTTTTTCACGACGAATATTTACTTCTATTCATCATGTGACTCAGTCATTCATGGAGCTTCATGACGCTTCATATATGCTATAAGTTATTTCCAATCTCCACAAAAAACGTGGGCATGCTGTCTGGACTGCAGCATCGCCGTGATAGCACAAGGCGCATTGATTTCTCCCTTTAGTGTCACGTAGAAGCGTCACTGTCTGTCGAACATTCGTGGTAAAACCCTACTTACTGTGAGGATAGCACTGCTATTGAAACGTCATTCCAAATGTGTTTAGATACAAGCTGGTGCTTTAAACCTAAAGCTACAAATAATGCCTTTTTGCCTCTAATCCTGTGAGAGTGATGACTTGGGTAAAATATTTACGCCTTGCTTCTTGACTACATCGCACACCTAAGCGCTACACTTCCGAACTTTCCGTAAGTGCCGTGCTGAACATAGTGCCATGAACTTTGTATAGCTCTACGTATAGAAGTTTCTTAAGCAAGGCCCGGCCAAATCCCGGTTGTAACTGTCGCAAAAAGCGTCCTTAATAAATTTGCGGCACTGGTAGCAGAGAGAAGAAGCGAAACGGGGCTGGAAAAAAGTTTAAAGGTGTACAGGAACACAGAACATGTATAAAAGAGAAATAGAACTAAAGTGCAAAACAAAAGTGTCCACTTCTTTACTCGGACCAACCTTTTTTGTAGCAGCATTCAATTGCGCCAACCGCTACTCTAGAATGGTTTTGCCCATAGCCTACAGCGATAAGTTATAATCTCCACTGTTCCAGGATAGGGCAAGCAGCTAGTGTCAGAAAGTAAGGTGTTCGGATAAGCGACGAAAGTTTTCAGAGATAAGTGGATTACAGCGGGCGTATACGACAGTGAAAAATTGGATGATTTGAGAGAGGCATTGCCCTGCAGTAGGTGTATGCTGCTCATCACCAACTCGCCCAATTTAGCATTCTTGTGTATGCTGAGCTGCTATTACTCTTAGTCCATCATGACAGTGCCGTTTAGTTCTTGGTACCTTTTTCGCAAAAAAAGAAACTGTGGTCATAGTTACCCGCTTAGCATCTAAGCACGCTGAATGTTGTGGTTTCTATCAGGACCAAACATTCGTGTTCTGCATCCTCATTATGCATCAGTTTCTTTACGCGCATCTTAGAAAATCCCAATATAATAGTCGCTGTTTTGTCGCCGTCTTAAAAGCATCTAATTCTGCTATATACGCGCATATCGGGCGCAAAAATGGTGTCGTATCGTGTCATTTTGCTTTACATGTATGCGGCTATCGGAGCGGTGACGCAAATAATTGACTTCCGACTAAGCCTTTACAGGTGTAAATGCTCCATATGGTGGGTTGGGTTACTAACAGCCACAACAACGGAAATATTGCGCATTTTGCAAACAAATATGTATTCTTATTATTTCGAAATGCGGATAAATAATCTCCTAGAACGCTTTTTCAGAGCGCTTTTCATTTCCTTGCGTTATCAAGTGTATTTGCCTTATCTACTTCGTGCACTACGTTACCTGATAAGCAGCTATAAGTGCGTATTTCGGTGGCCACCGCTGTGTTTGAGCACTGTTCGAGCACATCTGTCCTAACTGTTGATCCCTCCTTCATTGCTACTTCGCGTTACCAGCTATCCTCCAGTCATTGATACCGATGTATTTGAGCTTTGTACGAGCACATGTTTCCTAGTTGTTGCCTGTGAAAGGCCACCTAAATCAATGCCCTTTCGCGTTACCAGCTATCTTACAGACATTGATACCGATGTGTTTGAGCTTTGATTGACCACATGTTTCATAGCTGTTGCTTGCGAAAGGGGACCTCCTTCATTGCCCCTTCATGCTACCAGCTATCCTCCGATGACACCTTGTAAATCATTTGCTTCCTCGCGCTCTACCAGCTATCATCCAGTCATTGACACCGATGTGTTTGAACTTTGTTCGAGCACATGTTTCCTAGCTGTTGCTTGCTAAATGCTACCTCCTTCATTGCCACTCGCGTTAACAGCTAACATCTAGTAATGTGTTTAAGGACTGTTCGAGCACGTTTCCCAGCTGTTGATTTCGAAAGGCTCCCTCCTTCATTTCCACTTCGCATCACTAGCTAACCTCTAGTAATGTGTTTGAGCCGCGTTCGAGCACATGATTCTGAGATGTTGATTGCGAAATGCTACCTCCTTCATTGTCCTTTCGTGTTACCAGCTTACCTCCATTCATCGATACCAATATGTTTGAGCTTTGTTCGTGCACATGTTTCATAGCTGTTTAGTTGTTGATTGCGAAAGGCTATTTCCTTTATTGGCCTTCCGTGTTATCAGCTAACATCCAGTCATGGATTTGAGCACTGTTCGAGCACATGTTTTCTAGCGGTTGCTTGCGAAAGGCGATCTCCTTCGTTGCCCTTTTGAGTTACCAGCTATAATGTGTTTAGCTTTTATCAAGCTTATGTTTCCTAGGTGTTGCTTCCGAAAAGCTACCTCCTTCATTGCCCTTCCGTGTTACCAGCCATCCTCTAGTCATTGCTAACGATGTGTTCGAGCTTTGTTCCAGAACATGTTTGCTAGCTGTTGCTTGAGAAAGGCTGTCTCCTTCATTACCCTTTAGTGTCACCAGCTATCCTCCAGTCATTAATACCACTACCACTATGTTTGTGCTTTGTTCGAGCACATGTTTTCTAGGAGTTACTTGTGAAAGACTACCTTCTTCATTGCCTTGTCGCATTACCACCTTTTTTCCGGCCATTCATACGAATGTACCCTAAAGGATGGGATAAGCTGTAGCTATTGGCTTGCGAATAACGCATATGCGCTCACAGTGATGAACGCCCTTAAAGCTGGGTTGGGAAACATCGGCCTGTCGGGTGTAGTGTCGAACCCGAGGAATATAGAGGCGCGGAAAGGAGATCTTCACGTACGGATGGTCAATTATTTAGGGTGTTTAAAGAAAGTAATATTGCGCGCTAGTGGTGCAATGAAAAATAGAGAAAATATTCCCTCGGTCCATAAGCACAGTTTCTTTGCTAGAATGCACATGGCGTAACACGCAGATGTCAGAAGTGCCGACTGGGCTGAAAGGGCGGCTTAGCACTAGTTACTTATGACAGCCATACAAGCAGTAGCCCTTCCGAGCTGGTTTCGGATTTCATGGCATCAGGACACGGCGCTGGTCACTTCTCTTTGGCGCTGGAAACGTTTAGGGGACGCAAACTAAACGAAACTGTAGTTAGTGTGCTCGATATAAACACAGGTCTTGCCGGGTCGGCGCTCATTGCTCTGTCTATCGTAGTCAGATGCGAATGCACAGAGAGCCATGGATTCTTTAAACGCAGGCTGAAAAAAAATCTCCGGTGCAGACAATTGTTAACGGTGAACTTGTGAAAAATGTCCAATCTCCCGTCCCTTTGAAATCGCCGCCCTGGAGTAACAGCACTTAAAAGAAACGCGAACTAGCTTACGTGGTAGCTGGGGCACACTTTGACAGGCACACACGTTTAATGCATTCGTGGACTAAAACTCAAACTCCACATACAAACAAAAACAAAACTGCCATGTTAAGTTTATACACTTTCATTTTTACGAATGCGCTGCCATGTGACTACCACCTGCATGTCCAAGTATTTAGGTCCAAAGAGCGCTGACAGTGCATCGCTCGAAGAGGACCGGTTTGTCTGATTTAGTTTCAAGCCGGACTGACATGCCCCTTTTTGGATCCGAAACGGATACGGTCGGTCCTTTTCAAGATCCGTGCTGAACCGGCCTGTTCATTATACTAGAGGGACGAGTACCGCTGACATGAGATTGGTACCTGACCCTATGTTCTGGTAAAATTAGTTTGGCACTATAAAGGAATTTTTTCCTGTAACTATATATAAATCTGAAGCAAGTAGTTTTAGATTACAAAAATCTGAAACTTAGACAAAAGCAAGCAAGAATATATAACACTCTATAAGGTGACGCAAAGCGCTGTCTGCCATGTAAAGACGAAAATTGTAAGGAAGCAAGAACTGTGACACACATAAGATGAGGCGAAGTGATGTCCGCCAGGTCATCACGACTAAGTGCAAACTTTAAGGCAGATCTCGGTTACAGGAGTAGTGCCGAATGGATCCAGATTTTGCCGCATCCTGAATTTTCACCGAAGCGAGAAGAGAAAATTACTCTGTGTCGCACGATTGCAGTGAGGGCTAGAAGAGATGCGAATATGATCAAAAATAGGGGAAAACCCTCTGATATGCGGCGTTGCTTTATGCCTCAACTGCGCAGTAAAAGGGAGAGAAAAAAAAATTTAAATTTCGTCCAACATGAGCATTACTTTTTCCAAAAGATTACATGTTGAGGATGGTGAGCAATGTTCTATTTATGGTAGCTATGCTAGTTTAGTTTAGTTTATGAACGCGGTCTAGTTATTGAATTGACTTAAGCAAATAACAGTCAACAAAGATCAGGTGCAAGAACGTAGCAAAGTAATTATGAAAGGAGCGCCTCTGTTCCGATTAAAACGTGCAGGCGGCTAAATAAAAGAAACATAGCTAACCTGGCATTCTAAACGAAATTGTTCAGCAAAAAAAAAAAAAGAATAAAATGCCGCACTTCAAAATTTGCTTGCTGAAAAATGTAGAGTATCCCCATGTATCTGGGGCCATAGAATCAGCCGCCGGCAATGTTAGCCTGAATACTTCCTCAACTGTACACCGTCCTCTGCGGCAACTCCGAGTAAATAATGAAGATTACAATCGAATTCCTGCCTGGAATGGAGTATTGAACGGCCAAGTTCAGCGACCTCCCTTCCATGAATACCACGTTTTCTGTCGACACCTTGCCATTTTTCTTAGCGTGGATATTTCTCTCTCGCCAGAGAGCGTTCAAAATCTCCCATGCGGGCTCATTGTTAGCTGCATTGCTGGAGCAATGCTTCTTGCTGATTGTTTTTATGACGCTGCTAGATTGTACCCATTGTTTCATAGAGTCGATTGAAATATTTTGAAATCATCCCTTCTGCTTTTATATGTGGCTGACTTGTTCGAAAGGAAAGAATACCGTGGATTCTGATTGGAGGTTTGAGCAGTCTCTTGTATCTGGAGTGACAAAAAAATAGGAACCGATGCGGAAGACGAGAACTTTTTGGCAATTGAAACACTGGAGGAGTGCGAACAAAACTTATAAAAAAACATGTAATTGTCGAAAAACAGTTGGCAGTGTCGAAACCGGACGTCGTTTTTGTAGACATTTATACAGAAAGTTTCAACATCTCAGACAGTGCTTTCATTCAGTTCCAATGCATTCGACGTTAATTATAACAGTGTCACCGAAAAAACTTCAACGCAAAGTTTCCATGCGTACAGGCAGCTTGCCCGTCTGTCCAAAAGTATCTTTGTTTTGGTGCTGGATCTTACGGGCCCTAAGAAGACTAGTCGTGGCTGCTTTTCAAGCTCCAAGCATTAAATTTCTTAAGGTTATTTCGTTAACCTCCGCTTTTTGGGATTACTTGGCAGGGCGGAACAATGAAGTTTCCCCAAGTCATATAGAACTCGCTTCAGTTATAAAATAGTCGGAGAAAAGGCTGCATAAATTGCCTTAAGGTCTCTTCGTCAACCTCTACTGATTGGCAAAACTTAGCTGGATCGAACAATGAAACGTCCCTTGCCTACCCAAGGCAACGTTCTATTATCGAGAGGTGGGGACACGCCTTCAACGTCAAGGTTTTGAAATTCAGCGCCAGCGGTTTTGCTTTGTCCGAAAAATCACAGCGATTGCGCAGCCGGCATTCAGGGGCATTGCTGCCAGCTTTGTCATGTTCAAATGATTCCCCAGAGCCTTTATTGTCGCTTTCGTATAAACTAAAAAAAAATTGCACAAGGGAAGAGGAGAAAAACGTCTTCGACATCGACGCGGACGACATTTGGAACCGGCGTTTCCTCCCACCAGGGATAATGGATAGCGGCGAACCGACAGCCGTTTAGGCGGGGCGGTGGCCCAGACGTCCCCAGCCGCGGGCCCCTGGTTCAGTCGTTCGTTCGGCGCGTGAGGATAACAGGGAGAAGAGAAATTCGCAGCCCATCCGCTGACTTGAAGGTGACAAACGATCCCTCGCTTCCCTTACTCCCTCATTCCAGCGTTTCTTGTTGTTGCGACGTTCGTTTCGCAGAAAGATTGGGGAGCGGAAGCGTTGACAGAAAACGTGAAACGGGCCGGCCTGTTCACTCACAGCTGCTGCGCATATACAAAAAGCAGAAATTGTGTTCTTTTCGCGTTCAATGTGGCGCCGCCCGAAACACAAATGAAGCAAGTCTGTGTATACGTTGCCTTGAGGCCGGCCTTACGGGATTCATGGAGCAACAATAACATTTATAGAGCAACACTCTCTTTAAGCCGGCGACAGTACAGAATTCATGGAGCAACACTAATTTTATATTAATATTTAAGGAAGGTCAGTCTAGGACATGCAAAATTACATACCAATCATTTTACTAACCACAACTTTCAATACATTTGCTAAAGTAGTCATTAAAGAGATCCGAAAAAAACTGACAGTGGTAAGACGCCCGACTACTGTGCCGGAGTTCCCGGGTTCGAACCCGACCGCGGCGGCTGCGTTTCGATGGAGGCGAAACGAAGGGGCGTCGTGTGCTGTGCGATGTCAGCGCACGTTAAAGATCCCCAGGTGGTCGAAATTACTCCGTAGCCCTCCACTACGGCTCCTCTTTCTCTCTTTCCACTTTCATTCCCACCCTCCTCCCTTCCCTTACGGCGCGGTTCGGGTGTCCACAGAGCAAGTGTGACAGTTACTGCGCCTTTCCCTTCCTGTGAACCAATTTAATTTTATTTAACTTATTCAATTAACGAAAAAATAAAGCAGGTATTGGAAAGGGTGCTCGACCATCGATCGCATCCATTCTACCAAGAAGGTGAAATAAATATGACATAAATGTAACCAGCTCTTGTGCATAGCTTTATTCTATTACGAGAACGCATTTGACTCAATCTAAACTTTAGCAGCCGTAACGGCTCTGCGCCATCAAGGTGTAGAGATATATGTGAACGTACTGGATCATATCTAAAGTGGCCGCACAGGTCTGTGCAGATATTATGTCGACAATTCAACAGTAAAAAGAATGTGCAGAACGAGAGCGGGCGACGCAGCAAAAAGAGAAAATTTGTGCTAAACACGGCTTGTAGCCCAGGAGCTGAGGGTGGAACAGTCATAAAAAAAGGCCCGCTGCAAGAATGGCATCGTTAGATAATTGCTTAAGAAGGTCTTCAAAATCGGTGTACAGTGCCTGAACGCAAACCTCAGGATTCTCATGAAGCGACCACAGCATAAGGTATCTCCTGACTTCCACAGACTAGGGCTGTACAGGCAGGAGTCAGCTCATGTTTGGAACGGGGTAAACGGTCGGATCTCATCCCTGATACCAGTGTCCTAGCAATCACGGTGATTCCATCAACTTAGATGTAGATCATATTGCTTTATTAACGCAGTTTAGTGAGCCATTACTAGCAGATACTGTACTACAGTATTCCTAAAACATGCAGCAGCGACAAATTTTCTATGTGCATTACTAAGGGGCGTCAGAGAAGAAGCAGCGAGACAGAGATGAATGCGGTTGACCAGGCATAGATGAAAGCTGAATCAGGGTTATGGTTGTCGGCAGTGAGCTCCGAAGAATAGATTCGGACGGCAGATACGAGGCCTTTCATCAGGGAGGCAAGAGGTGATGGATATGAAGATGTAAGGAACCATGGATTTTGACAGTTGGGGCAGTGACCGCTGCGGAAGCAATGGGAACACACAGATGTCTTCTCGGGTTACCTCCCTGCGGATCTGTTTCGGCAGCTCAGGACGAGATATCGATCACGGCCTGAGTGAATCGCGGAAACAGGCTGGAGGACGATGGTGCCCGAAGCTGAAAATATGGGAAGCCGTATCCCTAAATAGTTAAGGAATCGATGGCTTCTGTGACAGATGCAGATATGTTGATGGTAGGTGTCTGGTGGGCTGCTAGAAAGTACGTGACTTGACTGAGTTTTCAGCGGACTATGTAATTGAGAAAAAGAACTGAAGTGGCTGGTTGTTGTGGGAGCAGCAGGTATCTGCATAGCGAATCTGATGCAGTATTTGGAATCCGGTATAAATTGTGACTAATGTGACTGCTTCTTGGTTCCTCTAAGAGCCGAAATCTTTTTTTGAAATATCAATAGTATGATTTTTTTTTACTCGCAGGTGCAAGACGGTGACCGCTGTTATCATCTAGATTGTAAATGGGCTGCGATTTGGCGAGGTAATATTTTTTATGTTGTTTAAGTTCACAGGAAACAAATAACACAAAAAACGGGAACACATGACATAAGCGCTTACTCCCAAGAGCATAGTTAATTCTCAGAAACAAAAATCTTCCATGCTCTTCCATCCGAAAATACTTCTTTCGTGAAGGTAGAAACTATTTTCGAAGTTACATAATTCTATTGCATTAATATTTAATCTTTTAATCAGTGAGTTTATTCATGGAATACAAATGCAACGGCCTATGCTATAGGGTGCTTCAAAACCTCAACTACGACACTGTTAACACACTGCATACATTATGTCAAAAGATTTGGACAACCCTGCAGTGGCCACAGGATTGGAGAAGGTCAGTTTACATCCCCATTCCAAAGAAAGGCAGTGCCAAAGATTGTTCCAACTACCGCACGATCGCGCTTATTTCGCATGCTAGCAAGGTGATGTTAAAAATCCTGCAAGGTAGGCTGCAGCAGTATGTGGATCGGGAGCTTCCGGACGTGCAAGCTGGGTTTCGCAAGGGCAGAGGAACTAGAGACCAAATTGCCAACCTTCGCTGGATCATGGAAAAAGCAAGAGAGTTCCAGAAACCCATTTACATCTGCTTTATTGATTATGCGAAAGCGTTTGACTGCGTAGATCACAGCAGATTGTGGCAAGCTCTCCAAGAGATGGGAGCTCCAATTCACCTCATCTGTCTCCTCAGGAACCTTTATGAAGGGCAAGAGGCCACAGTCAGAACTGGGCATGGTCTTACTGATTGGTTTCCGATTGAGAAAGGGGTGAGGCAAGGCTGCATACTGTCGCCCTGCCTATTTAACCTATATGCAGAGTGCATCATGAGGAAGGCCGGTCTGGACGAGTCTTCATCTGGAGTGAAGATTGCTGGAAAACGTATCAACAACCTTAGATATGCGGATGATACCACTTTAATGGCAGAAAGTGAAGTTGAACTCAAGAGACTTCTGATGCGTGTACAAGAAGAGAGTGAGAAGTTTGGGCTTAAACTGAACATTAAAATGACGAAGATCATGGCGTCTTGCCCTATCAAGTCCTGGAGCATCAATGGACAAGAAGTGGAAGCTGTGACAGATTTTCTGTTCTTGGGCGCCAAGATTACCTCGGAAGGAGACTGCAGCCATGAAATTAGGAGACGCCTGCTTCTGGGAAAGAGAGCAATGGTTAGCCTTGACCGCCTAGTAATGAGCAGAGACATTAGTCTGCCAACCAAGATCCGTATAACCCGTGCTACGGTCTTTCCAGTTGTGATGTATGGATGCGAGAGTTGGACTGTGAAAAAGGCTGACCGCCGAAGAATTGACGCGTTTGATTTGTGGTGCTGGCGAAGAATCTTAAGAGTTCCTTGGACTGCCAGAAGATCAAATCAGTCGATATTGTCGACCATAAACCCTGACTGCTCATTGGAGGGTCAAATTCTAAAGTTAAAGCTCAGCTACTTTGGTCATCTGATGAGAAGAGAGGAGTCGCTGGAGAAAGATTTGATGTTGGGAAAGGTTGAGGGTCGCCGGAGAAGGGGTAGGCAGCGAACGCGATGGTCAGATGGCATCCTCGAGGCACTGCAGATGAAGTTATGTGATGTTAGGAAGATAGTGAGAGACCGGAAAGCGTGGCGTGACATGGTCCATAGGGGCACGAAGAGTCGGACACGACTGAACGCCTGAACTGAACTGATGCTATAGGGAGTACGCCGGGATTATAAAACTTCTCTTATTAGAGAGGCTTTGTGCTGAACTCTTTCAGGCACGGTGGTCAGAGCTGCTGACCACCATTTCAATTTTTTTTTGCAGCGTCACCTGTTGATGGGAATATTTAAAGGCTGACTTTTTATTTTTTCATGTTCTCTGAGCACCCGCCAGACGGCGGGGGGTGTCTGTAAGGATGTTAGTGTTGTGAAAAACGCGCCTTTGTACCCGCCATAACAGTCTCCGCGTGGTGGTCAGCCACAGTGACTACCACGCATGATTAGCGTTGTAGATAGGATCACGTGGGCAGGACTTTATATTTTATCACCCCAGTTCAACATGAATGCAAATTTCGCGTTCAAACCTACCTTTCAGGTGTTGAATATGAGAATATTCCATTTCCAGGCTATTGCGCAGGATATTCAGAGGTAAATAGAGTATTGAAGGTGTGCCATAAAGAGACCCTAACAGCTTGGTGGTAAGCAACACTGACCACCTCATATGTTCTAAAGAGCAATAAGTAATTTTTTATACTTTCTGTAATATTGTGTTTACGATCATTTTTTACCATTTGTGCAATAAAATAAAAATTTATTGAAAACCCGACCAATTAAAAATAAAAAATAGCACTGATGATAGAAACCACTGAAATGCACAGAGCTTTCATCGAACGGTGGAGAAGATTGCACTGAAAATAACTGAACAGAGAATTTTCTTTTTTGCACATTGCCGAATGTTTGTAGATCATCCTATCGTCCTGATGTACGACCAGCTGCAAATAAAATGAAACTTTCTACATCAATATGCCAAATTTATTGGACACAAAATGGCTGCAATAAGTAAGTTGGCACATCCCATTCCATTTTTGTTGAAGGTTTTCGATGTCATTTTGCGTCCACTTGCCTGAAAATGCCACGAAGCTGCTCTGGAGCTGCAACTACGCGAACGTTGTAACTCCAAGACACCTTTTAATCCTTGTGGTAATTATGTGCCCATTTCAATAACACGACAATCTTTTCCTTTCCTGATTCGATTTATCGCCTCTTCAGAGGGAGCTGCTACTTTTAAAACTGTCAAGCTAATAGAACACACTTTCATTGATTCATTTATATGAAAATTTGTTCACTCCAGATATTAGCATATCAAACGATGCCATTTGTTTGCAAGTTACTTAGTCGATTGCCGATTGCTCTAAACCAATTCCGAATGTGAATCGCTTAGACTTAGTTGATTGATTTTGTGCAAGTAGCAACTCTGGTATGATAATTGTACTCTTAAATCTAAAAAAAAATGCGACAGGTTCGTATTTAGAATTATTAGTTTCAAAGACCTAAAAGTTTTCAGAATATATACTATCCATCTAGTGTTGTTCCTTCCGCTCTTCATTGGTTGAAAACAGTACAGTTGTAATATACCACAACCCTTTTAACACTAACATTTCACTTCGACCGTCTATCAAGTTGTAATTCCGATAATAAGATTCTCTAAACTTTGGCGCGGCTTTAGAACCATCATATTCCGTCATTCTGGACAGAGTAAATTCTTTCCATATCTTTCCAGTTGTCATTGTTCTCATATATTAATAGTTTTCTTCCTCCTTTACTTTTTACTCTGATTTCTATCAATTCCTTCACGCCAGGGTTTGTTTTCCATACACCTACACATTGTTTTATAGCCTTGCAAATGTTTTTAGACCTTTCATCTGCAATGGCACTTAACTTTACTCAGTCTGATTGTCATATTTTCATTCGATGCTTTTTGGGACTTCAGGATTGATTGCTCGGCATCTTATCTGACCCTCTCAATGATATGCTCACTCATAAAGTAAAATAAAGTTATGGCAGTTTTTACCTGTTTTTTAGCTTTTATCTCGTCTTATGTGAATAATAGCAGTGGTCGCGCGCCTTAGCTCTTCACGCATATAAGCACGTACTTTCGTTCATGATTGAATAGTTGGCAGTCTGCGCCTGTGTGGTCGTTTTTATTCCTTCGTTTGTTGTTCCCTTTCGTTTGCGCAGTTCACCATTTAACTGCAATGAACCAACCCGCAAAAATGTTGTACATTAAAGAGCATGTAACTCATAAGGTTTACGAGCTCTCTACATTCGTTATATGAATTCATCGTTAATGATCCATCCGCTACACTTACTGTTAAAGAGGTCAGCTAATACACCAACAAAGGAAGCGGTGGCCCGGTAGTACAGAATCCACCCTGCATTTGGGAGGTGCCAGGTTCGATCCGTGGTGCCGCCAGGTACACACCGTGTTTTCAATGGCTACAAGGTTTTCGTCGACCTGGTGCTCGAGTCTTTGGGGTGAAATGCTTTTGAAAGGCGTCATAGGTCCTAAATAGTTGCACCGATGGGACAGTGATCCGTTCAGTCATCGGGCCACAATACGTCCGCTTCGTGCAGCAAAAGTTGATTATGTGGCACTTTCTAACAAAGCGGTGGCCTTGTGGTAGAGCATCGACCTCTCATTCGGTAGGTACCAGGTTCGATCTTTGATACCGCAGGGTACCTACCTGCTTTCAATGGATACAAGCGTTCCCCCGGTCTGGTGCTCGGCTCTTTGTGAAATGTTTGGAAAAGGGGTGATAGGTTCCACCTTCCCTACCATTTTCCAGTTTTCTAAAAAGTGTTCGCTGTTTTCTTGCTTGTGTTATTCAAGTTAAAAGGTCATTTGCATGAGATTCATTTAAGAGTCTAATAGAGAGTCTATAACTATATGCCATATAACGCATATGCCATATGCGAGTGAGCGCGTGTAAGTAAATTGGTTCACAGGAAGGGAAAGGCGCAGTAACTGTCACACTTGCTCTGTGGACACCCGAACCGCGCCGTAAGTGAAGGGAGGAAGGTGGGAATGAAAGTGGAAAGAGAGAAAGAGGAGCCGTAGTGGAGGGCTACGGAGTAATTTCGACCACCTGGGGATCTTTAACGTGCGCTGACATCGCACAGCACACGGACGCCACTTCGTTTCGCCTCCATCGAAACGCAGCCGCCGAGGCCGGGATCATGTCTTTTTTTTCCCAAGGATGTAAAAACATATAATATTAATGAGCGGTTACAAAAGTTTGAGCTAAATTTTCCTGCCCCGCACAACCTTCATCTGGAAATACTGGACTCCTCTCCACGCGCCTTCTCTTCCTTCTCCCCACGTGCCTTCCATCTCACCCATGCGCTTCCTCTCTCTGTCTTTAACCTTCCTCCAGAAACTTTTTTGTTTTCTAACCGCGCTGTGCGACTGCGGCAACACCGCGTTTTGACAACTTGTAAAATGCACGGATAAAGATTAATTACTTAGTGTTTCTGCGACCCGTCGGCTATCTGAGGAGTGGCCGCACCCCAAACGCGTGCCATGGATTCAGAATAATAAAGGCATGGTATGGTTTTTCACCTCTATACACCTTGTGGTGAATGTCGAGCCAAACGATCAAGAGGTCACAATTGTATAATTTAGTAGGGCCAGTGCGTGCTCAGCACGCTTCTAAGAACGACAGCTTTGATAATTGAATCACAGAAACGCTATTCCAGACTACGAAGGATGACATGAGACTTTCCCTTTCCGTGGAGGACAATAAGGCCTTGGAGATAATGGATGGCGAGTTCTCACGAGACGAATCAAAAAGTTGGGTAGTGTCTCTTCCCTTCCATTCCCTAAGACCTACGCTTCCGAATAACAAGAACCTGGCCCAGACAAGTCTCGCTTCTCTCTAAAGGCCCTTGAAGAAGAAGCCAGAACGGCGGGAACAAGTCACGAACTTCATTGACAAGATGTTCAAAAACTGCCATGCCGAGGAAGCCCCACCACTTCGAGGTGGAGAAGAATGCTGGTACCTCCCCATCTTTGGTGTTTGCCACCCGCGAAAGTCCAGTGAAACGCGAGTCGTGTTCGATTCCAGTGCACAGTTTAAAGGCGTGTCACTGAACCGTGTGCTGCTTACTGGACCAGACCTGATAACAGCCTGCTTGCAGTACTCATCCGATTCTAGAAAGAAACTGTGGCCGTAACCGTGGGTATTCAGCACATGGCCTACTGCTTCCTGATGCGAGACGACTATCGGAATTATCTAAGATTTCAGTGGTTCTGCAACAACGACATCCAAGACGACATAGTAGAGTACTGAATGAAGTTACATGTGTTCAGAAATAACCCTTCACCAGCAGTTGCAACTTTTGAGCTTCGAAGAGCAGCACACGAAGGAGAGGAAGAACTTGGCAGTGACGACAGGCAGTTCGTCGAGAGAGATTTCTGTCGATGATGGTTTGAAGTCTCTCACTATAGACAAAGAAGCCATCAGCCTAATACGTCGCACACAACAAATGCTGGTAGTATCAAACTTTAGGGTCCACAAAATAGCCTCTAACAGCCCAACCGTGTTAGAGGCATTTCCTGAAAAAAGACCGCTCTAAGGATGTGATGGATCTTGATCTGTATAATGGTGCAGCGCCGATCCATCTGGCAAGTTCTTGGGACCTGACGAAGGACATCTTCACCTTCGCGACTCCAATCCAAGAAAAACCATTCACTCTGTGCGGTGTCTTGTCAGTGGTGGACAGTCTGTATGACCCAATTGGGTTTGTTGCTTCAATCACCATTCGAGGGAAGTCCCTCCTCCGAGAGCCAATCGCCGAGACATGCGACTGGGACTGTTCACTTCCTGATAACAAGAGAGCCACATAGGAGACTTGAAGAGCCTCCTTACAAGTACTCGAGCAGCTGGCCATATCTCGCACTTATGCCCCTACCTCACTCACCACCGCACAGCGCAAGGAACTGCACATCTTCTCAGATGCATCAACCAATGCTGTGTCTGCAGTTACTTACCTCAGAACGAAATATCCACGTGGAGCGTGCTACGTCAGGTTCGTCATCGGGAAGGCTAAGCTAGCACCGCATCCGGAACTCACCATCCCAAGGCTGGAGTTCTGTTGTGCAATGTTGGCAGTAGAGCTAGCAGAGCTCATCAATCGGGAAATGAACATGGGACTTCGTGCTGTAATTTTCTATACCGACAGCAAGGTGGTCCTAGTCTACATACATAATGAGACCTGAATGTTCTACGTGTTTGTAGGTAACAGGGTGGAACGCATCAAAGGCTCGACATGTCCAAAACAGTGGCATTTCGTTCCTTCTGACATGAGCGCTGCGGATCTTGGAACAAGGTTTATGCCTACAGCCCAAATGGCAGGATCAACCTGGCTGATGGACTCGGATTTCTTGCATCGTCAAGAACCCTATTCGCCGGTACTGAAGAGCAAGTTCAACCTGGTTGATGCTGATTCTAACACGGAGGTGCGGCTCCAGGCAAATGTTCGCGCAACCTGTGCAAATGGGAAAGAACTCGGCAGGTTTCTGTTGGAACGCTTTCAAAGCTGTATTAGGTTGAATCGTGCAATCGTAGTGCTCATACGTCTGGCGAGCATATTTCGGAGCACTTCTAACAATGTGTCGGCTACCTGTCCGCGTAACAACTTATCAGACCAGCTACGACCTTCAACACAACACCTGGTTCAATCTAAAGCAGTCATTATCCTGTCTGTGCAGAAAGAAGTCTATTCAGGCGAGCTGAGGAGCTTCCAACGAGGAAGGCGACTTTTGAAGTCAAGCTCTCTGTGGAGACTGGATCCCTGGATTGATTCCAACGGCCTTTTGAAAATTGGTGGCCGCCTCGGCAAAGCCGACCACTTCGACCAACAGAAGCCCATCATCGTGCCAGGGTGACACCACGTCACTACCCTTGTCGTGCGGCAATGCCACGAGCAGGTCAGGCATAAAGGACGTCACTTCACTGATGGAGTGTTCAGAGCAGCTGGGTTCTGCATCGTCGGAGCTAAGAGTAACATTGCTTCCTACATACACAATTGTATTACATGTTGCAAACTCCGAGGGAGACATATACAGCAGAAGATGGCAGACCTGCCACCAGAAAGACTAAGCACCTAGCCACCATTCACTTATGTCGGACTGGATGCATTTGGCCCGTGGCAAATTACGTCTCGTCGGACCAGAGGCGGCGAAGCCAACAGCAAACGCTGGGGCGTGCTCTTCCCTTCCATGAGCATTCGCGCTGTTCATATTGAAGTAATCGAGACCATGGATACTCCAAGTTTTATTAATGCTCTCCGGGGATTCTTTGCCATTAGAGGCCCGGCAAAGCAACTGAGGTCTGATTCTGGGACACATTTTGTAGGAGCATGCTCCGAGCTGAAACTGAAGGCCAGTGGTCCAAACCACGAGAAGCTGGGAACATTGTTGTCGGATCATGGGTGCACATGGGTATTCAACCCCCCTCACGCTTCGCCCATGGGAGCAGCGTGCGAAAGGATGATCGGAGTCGCACGTCGAATTTTGGATTCCATGCTACTTGAGAAGGCCCCTGGTCGCCTTACTGACGAGGTCTTGGTCACCTTATTGGCACAAGTCTCAGAAATAATAAATGCCAGACCACTCGTTCCTGTTTCAACAGATCCCGCGTGCTAGGAAGTGCTCAGTCCTGCAATGCTTCTGACACAAAAGGTCGGCGGCATCACAGTGCCACCAGCCTTCAATGAAAAGGATATATACCGACGAAAGTAGCGGCAAATTCAGTGGTTGGCAAAATCGTTTTGTGCCGTTGGCGATGCGAGTTCCTTGCTACGCTACAGTGTCGTCGCAAGTGGCAGTACCCAACTCGCAACCTCAAGGCGGGCGACATTGTGCTTCTGAGGGACAGCCAGGTTCATCGCAACGAATGACCCATGGAACTCATTGTGAACGCTATTGAAAGTGTGGACGGCAATGTGCGAAAGGTAAAGATAAATAAATTTCTCCGTCCTGTTACTGAAATGCTTCTGCTTATTCCGCGCGAGGACTGAAACTCCATATAGCGGTGTAACCAGAAGGAGAGTGTGCTGTTGATGAGTTTGAGATCAATTTGCCCACCGCACACAACCTTCATCTGTAAACACTGGACTCCTCTCTACGCGCCATCTCTTCCTTCTCCCCACGTGCCTTCTCTCTCCCTCATGCGCTTTCTCTCTCGGTCGCTAACCTCCGTCCAGAAACGTTTCGTTTTCTAACCGCGCTGCGTGACTGCTGCAGCACCGCGTTTTTAGAAGTTGTGAAATGAACGGATAAAAATTATTTAGCTTTTGTTTCTGCGACCCGTCATCTATTTGAGGAGTGGCCGCACCCCAACGCGCGCCATGGAATCAGAATAATTAAGGCACGGTATGGGTTTTCACCTGTATACGCCTTGTGGTGAACGTCGAGCCAAACGATCACGATTGTATAAGTTCACGGTCACGATTGTATAAGTTGGTAGGGCCAGTAGATACCTGAACCCGTGTAAAAAGTATTTCTTTTTGGCGCATTGATCAACCAGATGCCTTAATGTCTGAAATTCTCGCAACCAACTTTGGCTGTGCCCTTTTGAGGTAGAATATTAGCCTTTTAGAGGCGAATGTTATTTTAGTACTGTTAACTGAAATTGAACGTATATCGCGAGAGCGTCGACAAGCGCGTAAAGTTCTTAGGCAGATTTCGGAGTTGTCAGAATTGACACTGCGCATTCTGCAGTCCCTAGTATGATGTTCCACGCTACAACAGTCACCCTGCGACAAACTCGCTAAACTTTCTCTCTGTTTTGAGCTTTTAATTCTTTGCGACTGTTTGTGAATCTTATTTTTGCATATCTCCGCGAAAAAACTAAAACAAATTATTTACCTACAATGATAATCATTACACGTTCGGTATTGTTTTTTGGTTACACATTTTTCTTGCCTCAGGCAGGTCAGTTATTAAAGCAGCACTCACGATTCTTGACCTGCGGGATGGCCGTGAAAATACGTACCACACGCAGTTATAAAATATTCAATTCAAAATCAATGCCGAAGTACATGTCGTACAGAATATTGTGACTTTCTCTTCTCTGAAGCACAAAATAAAACGCAGAGGTTAGCTTCCGCTACAAGGAGTGGTCACTGCTTTCGAAAGAGCTAATGTAGTAACCAAAGCTGGTCCGATTGATTCTTCGTCACTGATGGGATTCTACGTTCAGGTTTGTACTGGTTCTTGATCACAAGGTTCATTACCTTATTCTCACGCAAGACTCATGATATCACATTTCAGCCATGCGCATATGAATAGGCCAAATGTAGCCAAGCGAAATAATTTGAAAGACAGATCACAAGTGACAAACGGAACTCAAGAAAAAGGACAGGATAGCTGACTTTAAGATACATGAATATGTATCAATTATCATATGTCGCTAACCGCATTTGAACGCAATGATCCCAAATTTGTCGAGCCGCAGAGGGAAGAAACAGGGACAGCTTTAGAACTGTTCCAATGTTTGATATCATGTCACAAACACAGCGTTAAACGAATATTTTTTCTTAAAGGGAGAAAACAGGGAATATTACATATAAAAAGTAAGAACAAAATAAGGCTCAAGTTTAGGGCAGAAAAAGAACAGCGTAAAGACGGCATCGCTATTATTGGCCAGAGATTCCATAAGCTACCATATATATAAAAACCACTTGAAAACCAAATGACATTGCAAATCACGATCAACCTGCAGCCTACTCCAATTAGAATCTGATGAGGCAGGTGAATAGAAGCACATGTTGTGTCTAATAATCCCCGGTGCGAATATGATGGCATTAAAGCGACTTAGCAAGCAACTTGTCTCCATGCTCGCTCATAGCGCCTTATCCTACATATCGGCATCGATTGAGGCTATGACCCTTACTCCTATTTCCTCCGCGCTGTATAATCGGAGCCCTTGGCATGCCTCCCCACACTTCGCTGAACAGAAAGGAGTAGGTCAAGCGTAGAGCGAACAAGAACAGGGCCGTAAAATTAACGCTGCAAGTAAAGAAAAACAAATTCCACGAACGGACAGCCCTAATGGAGTAGAGGAAACAAGTACCCAAGAGGGAAAAAGGCATTCATTTTCTCTTCTTAACTGAACTAAGTCTTTACAGCGCTAATAGTTAATGCACCGTGAAACTGCGTTCCTCCTCTATCGTCTCGCCGCTGTCGGCGTGCCCCGATCAGCATCGCATTAAGGGAAGCAAGCAGTATAAGGTGGTTCTTGGGCTGGGTCCCTCGCAAAGGCCGATAAGGGCTTCGGACCTAGCGTTCTTATCTCTAAAGCTCTTTCGCACGCTCCAGCGAACACGCTTCCTTACTGAGGCGTCGTTACGCATGCCTGGACACTTCGAAGCAGGAGGAGAATTGAAGGGCCATTTTTTGGTTTCTTTTCTTTGCCTAGGAGATTCGATGCCACAGTTGCTTTGACCGGCACTCCATCCCCTTCAACATTTGATTGACAAGACATTTTTGTTGTCTCGTTATTCTAGTAGAGCATAGCCATGCAGTCTCTTTCCATATTGGCGTAGGAGGTCTTCTGCATGTGCGATGCTTTTCACTGGAAGGTTCTGTTTCTCCACATGTATAGATTGATTCTGGGGCTACGAAGACGCTATTTGTAGTCACCATTAAAAGAACTCATCATTATACCAGGCGTTTTGTAGAAATTAGACAGTAATTAAAAAAGGGTTTTATTTTTATATTCACGAAGAAAACGTTTGATGATGCTAATTAGCCAGCCACTAACCAAATTCTGCTAAAAAGTCTTACCTATTGAAGTTCGTCGCTGTATCGTATTTATTGATTTTTTTGCCAGCCGTAAGAAATTTCCATATTGTTATACAGAACTCCTAAAGCGCGAATTACAGTGATGCTTGGATCAACAAACTTTGGGCTCCCGCTACAATGCTCCAATGAAGTACACTTTAAGAATGTTTCAGTTTTACATGATGCGGGATATGCCTCGTCAATAACATAGGGCTTACGTGCCTGGACACGAAGATGACAACTATGTTTACTGTACAGCATAATGAAGATGTCGGTGTTTTCTGCACAGCGCCAGATGAACTAACACGCGGCTTCGTCAGTGGAGCTCATGAGACACTAGGGGCTAGATTAACGAGAAACCCGCAAATAAACGTTGTAGAGTTAACGCTCTAATAGCTGGTGCAATAAATGAAATACTCTGCTGCTAACCACCATTTGCAACCAAGCGTATAACTGTAATAAGTTGAAAGTTGGTTGCATTGGGCAAATGTGTCACTCGTTAACATCAATTACCATCGTGCTGATGTCCGACAGTTCTTTTCAGTCGATCAGTCATGTCCGACTCTTCGTGACCCTATGGACCATGTCACACCACGCGATGTCCGACAACATTTGTATTATTTTACTAAAGAAGCTGTGTTTATAGCACAAAATGTCTGTTTTTAAAAATTAGTGTCTATCTTTCCCGAAAGAGCAGTTAAAGTCACCGTCTTCCCCGAAACAACAGTATACTGCATTCGTTAATATACAGATCATTTGCGTTACTCCTGTGTCTAATTACTAAGAAAACACCGAAAGAGTTTAAACTAACTTTATAGTCTAATATTTGAATGCCAGAAATAATGCAGAGCACATAGGAGTTATTCGCTGTAGTATCAATGTTGCGAAAGGTCAGATCTCAATTTCAATGTCGATCTCAATTTCAACATCAGATCTTGGTAAATAGCCACAGCTCAAGTATCCCCAGTAAGTAAAGATTAGCTTCAAAATTTGAATTTAACTATCTGGTCCTACCCTTCAGACCAAAAAACTGTAATGTAATGTCATCCACATTCAGCTCGCATATAGTTATTCCCACTACCTACCAAAACTGTGTCTACAGTTGAATACAGCTAGTGGGTTTATTAATGAGAAGGAACAGCAGAGAATATTGAATATATGCTGCACCTTATCTCGGTAGGACTTCTTTCACTTAGAAGACTGTCGTTTGAAGGCAATTATGTTTCTTTTGTTTTGTTGCGTAATCGGGTGTGAAGTCTGAAAAATATTCACCTTTTTATTTCAGAACTCTGATCACATGCGGGTTTGTTTATATGCCACGTGGTGTTCATCTTGCAGCTTCCATGCGAGTGATAAGTTTTAGAGGAGGGATGCTCTTAACTGCTTAAAGTGGAAATCCTAGGAACTTATAACGCCCCCTCATAAACGAACAATAAGAAATTTCGCCTGCGCTCGAAATTATTCACAAAGAATATACGTCATACAACACAAAAAACAAAACTTAAGCACTAGCCCGATGCCTAATTAGCTTACCGCCATTAGCTGCTCTCATGATCACATTTTCTGTATTTAATAAATAACCTAAATCTTTCAGATTACCATTCTGAGGAAGGAAGTTCGCACTAACTATACTAGGGAGTTGGACACCAGGAAATGAGAGACTTTAGTATAAGTTGTTTTTCTGTGAAGTCAATAGTGGCTTCGTACATAAGTAGATAAATACATTGTTTATTTTTGCGACGTTAAACCCCGCAAACCAAACATAGTTTATGGGTCCATCTGGTCTTCTCGCAGTGACTGAGCTTTGATGTTTGCATTTTTAGATATACAGCTTCATTTAAATGTTGAAATTACATATTGCCTGAGAAGACTGACCCATGTCACGCAAACAAGGTAAACGGTGATGATATTTTCACAAATGGTACGCACTATACCCTCACGGTCTCGTTTCCTGGCAAATAGCAAATTCAAAAAGAGGGAAGTGGTTGTATAGTTCTTGCCTGTAACCGCTTTACCGCGTATTATATTTGTATAATTATTACTCTGTTAGCAAGCTTAAAAATGAGCTACATAGTTTAGCGCATAATCAACAGTAACGCAGGGTCCTCTAAAGGGACTAGAACATACGCCCTGACTGAATGCCTCCTTGATGTATGCGGACAAATGTAATGGCCGAAGCAAGTTTATTCTATATTATAGAGGACAATGTCAAACACAAACCACGGCACTCCTAGTGAAACCTTAGCTCTAATGAAACCTAGATTGCCTAAGCTTCATGATCGAAGCAATGCACAAAAAAAAAAGCGCGTAAGTCGGAGCTCATAGAGGAAAAAAATCGGCTGCAAAACAGCTATAACTACCTGAGGAAAACGTGATCCTGTTGTTGCCCAGCTGCAGTGCCTTCAGGCTGCATTGCTTTAATTTTGTTTGAATTCCATCTCCTTCCAACTTTACTTTCTAGCACGGTAAAGATCAGCGGCCCACAAAAAGAGGCGCAATGGGCTAGACTGAAATGAGTTATTGAACCGCTCAGGTCGCTGACCCACATACCTCCCCGGACGCAGAAATCGAATAAGGTCTTTCTTATTTGCACGTGGTTTTGTGGTTTTTGTGCACTTGAGAAAATGTGTGCGCCCTGATCTTTCATCAAACGTTTGCCAAGCGGGATTCTTGGCTGGGCGTTTTATTCCGTATACTAGGCATCTTCATATTTTCACTGATAAGGTGATTATGCGACGGTCAGTAAGAGAGCCGCTGCTTCGTTAAGGCACGTAATCGGAGGGAACCGATATGACAGTGTCGTTGAGGCTTGCTGAATTGTTCTTGGCTCATTGCTGACACTATACATGCTGCTGCATGGAATAGAGCCCATGATGTGAAGAGAGGGGCATTTGTGTTAAAAAGTGATCTGTACACTGCTGTCATACACTGGTCTATCACAAAGAAGCCATTTCTGTGATCAAAAGTACATGAATAATAAATAAATGGCAAAATATTCCTAGAAATCTGGCTGGGGATGAAAACTATAGAATGCTGGAGAAGATACTAACAAGATTGTTAAACTTGGACGTTTGAGTGGACAGGATAACAATTATTCCTTACACATTTTAAAGCTATTTACCAAAGCCATGATATATGTATAACGGCAGCACATTATATGTGGTAACTTCCTGTTTTTGAATAGCAGCTGCAGTGAGTCCGGAGAGCTACGTCGTTATGATAGCGGAAAATGTCGAGGCATCACAGGAGAGAACACTAATTAAAGCTTTTGTTGAGGGGAGTAAATAGATGGCGTGAGATATCTTAAATAAATCACAGTAGAGGCATGCCAAAAAAGGGGTGCAGCTCAACAGCACGAGTACTCTTTTCGCTCTGTTTTTCTGTGGCCGACACAAACTAATGAGGTACACAAGAGTGCTAATTTCATTGTTTTTGCTTGACGATACAAAAATAATAAATTCTGTTCTCGGCGAGATTTTTCAATCCGTATGTTCCATTTAAAACGACAGGAAATATAGCAATGAAACAGGAACCCTTTAAAGGGGCAAGATTACTGTCTCTGAACTGTGAGTGGGGATCTGGCGTTTCTTGGCATAATTTTCAAACACACCTAAAAGAAAAGCTTTGGAAGCATTGTACGTCACTCGCCTTCCTTTCTGTTTGCAACACATTGTTCCTTGGTGGAACATAAAGCGTTAAAAAGAAAGCACTGCCACTAGGAAATCATTACCTATGAAAGCTTAATATTTGTTTAAAGCCCTTTGGTGAATGCGTGGGGGTTCCAAGGGCCAATGTTACCACCTTTCTCTCTTCCATTATTGCTCGGTGCAGGTATCCACAGAGAAAGTGTGACTGATACTACACCTTTCGTTTCCTGTGAACCAATTATTACAATTAAATTTCCCGTGTTCTAGGTTAAACGTCTTCCGAATATGATATACAATATTTTTGCCACAATCAACATATCCGTTTAAATGCTTGATGCCCCATTTTTCGCTTGCAAGACCTCTGGCCCGGCTTAGATTGGTGAAACTGGACGATGCCTAAACATATGCCTCTTGAAACACGAGATATCTTACAGCCAAGACCACTGTAACCTGGCTTACCCCTGCTCGGACTGCAAACGATCAGGAAAACGTACGCGATGCATTCCAAAATTTGGGTGCACTACTGTTCCCTTTACACACCCTGACAATTTCATGCCAGAACTCAAGGAGGCCTATTACATTGCAAAATTTTATACACATGTTTCAGCATCTCCTCTGTGATCCTGACAACCCCTGAAATTGAATTTCTTGCCTGACAAATGAGTTTCTTGCGTGCATGTTCTGTGCCTGTCTTTTCTGCTTTACTTCACGTTTTATCATGCGCGTGTTTTTATGCCCTTATTAGTTCCCTGATGCTGCCTCGGGTTTTGTTTGTCTTTTCTAGATTTCAGCATAGATTTCAGCATAGAAAAGCATAGATTTCATAAGAGGCAGTGCAAAACTTCCCGCTAAGAAGGTTCTAATTGTAATGCAGAGTTCTTCCAACAATACAAAGACATAGTCGAAAGCAAATAAACACCGAATTCTTCACCGGGAACTGTCGCATACCGACGACTGGAGAATGACAATATCGCCGTCCACCAGAATGACGCTGACCCCAATCCGATCCGTGGCTGGTCGAACAGCGGCTTGGAGCCGAACACATGTCCACTTCTTGAGTCGACTGAAACGTGACCTGACTGTCGACGCGACGCGGCCTTGATTTATAGTGAGCGCCGCGTCTGTTCCAGTGCAACGAAACAGGCGCACTCATGCTCGTAAATGTTGCAGCGAAGCTACCACTCTCGATCCAGTGAAGACACGCCCTCCTTACTCAAGTGCCCCAGAAATATCTATAATATGCGAGTTGTTTGTTGACTCGTAGCAATATAGCTCCTTTCCGTGCGAAAGAACCCACATGATCATCAGGAGGGAGACACGATCTTGCTTTCAACTGCCTTTTTGTTTGGTCCGCCAGATCGTGACGTCACTGTGCACATGTGCTGGCGCTGATAATTAAAACTGTGATTTCGCACGGTATCATCGGACTATCTAAGCTAAGGAATACATAGCGCTTAACAAGTCGTCTAACACTTGCATATCCACTTTTAGTATAAATTATGTGAGACAGGAGGAAGCACCGGCAGGTTCATCTTTCACATGCCAGACTAGCCGATGCAGCAGATATCACCCAGCCGCGCTTCTTCCACATTTCGTCTTCTCCTCGGTGTCCTTTCACCGATGATGTGGAATATGTACTGATGAAGATGACGTTCACTGACTCCACTTACATTATATTCAGAGCATGCAGACAAGATTCAGTGGATGAACGTATTTAACGCCTCTATGTAAAAATTCTCATCAGCACCACCCTCGTTCATACATGAGCTGGTGCACTTGGGAATAGGCGGTCACACGCAGCATCAGTACCTCATAAAATTTAACATTGAACAGCCGTCTCCCCATCGGAGTAGTTTTTCTTAACGTTGGTGCGTTAGGAGAATGCGGGTGTAATATCCGGTGGCTCCCGGCGTCTATCGAACATATTGATTCCATGTTCTGATAAAGCAACCAACACTTTAGGGGAAGGCCTAAACGCAGTCCAACGTTACGAGGTATTTCTTGCAATTAGTTTATCTCATAAAATATGAGTTCTGTTGTAAATAAAGTGGCACAGTTATTGGTGTTGGATACTGAGTCCAAATCTTCTGAACGGACAAGCAGTGTCCTAATCCAGCACAGAAAGCTCGTTAATCGGAGCATTTATAAAACAGCATAGAAAAGGTGTTGTGGGTTTGCATGACATAGTAGCACAGGGCAGAGTACTACAATTACTTTGAATAAAGATAAAAAGAGAAAATGATTTTTAGGCGCTCTCTTGTCTCAGCACAAGTAAAAGTTGAACCAACTTTCAAAAATGTTCTTCTGGATTTCTAGTTAAATGCTTTCATGATTAGCAGTTTCATTGCACATTTATGAAAACAGAAATTCTTCTAGACTTTCCGTGTTTGGCTGCGTGCTCTCTTAATATGTGCCCTGCATAGAGCCCCTCGTTTTCCTTCGCGTCTTTCGTGAGTAGCCGTCTATACAATATTTTCTTCTGGGGAAGGTATCTTTTGTAAATATTATATAAAAGTTTCGCTCATGATTCAAGGATGTAATTTTCAAATTTGTATTTCCGCATCTTCTCTTCAACGAGGCTTCCTCAGTGTATCCGTCAGTACAAACTTTATGTAGTTTTATTGTTAGCCTAATCTACAGTATATTTTCTTGGCCTAAAGGTGTTTTTTTTTTCGAAATAAGCACTTTGTGAAATTTTCAGCCATTGATTTCAGGACGCCCTTCTCAGATTAAAATTTCTCAGTTGCCTCGAAAAACACCGTTTCCAGAAGTTTCCTCAATGTAAATTTTACTCAGTTTTAATGTTAGTATTTATTATTATTCAGGTTAAAGAAATGAGAAAAAGAATGGAAGGGAAGATTGTTTTCAGTAGGCTAGGACACACCATGTTTTTTATATCAGATACATTTTGCTTGGACAGCCGGTTCGAGCATAGGTGCGCGAGCGGTTTGTGTGTGTGTGTGTGTGTGTGTGTGTGTGTGTGTGTGTGTGTGTGTGTGTGTGTGTGTGTGTGTGTGTGTGTGTGTGTGTGTGTGTGTGTGTGTGTGTGTGTGTGTGTGTGTGTGTGTGTGTGTGTGTGTGTGTGTGTGTGTGTGTGTGTGTGTGTGTGTGTGTGTGTGTGTGTGTGTGTGTGTGCGTGTGCGTGCGTGCGTGCGTGCACGTGCGCGTCCGCGCACACGTGCGCAAGCGCAGACCAAAGATGCACTTCCAGCTAAGCTTAACTCTACTTGATGTAAGCGTGCCTGCTGATTACTTTGCGTGCCCGATTTACATAACCAGGAAGTGTCCAGGATTCACAAACTACCAAAGAAGCATACCAGGATTTTCCCCAAAGCCAGTCCTTCTCTTTGCCTTTAATGAGTTATTACGTCATAGCTGTGCATGCAGGCTGACAGGTACAATCAGCATGGAATATAATTACATGGTTCTCGCGCTGTGATACTTCTGTTTTACCACAGACTGAATTTCATAGTTGAGTCGTTGCAATATCGGTCTTATACGTTTCTGCTAGGCAAAAAAAAAAAAAAAATGTCGAAATGAATGAAGCTGCTTAGCTCACAATACAATTCTGGAACAAACTAAAGGCTTTTTTTTTTTTTCTGGCTTCTGTTGTCGGGTAATTTGCTACGACAACCCCGAGCGAATTATAAAGACGGGCTTTGTACTTACAATGCTCGAGCAGTAGCACTGATATAGGAGGGCGATTTCCTAAGTTTGCGTTTCTCACTCGAGTGCTCCATGTTACGAGTTTTCTTTTATTCTACCTGTAGAGCGTAACAATCCCACCAGCGATTACTGTGCCTGATAATTCCGTGTTTCAGAATCTTTACAAAAAACATAAAATTTGTTATGGGAGAGAAACTTCATACAAGATACTATCGAAACAACGTTTATGGTCCCCTGACTTCATCTTCTTTGCCGAATATTGAGGACGGAAATGCAGGAATAATAAGAGTGGTGGCTCTAAGCGCAAACCTTTGGCCTCGAGGTGATTTAGATAGTTTTTATTCAGGGATTACCATTTCGATTCCAACTGTACGATAGGTCGCGAAGCTATCATCCCTGTAGGTTGTTTGCTCTGGGAACTACGGTATGTCTCCGCTTACAGTGCATCTTCCTCTTGTGCGACTATAGGATGGTTCCAATCAGTGGCAAAAATCTTTGCTCCTAGGAGACGGCCGGTCTTTGCCTGAAATGTAATGAAATATGTGGATTTCTTTATTTGCATGCGCAACTCAAAACGACTGCTTCGAGTGCAGCTTACCGTAAAAATGTGGAAATCTCGCTATAGGTGTGCGTTATGTTGCAGGAGTTGCTGTTTTAAAGCTCGGTTTTTAGTTTTTAAAGAATAGTTTGGCTCCACCTAGGGGAATATTTAAAATTATTTTGCTCTGCGTGATTTCGTGGAAGTACTGGCAAGCCAGCTATATACAATAATTCGGTTTCACCAAAAATAAATTGGACGCCTTGATTCCTGATCTGTAGTTATCATGATGTTGATCCAAAAGAGCATCATTTGCTTCCCGAGGCAATTTTTGTTATATAGAAACGGCGTCCAATGCAGTTTGGCAGTGAGAATGGTATGTGTTGGATGTTCATTAGTTAAATTACCACCCTTGTATTTTTTAAATGTCTCTTTGGTGATCCATAATTGCGCCTAATGTCTACTGCTTTTACTTCAGCAGACTCAGACGCCGTGCAGTTTAGACATATAAATTAAGGTTCCTTACATAAATATTTGTCGTCCTAGTGGAGAGCGTGATTGTCAAAGCAGATTCGTTCTTTTCAAATGTTTCTGGGGTTTATTTTTCTCCTCAAAAGCACAAACGTTTGCTTCATCCTTCTCGATTTTCTGTAGCCATTGAATTAAGTCTACGTGACTACAAATTCTTCGCCTATAATTCACATATGGTCTATACGTCAGAATTTGGCCCTTTTGAGCTGCTTATTAAGCAAAAAAAAAAAAAGAAAACAAATCCTGCAAAGCTTTTTTATCACACCATAGAACTTGCTGTCTTTTACAAATTGCATTCAGTGCAAATGAACTGGTCAAGATATTATGATTAAACATTTAGCAATCTGCGACGCGCATTTCGATATGTCGGCGCATCGGGTTTAACTCACGCGAGACTGTAATAAGTTTACGCAACAGAGTGTAACATGTAAAGAAAACTTATAATGAAGACTCAGCATTTGTCCGCGCAATAAAGTCAGCTTTGTGAAGTGCCAGCTGTAAGAACTTCCTTGCATTGAGTGGGTGAAGAATTTTTTATGGGGAAGCCATGGTTGGTTGGTTGGTTGGGTCATAGGAATGGAAAGGCGCAGTATCTGTCACACTTGCTCTGTGGACACCTGAACCACGCCGTAAGGGTAGGGATGAAGGTGGGAGTGAAAGTGGATAGAGAGAAGGGGGGGGGGGCGTAGTGGAGGGCTACGGAGTAATTTCGACCACCTGGGGATCCTTAACGTGCGCTGACATCGCACAGCACACGGACGCCACTTCGTTTCGCCTCCATCGAAACGCAGCCGCCGAGGCCGGGATTCGATCCCGGGAACTCCGGCACAGTAGTCGGGCCGGAGTTCTCGGAATTTTTCTGCGGTGATTACGTTCAGTCAGGGGATGCGGCAATGGTTACAATATATTGCGGCGGGGAATAACTCACAAAATAAACAGCAAATTGCCTATAATCTGCGGCTCACAATTTTGCCAAACCTGGCTGGGAACATGCATACACGCGGGTGGATATCGCTTGGCTTTTAATTCGCAGATAAACACGTTAATGAAAGAAACACAGGAGAGTATAGGTTTTATTCCCTCACACGAAGGTCGTTTAACCTTGAATAAGTTATTGGTTTATGATGTTTCAAGTCTTAAAGCGACTCAGGCTATGAGAGACGCGCCATAGTGGAGGGCTCTAGAATTTGCGGCCACCTGAGTTTCATTGACGCGCACTGACATCGCACAGTACACGGACGCCTTGGTTTTCGTCTCAATCTAAAGCTGTCCGCCGCGGCCGGGATTCGATCCGGCATTCCTGAGAACAACATCCCAGCGCCCTAACCACTGCGCCACCGCGGTCGAGCCCTTGAATACCAAATGAAGCATGTGCAGTTCTCTATAATTCTATTGTCGTTTACATTCTTCTGTTCGGGTCAAGGTTAATGTTTGCTTTCAGTGTCCGCGAGTTGTATTTCTTTGAGAGCTTAGCACATGAGCAAAGAAGCGATTGGTATTGGTATCAAAGTAACGTTTAATTTTGAAAATTGACTGTTAACTATAAAAAGGCACGTGTTTGATGCCAATTTATCTTTAGGCACGTAACAAACAGTTTTCGTTTTTTCAATACGCAGAATTGCTGATTTTGCCGCGTCTACATTGTAGTATATAAGTTTATTTTCGTGGCTGAAAGTACATCACTGCATGTCAGGAGTGTAGAGCCAATCGTTCAGAATATAAATATTCAGGCGCCACGAGTGAGTCAGTGTTATGATTGAACACACAACAATGGTCTTGTTTGCTCACAGAGGCAGTCAGGCCCTAGCCGATGCGGGCTCGATTATAGCGTTATTTCTGTTCTGTCTGCCAGACCTAGTTACGTCAGCTTTCGGGCGGCTGTTCGATTACCCAGGAACTATGGCAACACGCTTCCGGTCTACGCAAATATTTCTGCAGTCCTATATTTACTCAATGTACCGCAAATTGTGTTGTATATAAGGAAGTTAGGAAAAAAATTTCGCCTCCACCAGTTAATAATTGCAGCTCTTAGTACAGTTATCATGCCCTACGATTCAGCATTTACAGCCAACTTAATCCTGTCGCGAATACTTTTCTAAAGCATGTTGTGGTTTATTAAATGCCAGTGTGTATTTAGTTTTAAACTAGAGGTGTTTATTAAACGGCTGATAAAGCTTGGAAGTGTACTTTTTGAACCTGTGTGTGATGCTAGTGAGTAGGTGCCGCTGTTGGACCCGACGTCTCACTGCCCGTCGCTAAGAGTTGAAGGCTATGAATAAAAGTACCATGGGTGTAACACAATACAGTCAAGTGGCAACGCATTGCCTGCACGTGGGACAGCCGGGAGGATATCAAGCATAAACCGAATAAAACCCTAATATTAATATAATATCTCCAAGCCGATATGAAGTCTCCGTCAGCCTATTATTTTCATTAGTTTTGAGTTAAACCTTAAAGCCGTTGATAGAAAAGTAGGGGCCCATACTCACAATAAATTTTAATACAAGGCTGTTTGCTCTTTTGTAAGATTCTCTAACGAAACCCTCAATGCAATATTGAAAATGTAGGCAGCGCGTAAGCGGAAATATAGACTACATGAGGACTGCGTGTGCATGCTGGGTATTTTAGCAGAGGCTAAGCAAAATAATAAATAGTGCTTTCAAAATTAAATACAACATTATGTGCAGCAACAAATTCTCGGTCCCGACGAATACAATATGTTGCTAAACTCCTCAAATTTCGCAGCTAGTTAACTAAACTCCGGTAAAACCTTTTATAGCTCAGGTAGTTGAGCTGCCCCAGTGGCAAGTCAAAGTCGTGAACAAATTAGATGCCACAAAAGTTTTTGAAGTAAGAAAAAAACTATTTTGTAGAACCTTGCACCGCGAAGGAAATCTGGCGTCGTTTTCGGGTATCAAACAGTACTGTACCGCAAGAAATGGGAATGACGCTCGGTGCTGAAGCGACGCCCGGTGATGACGTGATCAGTGGCAACGGCGCTCAGTTCGAACACTACTCAGTAGTGCGCCAGGCTATGTACAGTACGCTCCAATGTTAAAGAGAGCGCACGATCACATGGCCCACAAACTTCGCAGAGCACTGCGACCAACAATTGACGAGAATGGATGGCACTATGTGCATGATCGAACCGAAGCAGGCAGCTGTGCTTACTGAGCATGCACCCTGTGTCATTGCTTGCCGCCAGGTCTCCCCAGAGCGCTTTGCAGAGCACGGTAGCCACAAGGTCGCGTGTTTCCTTTAACAGCGGTCCGCACTGTACATTCTTTCGCCTCTGAGAGGGTCGCTTGTTTCCTTTAACACTTACCGCATTGTATATTCTTTTGCCTCACAGCTTGGTCCAAGCAAAAGGCCAGTCATTTGGCAGCTGCATGGTCGTTACTTTTAGGAGCCACGTAGCGAAATAAAATTACAAAAAGCGCAGTAGCGCAGGCAGTTCGGATGTAGCATTGTTTGTAGTATTTCACGCCACTACCAGATGTCGCTTTTGTACCGCCCTTCAAGCGAGTCTCTTAAGCTCAGTTTGGTTTTTGTACACGAAAAATAATTCCTCTCACTGCAGTACATAAAGATTGAGTTTTTTGTTTCCAAAACCGATAAAGCATCGTCTTGACTACTGCTTGGAACTTTCAATAAGACTAACCACCCAACTGCGATAACTAAACAGTTGACTAATAATATTTATTGAATCAGAACCTAATTAGAGGAATTTTACAGCATATTGTGTATCCATCCGTTCGAGAGTTTTATTCTACAAATAAGGTTTTCTATTTTTTTAAGTTACTAAATATTTTATTGAAACATCCTGTACGGAGCCGACGTTTTTACTTCCACTGCTACTTCCTCTAACCTAAACATGATATTAAATTTTTGAAATGCTTATTCAAATACCCGCATTTCTTTTTCAGCTGTCAGAACTGCCAGTGTATTAAAAAAAAAAGCTTTCCATAAGAGCCCGAACAGCTAACGCTAAAAATGCTCCAGATTGGGTAATCAATTTGTAAAGCGCGTTGTTCTTCAAGCTCCAAATGCACTGGTATTTCGAAACTATTAAGTACAGACGCAAATAGAGGGCACGCAAGACAATATATATATATATATATATAAGCGAAAAGACCAGCGTACTGACTTCAGGTGGAAGAGTATCAAAACATGCTCGTGGAGGTCGGCTTCTGTCCCACATCTTCTGAACGCTTGCGTAGATTGCGCTCCGAGAACATTTCATAACTACGTGTTTGCTGAATGGTTAGACTAAATTCCGAGGATGAAATAATAACGCGACATGTAGCTAAGGACAGCAAGGGCAGAGGAGCTCGTATCTAAGAAAATATTTGGAGCTAGAGTGCTGCAACACTTACCAGATGAGAGTTCCACTGTGAGAAGCCGTTTGAACATTAGGCTTAAGTGCCGGTTGCTTCATCGCATTGCGTAAAGGCAGTTAATTCTAGAGTAGGTCTTCCAGCATAGTATAAGAACCCGTTTCCTGCAGTAGCGCGTGTAAGGGGAAGGCATGCAATTACCTTATGAAATATATAAATAATTCATCAAGACTCTTATGATACGGTCCAAACAGCAGTTAGACCTGAACACGGACATATATTGAAGAGCTTCGGAATGAAATCAGATACCAGCCGACAATGTAGTACGATATGACATTGATTGATTGAAGCAAACATTAAAAAAAACTTGAGAAATGCGCGTGGTTGGCCTACCATAGCTGTGGAAACCACACTTTTACAAGAACTACACAGGTCTGATAATAGTATTCTTAGAAGCGAATGTTATGTTATGACCAAACCGATTATGCGTTAAATAACACAACGGCAGCAATATATTGGACTGACGTATGGGAATATGGTTATAATTGGTTACTGGAAAGATATGACGCTCGGCGTCTAAGGACGACAGATCTGTACAGAAAAAAGAATAAGCAATATTTTGCCCTGTCAATAACAGGGGCTGAAATTAGGATGAAGCAGAAAGTCATCTTTAATGAACAAATGTATCTATTACAGGATTGATGTAAAATGACTAAGCGCGTATTTTGTATGAAACCGATTTTCTAGCTGCTACACTTATACAAGGCGGTCTCAAGAATTATGCGACTAAGAATACGGCATTTTTAATATTGGAAAACGGAATTTTATTTCCTTTGTATAAGTTACCTAATCTTTAAAAGATCTCCAAATAATGTTCCCTAAACTTCAAATTTGAAATCTGTGTTGCGGGGTCCAACCTTCATGTATTACTTGGGAGTTGGAAAAACAGCTTCCGAGAGCCTTCCCTTCCTTATTAATAAATGCTTTATTCATTCATGTCTCAATCTTTTTCCCTCAATAAACAAAAGCGTGTATTACTAGAGAGAAAAACCTGAGTGTTTACTTGTGAGTGTGTTTTAGGCTATACGGGAGTTTAAGCGATACTTCTTTCGGTCAGGTATCGGATACAGCAGCTTGGTGTGCCTTCTCTTTCCTGCTTAAACTACAAAGGCGAAAGACAGAAGCTTCATATTGAAATTGCAGAGATTAATGCTTTAGGTAAAACTCAGTTCAAGTCGGTCGGTAGGATACGGCTTAATGGAGGTATGTTGATTTCAAGAAAATCTGGTAGGGTGTCGTCGGAAACATCGTTTCTAGCGCGTCGCAACCGCAACGCAGTGGAACGGCAAGTCGTGAGGCTCCTACCTTGCGATGCGCATCAAAAATACAAATCGACCCTTTGGAGCTGAGCAAGCACTTTTGTTGAGGATTTATGCCATTGCTGCCGCAGGCTGTGTTGATGAAAACGCTTTATCCTGTATTTTTTTTATTTGGCATGAAAGCTTGGTGCAAAAGAAAGAACGAAATTTCCGCAGAACAAGAAACTGCAACTGTCCCGCCCTGAGCGGAAGGAAAAACCTCTACAAGAAACAAGTTAGCCCCTGAAATCTCTTGCCCTTGTCGGCTCTGAAGGAAATTTCGCGAAAAGGAAGCAAGCGATTACTCCACTGAAGAACAAAATCCTATTTTACAGAGATTTGCACTGTCTATTCCGCACTTTTGACGCAATGCCTATGATTTAATTCAACGCAACAAAGAAACCAAATACGGCCAATTAAATGGAATGTGCGTTAGCAAACGTTTATTCGGAGAAAACACGCGCTTTTATTTGCGACGGGATAGAATGCCAGATGTTTCTCTGCCATATGATTAGGATATGAAATAAATAGCAGAATATTTACGACACCACGAGCGTCAACAACACATAAAAAATTAGATCTTTACTAGCTTTTTAGAATCTTTTATCTTTACTAGCTTTATAACCGATTACACACAAGGGTATATCCCGCTAAAAGAGAAGGTCCGATCGAGGCTGGTAGACTATATACAGAAAGTGGGCGTACTTTATCTCTTGTCGTATTCGTAACAGCGCGGATATATAGTTTTGCTTCAAAGCCTTACAATGGAGCCATTCGCAGCACCTTTGATTCCCAAAAGTTTAGGGACACTTGAGGATTTGACGCGACAGCATTAATGACGCTGGTTAACGGCTCCGCGTGGGGTTCCTTTTTCTACTTCCTTTTCCTTCCCTATTTATAATTCGTCTCTAGTTTTCCCTGCATTCTCTCAAATAAAGTGTGATGCATAAAGTCTTGGTATAAATGGAGCAGCGCGCACAGACGACGGATGGGAAAAGGACAGGGACTACACACGCACTTTGTTGCGTTATGTGCGCTTGTATAAACATTTACCAACTATCCTAATTAGCTCTTCCATTACAATATTAAGCTATAAATAATGTGAAAGACCACTGGACATTGGTATTATGACCCGCTTAACTACGCCGTGCGCCCCAGCCTGCATGGCCTGTGGGTAGCGTGTCCAGCTTGGAATCCAAAAGCCAGGGTACAAGCCTTATTTTAAAACCTCTAAATTGATCCTGCAGCTTGGCCATCAATATCGCAGTCTAACGTCTCGTAGCCAACGATGAATTCGGGCGTGGCCAAGCCACCTGTAAACTGCCACTCATCAGAGTATTGATTACGATTGGTTGCTTCTACGCCGACTACAACACCGCCGCCGGAGTTTCTACAGATTGCGACTGTTAATGTTATCCTGTTGAAATATTGTGAAATATTATAAGGAGAGGTTTACTTCATACAGAATAAAAGCCTGGAAGGTATACTTAAGACTTCCACTCCGAGGCTAATAATCCCATTCGTGCAGGTTAACAAGGGGGCTCATGCACCAAAGCAAAATTATGTATGCAATCAAACCGGCTAAACCGAACATTGAAGTGCCAAGAAAATATTGTTGTAAGCTGTACTGTTTCTAACCGCTGAAGGCCAAAAACAAAAAATGACATACAATGACTTCAATTGGGTAACAATGTTGAATTGTCTGCAGAAAAAACAAACAATCTTCATTCGTAAGCTTTGACCGATTCAAAGCTTGTTTAGTTCACGTCTACCTTTATTTTTCCAACCTATTGAACATGCCAAAGTGGGGACCTTAGGCAAAAACGAAGACAGTAGAAACCCTTTTAAAGGACTTAATTTGCACATCTTTCTATACTCATCGTCGCCGTCCTCATAGATGGTAGCAGAGAGGGCACCTCGTTGTTAAAATTTTAATTTTTCGTGACTGCATCATCAAGATGGAATAACGAAGTCCCGATAAACGCCCGTGATCATCACACCGGTGAGAACGTCGCGAACCTGCTCGTCACACGAATTCCAAGTGAAGCCAGCTTTCCAGCAGCCATTCGTGATCGACAATTCGAGAAGCTTGGAGGATTGAGAAAAGGGTGACGGCGGATAAGGAAATAATAACTGCAATTTCAATATGTGTGCAGTGCAACTGATTTGAGTGTAGCACTTACGTATGGCACACTAGGGATCTGCAGGTATCCTCGAAGGTTTCTATGCGAGGCGCACTTTAAGGAGTTCTAACAAGCTAATCCTCCACTCAGGGAGACGCCAAAGAAGTCTGTCTTTTCTCCTCCCCTTGTTTGGAGTGATTGCGTAAGTGTTCCTGGCAGCCACGATGTGTGTTTGTGGGATCACGTGGCGTTTTCACTTTAACAACTGCAGGTCGAATCGTCGTGTTACTTATGTGTTTGGTTTTGTAATAAGAGCGTGGCTTGACTGGTTAATTTGGGCAGTGTTACTTTAGCTTCAGATGGTTTTGGTGACTTTTACTACTGGTTCTCAGTGACCATATTTATTCTTGTAACCGACAATACACTATGACAAGATTTGTTATAAGAGGTTCCTTTTCCCATAGAAACAATGTACACGCTGACGGCGCTGCGGTTGAGAATTGTATCCTATATATCGTTCTGAGTGTTATTGTTTTAAAAGGAGTCATTTCTATGTGCTCGCAGTGCACTTAAAACGTGTTTATGCTAAGTATAGCTTTCATGTCACAATACCTACAACCTGTGTTTAACCAGCAGAACGACGTTTTTATACTCTCGAAATAAAATACCAACATTAAATAAACATGGCTGGTTTTCTGTGTTTTCCAAAAGATCCAACGTGAACATATTATTTATAATGTTGAGCGCTTCAACACCACTGCAAATACTGATCTTTGAAACACTTCGCACACTCAGACTATTTCAGACAGCCTTGTAATTGGACATTTTATCGCCGCTAGACATTTGGCGCAGCGAGGCTAATTAGAATCGTTTTCCCAAGTTTTCAAGGCTTTGGAGCAATTTAGGTGTCATGGGCAGCTGTTGTCACATCAGTGTAAATGACGGACAACCAACGGAGAAAAAAGCGCAGAGAAGAAGCGCTGTGTTTACTATGAATTCAGTATTGTCATTAAATGCTGAGGGCTTGCTCACTCCGTTTATAATGTTTTGCATATGGGAAGCTCTGTTTATTGGCAGGCCATTTGTGTCCATCTCTGTTATTACCCTGCATAAAAAAAGACCTTCATTCGTTCATCCCCCTTCTACGTGTCAAGCCAGCAGTCGCCACCACCCAGACGCGGTCAGCCACTGAGCCAAGACTCGTAACGCTGCGTCGACGACATTCCGAACGCTGGACAGAAGGGTCGCTTTATGAAGGGTCGTACGTCATACTTATGTTATGACCCTCCTAACGGCCTTCCGCCAGAGTGGAGTTTTCAGCACCCCAGCGGCGTTTCGAGAAAGTGGAAATGCCACAAATATACAAAAAGTGGCTGAGCGAGGGAGAAATGTGTTTTACGTAGGCAGCCTCTTTTATATACAGCTTTGTTGGTCTCCTCGGTAGCCGGACGGCTGGAGCAGTAAAGCGCGAGTTATAGTCATCACGCTCTTGACATTCCCCGAGCTCGTTGGTCTTGTCGCCCTGCCTCACCCCTTCACGCGTTTTCTCGGCTTCCCTGGGCTTGACCCCGTTTCTGTGTCCTCGCAATACGTTTTGGTTATTTGTCGCTGTCTGACGTCATTCTTCGCTACTGCGATTTGCGTGAATGCTTTTCTGAAAGCTTGGAGCAACTTCAGCGGGAGTAGGGCTGACCGAATGATGGCGGTGAGAAACTACAGGTTGCCAGAACAACGAGTTTATAACAGGACATTGTGTTTTTTATTTCTAAAAAGCATAAATACTTTTTCCACGCATGTCGCTGCTTTTTACTGTATTTACTGCCGGCATTTTTAAGCATGTCAAAAAATACACCCCTGATCTTAGTCGCTTTGAAGAAATTTGTCTGGTCGCGAGATATCCATGAATTCGACAAAACAACACACTATGCTAATCTATATTTCTTCACTGTGAATATTACATTCGCGTGAAATAATTCGCAACTTTTTCTCTCAAAAAAACAGAACATGGTGTTTCAGGCCTGTTTGGATGATTCTGCGTTTGGAGCCAAGCTGGGCAGCAGTCGTGGACTGTTAAATTTTCCTGATAAATGCTGATATACTTCGCTCGCTACTTGTGGATGTCCCTTGCTTTGTTGTACGTCACTCCATATTGCTTTCAAGCTTTCTGTGCCGTTTTTGAGTGCATAAAATTTAATAATGTTTAAATCCTTATGTCCCCAGTGAAGCCACAGCATTATGCTTGTTTGTGGGGACTAAGATCCTGGAAAAAGAAAAGGAACTTTCGGTGCTTTCTGTTCTCACTTAGACTAGCAGAGAGGGGAGTGACGATCGCTTGAGAGCTGGGCGCGGACAACGGCAAAGAGGAGGGTTCCGCGAATAAGGAACTAATAAAAGGGGGGCAACTCCTGATAGATGGCATGCTGCACTTCCTTATATACGCTCTCACGGAGAGGGTGTTGCGAGATGCGACGACTTATTATAAGCCATGTTGCGTCGTCTGCAGTTCCGGTTTTAAAAGTTCTTATTGAGACAGTGGTCACGCTGGCAGCGGGCATAAAGAATAGCTGCTCGTTCACATCCTGTGCAGGCGTGTACATCCAACTACTGCAAGTGAGAGTCGGATAGCTGCTCGTTTGCATCTGTCTCTGATGCATAATGAAAGTTTAGGAGTGATGACACCTCATTCGATGGCGCTTGAACATTGCTTTTCTTTGAAACTGCATTTGCAGGTTAATCCTCGAAGCTGCAAAAATTCGCACCCTTGGGAAGGCCGGTGCTCACCAAGTCTGTGGGAAGAAAGGGCAATCTTTTGTCATGTGTTTAGTGGAAAGTGTAAATGCACAGCATGTGTTGGTAGAGATGACTTCTCTCCTCTCCACTCCATTGACTGTTGTGTCTTTCCCTAATCGTTGATTGGTTATGGTCTTTGTTGCCTAGTGGTTTATTGGGCGATTATGTGCTGTTGTGTATTGCTCGCCAATGGCGGGAGTATTGAGGTATAAAACAAGATGTTTTGATGGGACCGAGGGCAGGGATCGTCCGGTCAAGCTACGAGTCATTCAAAAGTAAATATGTTTCGTCTTTGCTTTCGTCTTTTCTGTCTGTTCATTAACTCTTATAAATAGTTAACTTTTCTGGAAGCATCCTCGATTACAATGATTGAGCAACTTCAAGCCTGTAAGATGCTAAGCAATCTACCAACCTATATTTCCGAAATATTTTGTAGAAGGTCCGGAAGAAAATAAATTTCACCCTTCATGGCCTTGTAGTAGCCTGGCAAGCCTTATATCTAAGGGGAACACTTCTTCTGACCGAGACAGATTACCTCTTTTCCAGTTAAGCAGTGAAGGCTACTCTCAAAGATAGCGTTCAGACATGCACAGCAGATGCACGCGACAGGTAATTGAAAATGATAACTGTTATCTGTAGCAAGAGACGAAAGACTGGATTACAAAACTATAAAGCACGCATGCCTCTAAGACAACTGAGAGAACAGAATCGATTCGGAATATCGCCAATTCCCGACAAGCACAACGTTATGGAAGAGCGTGTTCGATTTCTCTGTCAAGGCTAGCACTGCGAGAGCACCCAGTAATCAAAGCTGAAGAAATGAATGGCGACACTGTAAACTACCAACTATAAGAATCCCCAGGTGGCTCCAGTATGTCCAGTTCGAATGAAATGCTGGAGTCTTCGATTTTTGTTTGATGAGCACCACTTCAGCTGCATAAGAAAAAGGTGTCTGCCCTAGTCCTTGTACCCATGACACATTTCAGCGGGTGTGCATAAATTATTTTTATTATTGGACTTCGAGCGCGTTTGCTGCAAATTAAAGTGAATGACAAAGAACAATGTAGTAAGGCATCACGCCATGACCTCTTTGAAAACGAGATGATATTTTAACCTTTGTCCTTTGTGCGTATAGTGCAACATGCAACAGACACTGTACGGGTTCATCTGAAGTTACAATGTCGTGTTGTATGCTTAGATTACCTTGTTTTTTCGTCGACCTTTGAGGACTCTCAGAAAAGATTTAAACATCACTGGAAGGTATCCAGTGTTCAGGGCTAACGTTGAAGCCAGCGCAGTGGCACGGGAGAATAGAGGGAAACCCGTGGCAGCGTCTCTGCATGGAGACAAGGAGACAGTGAGTGCGGCCACTGTGCACCCTCTACTCCACAGACTTCCTCAGCAGCGCATTAACTCGCTTTATATTTACACGTGGCCTATATAATGGGGGCAAGGTTTCGTGTGAATGCCCACATCCCCTCTCCTAAAACCTGCATGTGGCTAAACATTGCCAGGAATATACCAAGTTGCAGACAGCTCGCAGCCACGGGTGCTGGACGGAGAGGCAAGACCGATGACCACCGAAGGCGACTTTGGAGCCAGGGGGAAAATGTAGATGGCCGCCGCAACCGCAGGTCCCGCTTCCTTACCGTCATCCGGCCAGGGGTGGAAGTGTCGATGGCCGCAGGTGTGCCACTGAATTTCTCGTCGGTCGATCAGAGGAGCTTACCGGGAGGCGGGCAGGAACTGCGTTTTCGCGTTGCGTAGCCTGCTGCAGCCCCCCCCCCCCTCCCTTTAATGGGTAGAATGCTCATTCTTGGCCTGCCTCTTTTTCCTCCGTCGTCGACGCCGCCAAGAATATGCGCTGCTGGGTACCAAGCTGCTACCGCTGTTAAAGCTGCAGCCGCGACCACCGAACGGCGCCTAGGCAGCCTCTTTCCTGCAGCTTTCGCTGTGGTAGACGCAGGGATCCGTTCCACGAACTCCAGCTTGATCGCTCCGTGGCCGATCGAAAACCGTTTATCTTGGTGGCCTGGTTAGCGGTGGCAGCAGGCTCTGGGTCCAGGAACGCAGCTACTGTTTGGACGGCTTGGCGTTCGATGCCGCAAAAGTTTTCATGGCCTCCGCCGGCTCCCTTCCTCGTTGGCTGCAAGGCTGTCTGTTCTCTAGTTACTTTTTTAAACCCACCCTAACTCTGTCTTTTCCAAACAGAAAGCGATTGCTTGCTCTGGTAGCAAAATGCACTGAATATCGACAAGGCGTTCTGTCCGTATTCAGCATGTCAAATCACTCCCTGTGCGTTGGTCAGAGGTACGTCTGCCGAAGGCGCAAGTTATAACGAGGCTCGATGCTCGAAATGCTAAGCCTGACTTCTCGCTGCAGCTGCCTGCTGGTGAGGAAGAGCGTCCTTTTCGAGCCACGTAGCAGGGCTCTGATTGCGGTGCGCTTTGTCTAAAGCCAAGCTCCGCCATCCTCGCTCGGAGCTCTGTCGCGCATCGCCGTGTGCCCGACGCAGCAACCGCGGCGTTTTTGCGAACTTAAGTTTTACCCGTTCAAAAACTCCACCATGTACATCGTTAGGCAGCGAAATGACACAACTTGAAGCAAGTCTTAGATCCGTTCGCATGCTCAGGGATGCACACGTCGTGCAATATAGCTCGCCTCGGCGGGCGTGAACAATCTCAAAAGAGTCATTTGTACCCTTCTCGTGGGAAACATGGTTGCGGAAGGGCTATCGAAGTACAGCTGGCAAAGTTTCAAAGCGCTCACAGCAATATAAGCTGTGTTCGAGCGCCCGCACAGGCAGCAGTACAAGCGTGCCCTTATGCGACGCGTTCCCGCCGCTGTTGGCAACACATGTTGACAAAAAAAGAGGGAATCCTACCGCTGTTCTTTCGAAAGCTCCTTTCGGCTGACTGGATTCCACCCAGCATTGATGCAGTTAAAATGGTCACGGCTTCTCTGTGAGCAAGTGGTCACCATTTTAAAATGGTTACCGCTTGCTCACAGAGAAGCCGGGTTGTCCGCCTCTTCTCTGAGGCTGCCTGCTGCGAGCTATCATAACGAACTAGCGGGTGCAGTAGAATGAATAGTAATGTTACCTTTCATGCCATCAACGAGCGTGCGCAAGGTGTATACGCTACAGTGCTGTCCGTCCTCCAATAGAGCATGGCAAAGTGAAAACACTTCGAGAGGATGCCCATCGGACTAGCGCCCTCTCGTCACCCTGCTGCAGAGCGGTGGAATACTGTGACCCCTGCTCTCGAATAAAATTACACGATCACAGCGGCTAACGTCGGCTCCTGAGCTCTGCCGGTAATGAACGTTATGGAGGTTTAATTTGTTGCCGTTGTGCATCACCCCTGCCGTATAAGAAGAGAATGACCTCAGTTTTGCTTTCTGTTATGGCTAGTCTGTGTGTCGGTAGTCGGATACACACAGACATTCGATTTGTCACAGTGCTGGCCCCACGTTGGGCGCCAAGAATATGAAGATTATTCTGTAAACCTAATGGGCGAAGGAGGCTAGACGGTACAGTCGCCTTTATAGCCCCTGCATGCCAGCTCTAACAGACAGAGCTGCGACCCGAACCTGTGGTAGAGGGGTCGTTACTGCGGCGGGTTTGGGCCAGTGGGTACAAGCACCGAGTTGCGCATCGAAGCGAGCTTTAATGCACCCGAGTAATTACACTCGCAAACTAACAGCACTCAGATACAACTATGTAGCGATCGAACGTCCCGATCGCGGTGGCAGGGGTATCAGAAAACCACCAAAAGAGAAAGAAGACGCAAGGAGGTGAGACAACCGTTCTGCTCACCTGGCGTGGCTTCGCGCTCATGGCCCGTTGCGGTGTGTGCGCACGATGACCAGGCCACTCGGTAATGGCGCACTGCGTACCGACAGAAATCATGAACAGTGCGCGTGGACACCCTACTACCGAAAAGCCCCGAGAGAGCTGCGACAGGCGCGCTTTTCGTATCGGACCGGGGAAAACTCTCCAGGTTAAACCGGGAGTAAAGATTAAAACCCGCGGCAGCGTCGCTGCGGGAGACAAGGAGACAGTGGGTTCAGCCAGTGTGTCCTCTCCTCCACCTACTTCCCTAAGAGTGCGCGTAACTTGCGTTATAATTACGCGCGGCCGTTACAATAGGGGCAGCGGATTCATGTGAATACCCACAATCGAAGGCAGAACTTCACCTACCGGGCCGGTTAAGCGAGTCCTGTTATTGTTTTGCATTCACACAAACATCCTCCTGAAGAGAACTCTTCGCAGTTAACAGCACCATCAATCTTCCAGATGTGTCTGGAAGCCTACGTGGGCGAAGTTCTGTTATCGTCGCACGGTTATCTAAAAACGGCAATCTATATTTCAGATGAAGCCATGTGATGTTAGGAAGATAGTTAGAGACCGGAAAGAGTGGCGTGATATGGTCCACAGGGTCACAAAGAATCGAACAAGACTGAACGACTGAACTGAACTGAACTGATAATTCACTAGTACCCTCAGCCGAATTCAAGACACTTCTGGCCCAGTCTGCGTGTCGTTGCTGCAAGGGCGTGATGTCTGCCTCAAATTTTAACCTTCAAAAATTGCGCAAAAAAAACTTATTTCGGCAGCCACTTCAGTCTTCATCGTGAAAATTCGAACAGATTACAATAGACCTCTGTGGGTCTTTACTAAGGTCGTATTTCAGTATCACGTAGGTAACAGTAGGAACTGCAAGTTGACTGCTTATTAAACGCCGAATCCTGTCTCATGGTAACTGAGCAGCATGTCCAATTTCTCAGCGGAGGGCATTTTAATGCACTATGATGCTCTCAAATTGTTATCTCGAAGAAGGGAACGGCGTTTGCAACAAGCCTCAAGCAAGCAATGAAGCAAGTGGTGTGAAACGTGTCACTGAAGCGCGTCTGAAAGCAATCAAGAACTATTTTGGAACAAAACACTTTATGAAAGTGATCAGCTATAAGCTGCTTCTGCATTTCGACACCGACAATCATGCTTGGAATATCATCCACCTCTGTTTTATTACCGTTACAGTCCCAATGAGTAACAGACTTCCCACATGCCATTGCGCTCATGCACAGTAGCATTTTAGAGTCTGTTATGGCAGCCGTTTCGATAAAGAGGACGGTGGAATTAGCAAATACATTAATTGATGCAGTGTTCATATTGAAATCATATGTGTACCAAATAGTTAAGTAAATAAAAATAGGAACGACGCTGACAGGCATTTGACTACCACTGCCGGATCATGAATGGAATTTCATCAATATCCCTGAATTAAAATACACGAAACAGCTGTATTAACTGGAACTCAGCTACTAGGCAGAAACGTGAATGCCAATGAAACTGTTTAAACCTATACTGATGGAGAACACAATAGGATATAGATATAAAATGATTGGGGATACGTTCTGACAAGCAGGTAGCTGCCTCGGTCGCAAAAAGATTCAAAGCGATGTGATAGACGCAATTAAGGACGAAGGAGCATTGGCAAAGCATGTATAGGAAATGTCATAAATGTTCAGACGATTGCAAAATGGTTAAATCACTGGTGGAGCGAACACTGGCTAAACATGCACTATCGCAGAGTGCGTGGCGGCATTTGTCAGTGGCAATTCATTGAAATGCCAACGTATTCGGTCATGTGACAAAGGCAATCAAAAGGAATGTGAACAGCTATCGTGTTCCGGCGAGCTGTATCTCATGCAGCAGGGCTGTATCGTTCTTCTCACATCTACGTCCTCTATTCCTCGCTCCGCTGCGGTCATGGATGGTTCACAATGAGGCATTACTATGGACGCGTTGCTATGCACAGCTATGGAAGCGTCGCGCTTCTATGCGAGACGCAGACAGAAATATCGCGTTTGCAACTGAGTAGCTTTCGCTCCAAGACGGCTGGTAGTTAAGAACCACAGTTTCCAGTTTTAGATCACGGAAATGTGGCAGGAATAGCAGACAGGTAATTTATTTGATTTGCTATTTAACATATCGAAGGGTCGGAGGCTATAAAGATTACCACCTGAAATTTCGGTTACCTGAGCTGCTCCAGCATACTCCATACATCGCATAGAACATGTACGCTTTGCTTTTCGCCTTCTACAGCTGGCTAGCTTGCAGCTGCCGGAAAAGCTGTATATTGCTGCAAGGACCTTTTTTTGTTTTTAATGTTCTCTCTTTGTCGAATAAAATGGGGCTGAGGCATCTTAACCTCAGTGATTACAGATATCATGAAGCAGTGTTAATTAGTCCACTTTGACGGCTCCCCTTACGGACCCTCGTTCGCGCGCATACATTTTTTTGCTCGATCAATCGCTAAACGGTGAATCGCTGACTATCTTATCTAACACATACCCAAAGCATGTAGTAATGAGGTACTGCATTATATGAACGACGAAATTGAGTCAGCCGTTCCAACGTGTCAGATTGGCCTTCGTCAGTTGGCCTTCGTCGTTTTACTTGGGTCCAAATGGCCTGGAGGGCTGGAGTTCATTTCGTCCACCCATCTCATACTCTCATACTCGAAGCACAAGTTACCAGCACCCGCCGCACCCATGTCACGAGATCTCGTGACGTCATACAAATCAACGAAGACTTAGTCTATAGACATGTAACTGGCTGACTGCCACCTGTCATAGTCAGGAGCACCATTAATTCCTGACTACGCCGACAATGATTTTCTGGAATAGAAGATCTTGAGGCTGTCACGCTAGTAAGAATTCACGCACTAAAATGTGTGTAATCAATTCCGGCGCGGCCTTACAGGAAGTACTCCGTTAAAATATGTTTTCTTTCTAATGCTGCATTCAAAGTTGCATATTTGCCGATTGTTGCAATATAGTATCCTGTCAACAAAACTTCCCGAACTCAAGCACGCATATAAATCAGTCTTCAACTTCCACAAAAACTCATTAAATCAAGCCTAATTCCTAGGAACTGCTTAAAGTACATGGTAAATACGACAAAAAATCCACATGAGATTGTAGGTCGCGAAAGCTGATTGGACCTGCACTGTTTCACAAACAAGAGGCCTAATAAAACTTGCGGTTGATTGAAATAGCATGAGCCTGTATTTTTCTATGACCGGATGCACTCTGCTTGTTAGAATGAAGCGGACAACTTGCCTCTAATAGAGGCATGAAGCAAGCGCACCGAAAAGTGAATATCTGGCCGTTCCCGTAAGACCTCACTAGTTTCCAGATTTTTGCTGTTAGGTAGGAGAACCGTTTCAAGAATGGGATTAATTTTATGCAGAGTACGTAAAATATTTTTTGTATACCTGACTTCCTGAAATAAAGTTCGTAAAATATTACCATCAATATGCCATAATTCTAACAGCCGCGCATTTGTAGCGTCTGGTAGGGTATGCAAGTATTTAATATCTAGTCGAGACGTAAGTACGACAATCCCTTGGCAAATTGCTTTGTTCAAACACTACCCTGAAATCAAATCAAGGCAACGAATCGCGGAGAGTAAAGCAAAAGCGACTGATTGATTGCGTGAAGCTTACCTGTTTTCTGCAGTCTAATCCATAACAACACCATCATTCTGCACCCAAATATTTCAATCTGATCAAATAATCCAATGTACCTGTGCTTGGCCGGTGTGCTGGGGCTGTCGTCGTCTTGAATGAATGAATGTTTATTGAACTTTTGTCGCTGCTGCAGCCGGACCAGGATGAAACGCTATAAACGCAATTCACCACAAGCAATTTGGCACTTCTGGCCCATTTTCAGGACCAGGAATGATATTCTGCGTTTACAACCAATACAGTAAATGAACGTTACCTGTCTGACGACGAAAAAGTTTAGCGAGTAAGAACCAGGTGAAGGATGATTGCGTGCTGGATAAAACCGACTCAATATAATTAAGGAGCGCATAGTGTTCCATTAAGAGGCTGTTTGTTTAATATTATGAGATTGTTATTTCAAAAGCTGCGTATATATTTTAATATGGTTCTCTTAGGTCGGTGATAAAATAGTGTATATTGTATACTACAAAAGCTTCAAAACTTGAGCAAATTTCGTTTGGTTTCGTTTTTCTATGTTTACGTTCCTCAGTAATACCAGGCGCAACACTGCTATTGCATAAATGCGCCATGAATAAAGCTAGCAGAACGGGCTTCAAAATGCGCGATTTTATTATTCTAAACTAGGAGTCCCCTTACCGATTAGGAATGTTTACCATAAAAAATTCAATTACCATAAAAGAAAAAAATACTACAATGCCACAATATAATATTAATTATTATTGTTAAGGTATTATATTATGGTAATATAATATAATATTGTCACGGTGTGAAGTCTCTGATCAGAAGTCACCGCGGGACACAGGAGTTACAGAAGTCAGAGTGCGGCAGGAAAACTAGCAGGCCCACTTCAACAGAACAACTTCAGTTTCTTCGCCTCGAGGAGATGAACGTCGGTTTCTTCGCCTCGAGGAGGCACACGCTCCCGATCAGCGCAGAGGGAAGATAAAGAATGCAGCGTGTCATTGCCCGCCCCCCCCCCCCCCCCCCGGGTACAAGAAGCATCGCCCCGATGCCGGAAGTGTGGGTAGAGACAAAAACAAACAAACAAAACAACCATTGCACGAAGGGCAGTTGCTCGCGCACAGAAAGAGTCAACACTATCGGTCGCAATACGGTTTCAAGCGGACCACGTGGACCACGTCCGGGAGCGTGGAGCGTCGGGACTTTTTAAATCCATCAGGAACAACCTCATAGTTTAGGTCCCCAACTTGGCCTACCACTTTGTACGGGCCAAAGTAACGACACAGCAGTTTCTCACTGAGGCCTCGTCCACGTACAGGAAACCAAACCCAGACACGGTCTCCAGCTGTGTACCGGGCGTCACGGTGTCGGAGGTTGTATCGTTGGGCATCGCGGCGTTGCTGATTCTGAATTCGCAGCGTGGCCAGCTGACGGGCCTCTTCGGCGAGGTGCAGAAAGGTGTGAACATCTGCTTGTTGGTTGCCGTCGTCTAGATGTGGTAACATGGCATCAAGCATTGTGGTCACTTCACTGCCATGGACCAGACGGAAAGGTGTCATGTTCGTTGTTTCCTGGACCGCTGTATTGTATGCAAACGTAACGTACGGGAGCACTTCATCCCACGTTTTGTGCTCTACGTCGACGTACATTGAGAGCATGTCAGCGAGTGTTTTGTTCAAGCGTTCGGTCAAGCCGTTCGTTTGAGGATGGTAAGGTGTCGCCTTCCTGTGTTCAGTATGACTGTGAATTAAAATCTGCTGCAGCAATTCGGCTGTAAATGCGGCTCCTCTATCAGTAATCAAAATCTCCGGTGCGCCATGGCGCAGGACAACGCAATGAGATGAAAAACTTTGCAACCTCTAAGGCAGTACCGTTGGGTAGAGCGGAGGTTTCCGCGTATCGTGTAAGGTAATCCGTAGCAATAATGACCCACCGGTTTCCGGAGTGTAAAAGGGGAAATGGTCCCAGCATGTCCATGCCAATCTGCTGGAAAGGCCTCGATGGTGGGTCTATTGGCTTCAAGAGCCCGGTGGGCTTAGTCGGCGGCACCTTACGACGCTGACAGTTGCGACACGTTTTCACATAGTGTGAAACGTCTGAGTTAAGTCGAGGCCAGTAGTACTTTTCCTTGAGACTTGCAGGCGTGCGGGTGACTCCCAAATGTCCAGAGGTTGGCTCATCGTGGCAAGCTTGTAAGATTTCATCACGTAGACACATAGGTACAACAATCAGGTACGGCGTTTGGCTGGCGGAAAAGTTTTTCTTCATGAGGACACCATTGCGCACACATAACGATGACAGAGCACGCTTGAAAGCTCTCGGAGCGGTTGTACATGCACCGTTTAGATACTCCATGATGTGCCGAAGTTCGGGATCTGCAGATTGTCTTTCAGCGAGGCACTCTGTGCTGATGGCATTTAACAGTATGGCCTCATCAGGAATTTCATCTGCGGGGGGATCTACAGGGGCACGTGAGAGGCAGTCGGCGTCCGAATGCTGACGGCCAGATTTGTACGTGACAGTTATGTCGAATTCCTGTAATCGTAGACTCCATCTTACAAGACGGGTTGAAGGGTCCTTTAGGGTTGCAAGCCAACATAGGGCATGGTGGTCAGTCACTAACTTGAATTGTTTCCCGTAAAGGTATGGCCGGAATTTCGACGTCACCCGCACAATGGCTAGACATTCTTTCTCTGTTGCAGAATTGTTCGATTCGGCTTTAGATAGACAGCGACTGGCGTAAGCGATTACACGTTCTTGGCCGCCCTGGATTTGAACTATAACGGCGCCCAGGCCTATGTTGCTTGCATCGGTGTGAAGCTCCGTGTCGGCGTTTTCGTCGAAGTGAGCCAATACGGGAGGTGTTTGTAGGCGGCGTTGAAGCTCTTTGAATGCTTGTTCCTGTGGTGCGTCCCAAGTGAAAGGCGTGTCTGTCTTTGTCAGACGTGTTAGGGGCTCGGCAAGTCGAGCGAAATCTTTGACGTAGCGCCGGTAGTAGGCACATAAGCCAAGAAATCGTCGAACAGCTTTCTGGTCTTGGGGCGGAGGCAAGTTGGCAATAGCTGTGGTTTTCTCTGGATCCGGCAGGACACCAGCGTGGCTTACGACGTGCCCCAAGAACTTGAGCTCCGTATAAGCAAAATGACACTTCTCGTTCTTTAGCGTAAGACCAGAGGATGTTATGGGTTGCAAAACAGTTTCAAGGCGCCGAAGGTGCTCCTCGAACGTTGGAGCGATGACCACAACGTCGTCAAGGTAAACGAGACATGTCTGCCACTTGAGATCTGCAAGTACGGTGTCCATAAGCCGTTGGAAAGTAGCCGGCGCAGAGCAGAGACCAAAGGGCATAGCCTTCAACTCGTAGAGCCCATCCGGAGTAATAAACGCCGTTTTCTCGCGGTCCCTCTCATCTACCTCTATTTGCAGGTATCCGGATTTCACGTCCATTGAAGAGAAATATTTCGCGGAGCAGAGACGATCCAGAGCATCGTCGATGCGTGGCAGGGGATAGACGTCTTTCTTTGTAACTTTGTTTAGCCGGCGGTAATCCACACAAAACCTCAGCGTACCATCCTTTTTCTTCACAAGAACGACAGGTGCAGCCCATGGACTCCGCGAGGGCTGGATGACATCGTCGCGAACCATCTCTTTCACTTGGCGAGTGATAGCGGCGCGTTCAGTCGGAGACACTCGGTAAGGTGACTGTCTGAGAGGTGGCACGGTATCATCCGTAATAATGCGATGCTTGGCGAGATCGGTTCTGCCAACACGTGAAGAGTTGGAGAAGGTCGCCCGATAGCGCTGGAGGAGCTGGTTCACTTGGCGATGCTGCAGTTGAGAAAGCGCAGGGTTAATGTCGAAGTGTAAATCGGTGGTAGGCCTCTCCATCTCGGTCAATGACAGCGTCGCAAGTCCAGAGGCTTTTCGAACATGCGTGATACCGCAAATATGGGCCACTACAGTCCCCGTACTTAAATGCTGGTGCTCACCGCCAAAATTTGTGAGTAGGACATCTGCTTTTCCGTCTTCGAGGCGAACGACTCCTCTGGCTACAGCAAGACTGCGTTCGAAAAGTAAGATCTGTTTGCTCTCCATGACACCTTCAAAGTTTCGCAGTGTATTCGCAGCCACAGACGTCATCCCACTGGAACGGGGCGGAATAGTGACGTGATCATCAAGGATGTGCAGTGCTGTCGGTCGCTCTGCAGCACTGTGTATTGCGTTCTCAGTCGATAAGGTCACTGACTTAGTCTGCAGGTCGATAACGGCCCCATTTTCTGCTAAGAAATCCATGCCAAGGATGACGTCGCGGGAACACTGGACAAGTACGACGAAGGTTGCTAAGTACGTTTCTTCTTGCACTGTTACCCTAGAAGTGCAGGTACCGGTCGGCGTTATCAAGTGGCCTCGGGCAGTACGAATTTGTGGGCCTGTCCAGTGTGTAGTCACTTTTTTCAGAGTCGCGGCGAAAGGCCCACTCATCACAGAATAATCGGCGCCGGTATCCACAAGTGCTGTCACGTCGGTTCCGTCCACTGAAATGTTCAGGTCGGCGGTTACGGCTGTGGTGTGGCCGGAACGTCGCGGGGTCCGGTCACGGCTGCGGTGTGGTACTAGCTGATTTCGTGTCGTCGAACTGGAGCGCCGAGGCAGCGGATCATTGTGGGGCGCGTCGTGTCGTCGTGAAATGGAGTGACCATCCGGTTGCAGCGGTGGAGGAGCTTGAGAATTTCGTCGATGAGCAACCTTCCCTCCAAAGGTTGCCGCGTCTAGTTTTCCCGATGGGGGCTAGGGGAGCGGACCCGCGTCAGGCCGACATTACCACGTGTCTGCGAGGAGTATTGGCACGGTGAAAGCGACCGCGAGTAGTCATAGGGCGTTCCGGATGATTCAGCCAAGAATGCATCGATGGCAGGGGGCCGTTCACCACGCTGCGGCTTTCGCGCGTCGGCGCTAAATCCCGGCAGACCCATTCGTCGGTAACAGCAATCGTGGAACAGGTTACCAGCTTCGCCACAGTGGAAGCACAGCGGGCGATTATCGCGAGTGGGCCAGACGTCGCTTTTGCGTGGACGCACCTGAGAAATTCGAGCGGGAGGTGCTTGACGAGTGTATGCAGGGGCTGCTTGGTGCTGACTGGGAGGTGGATGCTGACTGGGAGGTGGACAGGCACGACGAGTGACTGCGGCGTAGGTCATGGCCTGTGGTGGCATTGGCGGGAGCGGCTCGGGTGGATTGAGTGCCTGGTTGACCTCTTCCCGAACCATCTGAGAAAGGCTGGATACTTGAGGGGGTGCTGCCGTCGAAAATAGTTTTTGCAGCTCCTCGCGTACGACGGCCCGTATGGTCTCGCGGAGCACGTCAGTGCTACCAGTGTCCGCGATGGCGGCAGCAATAGGGATGGACGGCCGCTCGTAGTGCTTAGATCGCATTTCTAGAGCCCTCTCAGTGGTAGTGGCCTCGGATACAAATTCCCCGATGGTCTTGGGGGGACATCGCACTATTCCAACGAAGATCTGTTCCTTAATTCCCATCATGAGATAGCGAAGTTTTTTTTCTTCGGACATGTTTGGATCAGCGCGACGGAATGGCCTCGCTATGTCCTCGAAGTAAACGAGGACGCTCTCGTTAGGGAGCTGAACTCGCGTCTGTAGGAGCAGCTCGGCGCGTTCTTTACGAAAAACGGTGGTGAAAGCTTGCAGGAACTGGTCCTTGAAGGAACTCCACGTTGTGATGGATG